>NC_043702.1:53124290-53243125 GCF_006229205.1 Suricata suricatta
AGAAAAACTGGAAGGAAATATACTACAGAGGGTGGCTGTTCTTGTACTGTTGTTAAGACAGCCAGCTCAATACTCAGCATGCAGAGCTGCTGTTTTGTGAGTTGCCTCAGGCCGCCTGGCTAATGGACAGGCTGTGTGTCCGGCAGTGTTTGTTGGAGCATGTATCACCTACCGAGCAGTAGGGCTTTCTTGCTGTTCAAGCTGACCAATCTTATAGAATCCACTGACTTTTATCCCTCTGACAGCTTTATTACTCATGCATGACTGGATATTCCCCAGATACCCATTTCATCAAACAACAGGAAAAACATTTGCTTCAATAAATACTGATACTCTAAGTATCAAGTCTTCATAGTCATCCTTTTAAATCTCCCTGAAGCAGCTGACAGGGTCTACCATCCCTGCCTCCTTGAAGGTCTCCCCTTGGCTGGCATGGGAATAAACCTGCCTCAGGTTTCCTTGTTGGACCTACTCTCCTCATCTCCTTTACCTTGTCTTGAAGTGGTGGCCTCTCCAAAGGTGCTATCTTCTGTTCTCTCTTCTGTTTGTCACTCTATCCCTTTGGAATTTCATTGGTGTCTTCTTACCATCATGTTGAATGTAGGCCACTAAAATTCTTGAACCTGAAGCCCCAAGGTTGGTCATTTCTACTTGGATCTTCTGTTGGCCTTTCAAATGGGACATATCCTACACCAAACCCACTACCTTCCTGTACTGGTGCCCTGACTCTTGTCTTCCCTCAGAGTTGTCCGAGTTTTTCAATGAAATCACCATTCTTTTAGCCACCAGGTTAGAGACCTTGTCATCATTCTTGATTCTACACCTCCCTTTAATTTCACATCCAATATCCAATTGGTTGTCACATTCTATCAGTTTTGCTTACAAAAAACTTTGGGATCTGTAACCTTTAAAAGTGATAATTTAGGAGTGCCAGGGTGGCTCAGTCAGTTGAGCATCTGACTCTTGGTTTTGGCTCAGGTAATGATCTTGTCGCTTTTTGAGTTCAAGCCCCATGTCGGGCTCCACCCTGAGAGTGTGGAGCCTGTTTAGGATTTTCTGTTACCCTCTTTACTTGTCCCCCCCGCCCCCCACTCATGCTGTCTCTGTCTCTTTCAAAATAAATAAATAAACTTTAAAAAATCATAGTTTATATCTCCACATTTTTGATTCTTGCTCTTTCTCTGGAGTACTCTTGCTGAGGTTACATTTTCACAGTCCTAATGTGACTATGTCACTCACTTCAAGCCAACTCTCTATTGCTTCCAGCATGAAAGGCAAACTATTTAGGATGGCATTAGAGTCATTTCAGTATTGAGTCTCAACTACTTCTTGAGTCTCATTTCTAGACACATTGCCTAAACACTGTTCACACTTAAGCCACACTGGAATTCTTGCCATTTACAAAGACCCACAATGCATCTTCCTATCTCCTTATCTTTGCTTTTTCTATTCCTGCAGCCCAGAATTCAGCTAAAGCCACTAACATTTATTAAAAATTTGAGATCAAATCTTTTTCATTATGTTTCCAGCAATTATCAGATTGCCAGAAGTATAGTAGTTACTCAAGAAGTATCTACTTTGAAAGAAAAGCTAAAGAATTACTAGGCTGCATGGTTATATGTATTTTTAATATCTATATTTTCCCTAGGAAACACAAAGTAGTAAAATAACCAGTTAAAGAAATCAAATCAGCATTCTTTACTACCCACCAGCATGAATTGTTATTCACTGGGGGGAGAGTAGCTATTTACAAGATTGGTGCTGACATAAATAGTTGCAAACTACTCTTTTAGTCACTAAGATCTGATTGAATGTTCATAGTAATGAGCTTGCTTATAACTTTTCTCTACATGAGCTTTTGCACATAGAGGGCCCTCAAGTTTTAGTATCATATATTACAGGCAATGTATCTGTTCCTTGCTTTCTGGCAGCAATGATTCCCAATATAATGCACACAAAACATTGGGTGTTTAAATGTGTATCATAATTAACAATGAAATTATGGCTATAATACAAACACTAGAGAGTCTTTAATAGCTGAAAAGTTGTTTCATCCTATAAGAATTTACTTGACTGTGGGTGAATAAAGTATTTCTACCTGAATACTTTTTTTTTGAAACTGCTATATCTTGAAGGTTCAGTTTGTTTAGCTTTGTATATAATAATTCCTTTGACCTTCTCAACCAGTCAGTATTGATTAGGAGAGCATCAAAATTCTAAATCTTTTTAGTTTGCTATAGAAAAAACAACTTCTTCCTTAGGATAATTCTATGATACAGATTAGATTGTTGTCGATCAAAGTAAATCTTCCAAATGAGAGAAGTATTTGTCATCTTAAATGGGTTTGCCTGAGTAAATTGTTTTATTACTTTGAAAATCACAAGGACATTTCATTAGTGTTAGAAGTAAAGTAAATGTATACATTAATAAGCCTTGATTTTTTTCAGTTAAGGGTTACAATGAATATGGTCTCTCTACCTTTTTAGTCTGTGGTAGCAAGTCTACGTGGGATGAGTCAAAATTAACATCTTGTCTGACTTAATCACCACTATCCTATTTGAGAAGATGTGAGAGGGTAGTTAAAGTGGCATCAGTCAGACTGGGGTTTGAATCCTGGTTTTACCATACAGTGACTGTGACATTGGGCAAATGGCTTTGTCTCCCTCAGCTTCAATCTTCTCATCCATAAAATAGGTACTCATTCATTCAACGAATATTTATTGAGCAATATTATGTGCAAATCTGGGAAATAATGGTGAGCACGACAGGCAAAAATATTGACCCCGTGGCATTTATTTGTAGTAAGACAGTCATAACAGTGGGAATTAGCTGATACCATTCAAGTATACTGCTTAGCACAAAGCCCAACCCCTGATTATCTAGTAAGCTGGGAAAAGTGACTAGTCTAGTTTGACAGGCATACAGAAGAGGTGCTGGGAGAGCATGTCTGGCCTGGGGAGAGGGTAGGTTGGGATGAGGTTTACTGAACACTTGCTATCTGTCAGACCCTGTGCTGGGTGCTTCTAACTTAATCCTATGAGGCAAGTACTCCCCTGGCATCTAACCAGTATGAAGGGATAGGGCTGGATGGTGGAGGCCATTGGAAACATCTGAAACTTGGATTACAGAATGATTCCAGTTTCCAACCAGCCACCCTGCTCTATCTTTAAGTTGTATTTGTGGCTGGCTAGATACTCTCTTGTAAATTACTCTATGCTTGTGTTTTAAGGTAAGAAGTATTTTAAATATCATATTTCTAAAAACAGATTTTGAGAGAGGAGCAGAGAAAAGGGCAATAAGGCATTGGGTATTTCTCTGGACCCACTATTTTGCCTTGTAGGTGGATAGTCCCGTTACCCAAAGGGGAGATAGACACTTTGGGTAGCTGGGCTGTGGTCTGAGTGGGCCTCTAAACTTCACTCAACTTAAACTCATGTTTAAAAGTTGGAAAAAAATAACTTCCTTTCTTTGGGATCAGTTTTCATATTTGAAGGAGTTGGACTGGAGGATTTTCAAGATCTATTCCTATTCTGGTATTTCATGATTCTCCATGAAGGAGGAGGTAGGTCACTGTATAATCATGGGTATTTGTCGGCATCTGGAATGGACGGTGCCCTGGCACATGCCTATGCGCATTTCCTGTTGGTTCCCCTCCATATAGAGCTTATCCTGAAATGGCAGTGAGTGGCATGGCCAGGGAACATTGATAAAACTGAGCAGGAACCCTTATAAATGTAGCAGAAGATTATTTGATAATTTCAAGGCAGTAGAGTTTACTTTATTCTTTTGTATTTGAGATAATTGAAGGACATAGATACAGAAAGCTCATTGTTAAATTTTATTTATTTTTCCCACATAAGTCATGGGGAGTTGGAATAATTCCCAGGACCCTGAAACAGTTTCCCTATTTAGTTTTTTAAATTCATGTAAACAACTTTTTTCTTTTTGAAAATTAAAACCTTGCCCTTTGGGAAGTAACAGTTCAAAACTTTAAAAAATAGATACAATCTGAACTAAATCTCCATTCAAATCTGAAAATTTCTGGGATTTTTTTTCAGCTTTTTCTCTCCCTTGCATCTATTTGTGTTTATTTTTATGATAAAGCATCCCTTAGTTTATCTAATAAATACATTTCTAAAATAGGAATCAAGCCATATTTAAATGTAGTAATGATGTGCTGTTTAAATAGTTTCTATTGTAAATTTATTTTGCACTGGAAGCCATTTGACCTTAATTTATCTTTAATGTATGCTTGGATTTTTATCTATTAGGTTTGTCTAAATCAAAGCACATCAATTAACCATTGGATCTATTCCTGTTTATTGCTCTCATAAAATCTGGAGTTATCACTTTAAAATTTTAAAATCCAGAATCTCCTGTGGCTAGCATAAGTTACTACTAACAGCAATGTAGAATTTTTCTTTATTTACAATGTATTTTATATCCAAGATAGTGTACTGTGTATATATCTATGTGTGTGTGTGTGTGTGTGTATATATGTATATATATATATATATAAATTCTGTATATAATTAAATGGCCTCGTTAAGTTTAACTGAAGGATTGAGTATCTTCATTTTAGTGATTGTATATCTACAAGCTATGACTAGGGGGTATTGATATATTTGTGGTCATTTATTCACTGAACAAATATTTAATGCCTCCCATGTGCCAGGCACTGGGCTAAAAACACTAGGGAATGTAAAGTATAATAAATGATCTCCATTAGGAACTCACAATTTATTAAGCGAAATAGATATAAACACATAAAGAGTTACATGATCTGAGACAAATTTCAACATAAGACATCAACATAAAGTGGCATCTCCCAAATTGTGCTATGTGAGATAATTTTAGGTAGGAGACACAGACAAACATTTTTTACATTAATGGTTATATTTTTATTGTATATATATTTACAATTACCTTCAATTTATGTAAAGTGTTATTGGCTTTCCATTATGTTTATGATGTAAGATATCATATAAAATTAAATATATTGAGTAAAAATATGGTAGTTTTAAGAAAATATTACAGATGAAAATATAACAGGTGGTATGTGGATATGGAAAAATGGTGAAGGAATACATAAATACTGAGATTTGGGAGACTGACAACAGAAATGTCTATCATGATTTTGTGACAAGGTGTGTGAGCAGCAATGCATCCCATGTCCTAGAGGGAGGCAAAGCCCCCGCAGGCTGCAGGGGAGAGAAGGCACCCCGGAGAACGAAGGATTTAAAACTGGATAGAGAGGAGGGAGCACAAGGTCAAGGCTCTCACAGCAATAAAAAGAACTTGGAGGTCAGAATTCACATTATACTGAGAGACAGGGAAAGAGTGTAGTGTGGAGTTTCTGTGTAGAGGAGGATGAGATGTAGGTCTAAAAATGAGGGCTAGAAGGAAGAGGATGGTACAGGGCATTGAATGTCCTGCTGAGAAATGTAGGCAGTGCTTGCTATTTATATGTAGGAGGAAGCATTTTGTTCTACACGGGACCAGCATCCAGGAAGGATGATCATGAAGGTTCTGAAAGGCCTTCTAGATTGCATGTGTATCTCCCAGCATGAGATTCTCAACATTGTCTTTACTGAAGGATTTGCTGTCCAGAATTAATGTCTCCTTTACCATTGATTATGGTTCTATAGCAATTAGTAGCTTGAGATGCCCTCTAATCAGAAGGCAACATTAGAATATGGTTCCATTTAAAGGTAGAATGGCATCAAAAGATGGAATGCTGGGCAGCCCAAGGTAGCTTTGTCTTGATGTTTTGCTCAGGGCTGACCTGTCTTCTCTGGGTAGTAATGTGGTACAGGTAAGTTTTGTAAAACACGTTACTGGATTTACCATTATGTGTTTCCTTCTTCTCTTTTACACTTAGCAGCTTTTCTGTTTTAGACAGTTATACATAACTATGGTACATTCAAGTCCTCATTTATATAATTTCCTTTAGTTCTCTCAGGTGATTTTACATTGGAGCAGGCTTGGAGTTCATTTTCAACAACCTGCAAATTCTCTTAAGTTTATTCTGTAGTGTGTTTAACAAAAATTTGGCTTTAAGAAATAAGCAGGAAATGACTTTAATGTTTTGTAATGAAATTCAACATGGGGAAAAATTTGTAAATATGACAGTATTACTAATTTTGCTATTCAGTTGAAGTTTTTCCATTTCAAATGAGTTCCAAGAGTGTATCTTTAGATTCTTGGTAACACAGTGGCATCAAAGTGGAACTATTTGGAAATTGTTTTCTGTCTCGTAGGGTGGGTTAGAAGTAGAACTTTGGGTTCCGATCTTTACTTCAACTACAGCAAATCTGCTTTAATTTATTTTTTTATATCTGCTCCCTACTTTGAAACTCAAAAATGAAAATGAAAAAGATAATGAAAACCATAAGCCATGGGGCACTTCAGTGGTCCAGAGATCAAAGCAGTAATGAGAGTAATTGCTCGTTACCCCTGTCAGGAGGTGCTGGGCTAATTACTAAACCTTTCATGACAGAAGATAAGCAAGGCCGTCACTGTTTGGTGGGGGTCAAGAATTCTCTACTTAGAAAAAGAGTTTTCACTCAATTACTCTATTAAAAGTATGTTCTCATCATCAATTATAATGATTTATCCTAGTCATAAACATCAAACAGTATTCCTAATACCTAAAAACTTAAAGGCATTATAATTGAGTACAATTTAGAGAAATAAAACATATATCTAACCTTCTTGCTAATACTTGATAAACCTGTACCTTTATTCCTACCTATCCAACTATCTACTTGATTTGACTATTGGATATCTAATTGATTTATCAAATTTAATATGGCCCAACTTACAACCTATTTTTCCCTGAGTTTTCCCTATTTCAATAAGTGACCCTACCTTTCAACTAGTTATTCAACCCCTAAACCTCCTTCTCACTGCTCAAATTCAGTCAATCCATAGGCAAGTCCTGTCAGCTCAAAAGAGCCAATCTCAGAGCGCCTGGGTGGCTCAGTCGGTTAAGCCTCTGACTTCGGCTCAGGTCAGATCTCACATTCGTGGGTTCAAGCCCCGCGTCAGGCTCTGTGCTGACAGCTAGCTCAGAACCTGGAACCTGCTTCTGGTTCTGTGTCTCCTTCTCTCTCAGCCCCTCCCCCTCTCATGCTCTGTCTCTCTCTGTATCAAAAATAAATAAAACATTAAAAAAAATTAAGAAAAAGAGCCAATCTCTCCTTTCTCGCCATCTTTACAGTTACCATCCGGATCCTGTTCCAAGCCACCATTGTTTTTCATCCTGAGGACTGAGATAGCCTCTTGGCGGGCTCTCCTGACTCTGCTAATGCTACATAACAATCTGTTCTCCACATAGTAGCCAAAGAGATCATTTAAAAATGTGTATCAGGTCATAGCACCCTTCTAGTAAAACCTTTGCCTTCTTACTCTATCCAGACTCTTAGCTGTGACTTACAAGGCCCTATACACTCTGGGTCCAGTCTTCCTTTGAGATGCTTCTACTGCTGCCATCCTTGTCGAGTACTCTCCAACCAAAGGGATTTTTCTATCCTTGGCCCATGCCAACCTCATTCCAGACTTGAGGATATTACCCCTCCTTCATCCCTCTTCTTGGGAGCCCTCAGTCTCCTGATCAGCTTTTTGTCACTCAGATGCCCCTTCCATGGGGAGATCTTTCTTAAATTAGTTCCATCACCCTCAAGTCACTCTTATCAGAGCACAAAAATTATTTCACTCACTTCCCTGTTTGTTTATTGTCTGTCTCTTCCTCCTCCCCTCTGGAATATAAGCTACATGAGAACAGCAAACTTATCTTCATGGGAAACACTCATTCCCTGTAATTAACACAGGGTCTGGAACATAATAGAGGCTCAATAAATTTTGTTCAGTTAGCCAGTTTATGAATTCAGTATTTTTTCTTCCTTTCATTTAATAAATTTAAAGAGAGAAACTTTTAGTCCTTTCTCTGAGGTTCTGTTTGCCCTCACTATTGCATCAGTCTCTATTTAACTGTAGAATGGACTTATACAGAAACAGGAAAAGTATGGCTCTTTGTTCTGCTGAACCCAGCTCTGAGAGTTGCTCAGTTGAGGGAATTATGTCCTTTCCTAATGGCTTGATTCTGTTGAGATTCACCAGAGGCTTGAGTATTTCTCCATGGGTAGCTGTTCTTTCCACTTCTTTCATGAGGCAGAAATCAGAAGAGGAAGATTAATTATTCCCAGTGTGTACAAGCGTGGTATTTCATGATTGCCCCTTTAAAATTACAAGGGACTCATTTACCCCTCTCAACCTTATCTTCTTTCCCTTGTAGATAGAGATTTGTTAGTCTGACTTTTCTCTCTACATCCAAAATAAGACCTATTTATTCCAGTATTAGGTAAAATTGTGTAAAAATTTAAAGTAGAGATAGAATGATAGTAGTTTCACAGAGGACTTAGGTTGATTTAGGAAGTGCTGCACACTTCCACTCCTCCTTCCATTTAACCAAACCTCTTAACCAGCACCTTGCATGTATTACCAGGAAAAGGAAGCATATTGTAATACTGTATGTACTATAGGCTTCTATGCTTTGAAAAAACAGGAAGGAAAACAACAAAATAAAGGTTCTCAATAAATAGTTTTGGAATTATGAATATTTTTGTTTTCTTTATATCTTTTAATATTCTAAGTTTTAATATAATAACATGTATTACTTTTGTTTATTATTTTTATTACTCTCATAATCGGAAAAAAATTTTTTTAAAAGAGAGATTATTGGAGCTAAAACCCCCGGATGGGCTGTGAGCATGCACCTAAGCCTCTGGTCACCTTTCTGCGTGACTGTCACTGAGCTTTCAGATCTTTCACTAATAACCTGGAGGATCACGTAGCTCATTGGGCTCTGTGTTATTTTTCTGGCTCAGAAAAGCTGATTTCAGTTTCATACCTGGTTTGAAGTATAATTCTTTTCCAGACAAAACTGGTGTAAAAACTGCATTGTACTACATAATGGAATTTCATTTCTTCCTGGGCAACATCGCCCAGGGGAAGTTTTTCTCTTTAGTTTAGTTTTGTTATTGTTTTTAGGATTAAAAAAATTACTTCCATTGAATTGACAATATTTGGTTCCATGAAAGGAAACAGTATTGAATTTAACCGTTTTAACAATTGGAGATCTGAGACCATTGAAAATAAAGAATAAAGCTTGTCATCTTCTTTTATCCATTTTTTGTTGGGAGAAATAGCATATGTTACATACAATATTGGGTTTTCAAGAAGGGGGAGATATCTGTACATTTATGTTTTTAGGTGCTAGGAAAAGCCAGTAAGGTTGACAATATACTTCCAAGCACCTTGCTCCTTGAGATCTGATGTATCAAACAGCAGCTTGTTAGAAAGAAATGCAGACTCTTAGGCCTAGCGCAGACCTACTGAATCAGAACTTGCAGTTTAACAGAACCCCAAGCCATTCTTATGCACAGGAATTGATAAGCATCTTTGTATACTTGGGGAGTTCCAGGTCCAAATTGCTTCATATACTGCCCTTCTTCCTTCTCCTCTCCCCAATCCCTGACTCAGAGAAGACCTTTAAGCTGGGATCTGTGGATTCTTATGAAGAGTTGTAGGAAAGAAAGAATGAAAGAATGAAAGAAAGAAAGAAAGAAAGAAAGAAAGAAAGAAAGAAAGAAAGAAAGAAAGAAAGAAAGAAAGGAGGGAGGGAGGGAGGGAAGAAAGGAAGGAAGGAAGGAAGGATGGACGGGCAGAAGGAAGGAAGGAAGGATGGACGGGCAGAAGGAAGGAAGGAAGGAGGTTATTTGTGAACCTACTGAAATTCCACATAAAAGTTATGTGTGAGTATGCATATTCAGCCTTAATTATATTCCCATGAAGGAAAACAAAAAAGGGCCAACCATTCCAGACTGCAAAATTGTAGATACCATGCTCTGCCCTGAAAGGTGGAGGAGAATAATTTAAAATTACAGAATTATTATCCTTTTCTGGGATAAACCTAGGAGAAAAAACCAAAACTCTGTCCTATTTTTTAATAAAAAGAATCAAACTGATCAGAACATTGATCACAGAGATGAGGAATTTTTGGAATCAGCTTCCTAGTTCCCAAAAATTGAATTCCACTCCACTGGTCCTGACGTGTTTAGGTTTGGAGAAAATTGCCTGTTCAGTTCCCACACGTCCTGCATACTCTAAGGTAAGTAAAGAAGACAAACTTTTTCATGTATGAATTTTTTTTCTTAATTCTGTCTTTCTGATTATTTTGAATCCAAGGTCAGGCCTTGCTGCATATTAGATTTATACCACACTAGTCAATTGTATCAGCATTTCAGAACCTCTTACATGAGGACCAGACTTACTGAGCTTTGTTTTTGTTTATTTCTTCATTTTGTTTTAATTCTTTTTTGATAGTTTTAATTAATGAATGAATTAATTTATTTATTTTAATGTTTACTTATTTATTTTGAGAGAGAGAAAAAGCGCACAAGCAGGGGAAGGGCCGAGAGAGAGGGAGAGAGAAAAAAAATCCCAGATGTCAGGCTCGAACTCACAAACCATGAGATGAGGAACTGAGCCTAAATCAAGAGTTGGATGCTTGACCAGTTGAGCCCCCTCAGGGGTCCGTCCCTCTTTCTGGATAGTTTTGAAGTATGACAAGGTTAAGAACCATTTGTACAGAGCAATGTGTTCGATAAGTTCCAGAATGGCTTTCTTGGAGAACTGTGTGTCTAAGGGAAAGTGATTCTATTTCCCCTAAACGATGAAGTCCTTTTTTCTTTCTTTGTTAAAAAATGTTTATTTATTTACTGGGGGAGAGAAGGAGAGAGGAAAGAGAGACAGAAAGAGAGAGAGAGCACAAGCAGCAGAGGGGAGGGAAGAGAGAGAGGGAGACTATTCTAAGCAGTTTTCATGCTGTCAGCGCAGAGCCCAAAAACAAGGCTGGATCTCACAAACCATGAGTTCATGACCTGAGTTGTAGTCGAGAGTTAGACACTTAACCAACTGAGCCACCCAGATGCCTCTGAAGCCCCTTTTTTTCTATGGAATATCATTATATGCGTGCCCTCATAGTATCTTCCTTCATCATGTCAAACAGAGGCTGATGATTAAAGAAGTTGTTCAGTTCTGGAACTGATTTCAAGAACTATTGAATCTTCCAGTTTTTTTCTGTTGCTCTAATTGCCAGTCCATCTCAGAAAAGTTTCCTGAGTTGTTATATTATGAATGACTTTCCGAATACAAAAGATCTGAAAGGGACCTCTCGCTTGGCGTTCTTATGAGGCTCATTTTGAAAGCTTAAGAACAAATGTCTTATAAGTCTGTAGGATTCAGAACTCCAAAGAGAAAAGGAAAGAGTATGTAGACGGAGCATAATTTACAGCCATCAATAATGCCTTTCATCAAACAAAGAAAGTGAAATCTATGATAAAATTCCCCTTTATAAAGAATTATCCTAATTCATATTCACAAATTGATGCAGAATTTTATATATTCACATCTTGCCATTTTGTACTTAAATCATTTCTAGTGTATTAGATTTTGCAGCCAGTCTGTTGAAAAATAGCCTAAGAGTTTCCTTGGGTACTGTCCTTTTTTTTTTTGTTTTTGTTTTTGTATTGTCCTTTTCTAAAAGAGATTTCTGGCAACGTGAGCACTCATCTTCTCACTTTTGGGAATTTCCATGAAAATTTGTGGGATTTGTGTTCAGCTCCTGTTTACCTCTCTGGAATGGATTCACTAAAGGTTCATTTAATCACAGTTTCCGTCAAGATCATGAGAATGCATTCTTGAGAATGATAAATTAGCTTTAACATCATTTGGGAGGATGGGAAATGGGGAATGGAATTACAGAATAATTCAAATGTGATGAAGGTATTTTTGAAGTAGCAGCTTGTAGTCAATATTAATGAAAAAATTCGGTACTGTTTATTTTCCTAGTATTAATGCTTCAGTATTCCCTATAAATATTCAGAAGCGTGTAGTATAACTTGTATGATACTAACTTTTCTAACCTTTTCTAGCTAAGAGATTTCTCAGTTGTCTCCTAATAAATATATATAAACAGTAGTTTTCTGTTTGAAATGGAAAATGCATGTAGATTATATTAATGTTTTTAATCTTTACAAAAGATTGCTTAATTGGAGGACCCTCAACAGGAGGCTCTGTGATAAAATTACTCTTTTTCATGATGTCCTTTGACATTGGGGTTTTTTTTTTTTCTGGTGGAGGGCTACAGTTTTGTGACAGTTTACACCTTTGTCTGATATTTCCTTCTTTCCCTGGCTTGCAAAAAGAAGTCCCAAATCTGAATTCATGAATGATCTGCCCATGTAGGTCATTTTGATAGATTTTGCTCTTACTTTAAGCCAAACCAACATAATCAAGGGCATTTAGCAACAAAATTAAAAATATTTTCTTCTCTTTCGGAGAAGACAAATGACTCACTGGGTTGTGAAGGTTTACTAGTCATTCTAAATCAGCCCGAGCACATGAGTGCCTAAAATGTTCCAGGTTCTGTGCTGGGCATTCCAGGGTAAACGGCGAATGCCTGCCAGCAAATCACCTATGAGGAGAGAATAGAACACAAATAACTATAATGTAATATTATACGCATAATATGCAAGGTGAGAGATGACAAACATCTCTGAGAAAGTCAGAGAGGGCAGTTACGAGTAATAGAAACTGATTCAGGATTAAGGCAAAAGATAAGGAGAGAGGGAGATCAAGTTACTAGAAAGATATGCATTTCTGATGAATTTAAAAAAAGAAGAGAAAGAGAGAGAGAGAGAGAGAGAGAGAGAGAGAGAGAGCGCGAGCACAGAAGAACTGGGCCTCAGAAAGGACCTAAATTGAAGAGTTCTGGGCCTCTAAGTAGAAGAAACTAAAGGACAGTTGCTAAAGGGAGTTGCTGGGGGATGAGTCAACTGGATGTTTTCTGTCTCTATGTCACTCCTCTCAAGATTTCCAAAAGGTGCAGCATTTTTTACAGTGGCCAGATTGTGGAAGCAGCACAAATTGTCCGTCCATTGTTGAATGGAGAAAGAAGATACGGTGTACATATATGTATACATACAATGGACTATTACTCATGGAATTTACCATAAAAAAGAATGAAATCTTTCCATTTGCAATGACATGGATGGAACTAGAGAGTATAATGCTGAGTGGAATAAATCAGTCAGAGAAAGACAAATACCATATAATTTCACTTGTTTGTGGAATTTAAAAAACAAAACAGGAGCGCCAGTGTGGTTCAGCTGGTTAAAGCGGCCGACTTCAGCTCAGGTCATGATCTCACAGATTGTGAGTTCTGACCCTGTGTTGGACTCTGTGCTGACAGCTCAGAGCCTGGAGCCTGTTATGGATTATGTGTTTCCCTGTCTCTCTGACCCTCCCCCACTCACACTCTGTGCGTGCGTCTCTCTCAATAATAAATAAACATTAAAAACAAAAACAAAACAAAACAAAGAAAATAGAGACAAAGTGAAAAACAGACTCTTAACTCTTAGAGAACAAACTGATGGTTACCTGAAGGGAGGCAGGTGGGGAGGATGGCTGAAGTAAGTGATGGGAATTAAGAGCACACTTATCTTGAGCATTGTGTAATGTATAGAATTGTTGAATCACTATCTTGTGCACCTGAAGCTAATATAACACTGTATGTTAACTATACTGGGGTTAAAATTTAAAAACGTAATTTAAAATTCCCACAAATCCCAACAATGCCAAAAAAAAAAAAATTCCCAAGAGAATGTATGTCTAATTGGCCCAGTGTGGGCCAATGGCCTACTCCTTAGCTGAGGCAGGACAAGACACTGATTGACAGTGCAGTCAAGGCTATGTGCAACGGGAGAAAAGGAATTCCCAAAAGGAAATCAGGGTGCTGCTATTGAAAGAAGATGGGATAGATCCTGTTAAGCAAAAATAACAGAGGTCTGTTCCAAGAAGGTATATTTAATCCTTGGAGGAGTAAGATTCTCTTAGGGGAAAAATGGAGGAATGGTATTCTAAATAGAGGCCATAGAATAAACAAAGACAGAGTCATGGAAGAACAACTTGTCATATAATGGCAAGAAATTTAGTATGGTGGAAATAACTGTGTAATGAGGAAGTCTGAATGTTAAGAAGTGACAGGAAATAAGGAAAGATTTCCATATGCCATGTGAAAAGATTAGGACTCAATCCCATAGGTAACCATATTTTATTATTAATTTTTTAAATAATTCAAATCCATAGAAAAATAGACAAAAGTATGGGTAGAAAATTGATAGAAGAAATTCAGATGGCTAATATACATATGAAAGGAAATATAAATTGACACTATTTTCTACCTGCTAAATTAACAAAGTTTTCAAAATAATAAGTATACCTAGAGTTTGAGAGGGAGAGCTAGAATGGATACTGTAGGTAAAAGTATAAATTGGAATAAATGTAGTTTTCCTAGATAAGGATTTGATAAGGTATATCAGATCCTTAAAACTCCCCCCCCCAATTTTCTGATCTAAAAATTCTATTTCTAGGATTAAAGCATTAAAGCAACAACATTAGATGCAAATATTAAGGTTTAATGATGAGAGTGTTTTATAAAACCAAAAAGCTGGAAATTTGCTAGATAATCAATACTAAGAAAATTATCATATAAATTATATATCCCAATTCAGACATTAACCATGTTTTCAAAGAATTTATAATAACACTACAGGATGCTTATGATATATGTTAAGGAAAAATATAGTACATAGGGGCGCCTGGGTGGCTCAGTCAGTTAAACACCAGACTCTTGATTTCCTCTCAGGTTGTGAGAGATGGAGCTCAGCATCGGCCTCCACCCTGAGCACAGAGTCCGCTTGGGATTCTCTCTCCCTCTCCGTCTGCCCCTCCCCCACTCATGCTTTTTCTCTCTCTAAAAAAAAATTTAAAAAAATTTTAAAAGATAAGAGCACCTAGGTGGCTATCAGTTAAGCGTCTGGCTTCGGCTCAGGTCATGATCTCACGGTTGGTGGGTTCGAGCCCCACATCGGGCTCTGTGCTGACAGCTCAGAGCCTGGAGCCTGCTTCAGATTCTGTATCTCCCTCTTTCTCTGACCCTCCCCTGCTCGCACTGTCTCTCTCTATCTCTCAAAAATAAATTAAAAACATTAAAAAATTTTTTTAAATAAAATGAAGGCTTTTGAAGTGGAGATATACTTATAGTGATGGCTCTATAAAAAGTCAAGCAATGCAGAAATCTAATAAAACTTTGCTTATTGTCAGTGTTTGACATAGCAAAGAATTTCAAACAACTTAAATGTGCATCTTTTTTTTTTTTTTTCAGTCAGAGCCTTGAAAAGTAAATTCACACAAACACAAATTCTTAGTGTGGTCATCTGCCTTGTCATTACCTCAGTTAGAGGACACTATGTCTTTCATAAAGATCAGTGATGAAGGTTGTTTCAGTTACACATTTGTGAGAGAATTTGGGGGGTGGGAATATTTTTTATATCCTCTAATCCAAAGTTTCTCCTGTCCTCAGGTAAAACACTTTTCCCCTGTCTTTGTCTAAAGGTTGTGAGGAAGAGATGGGGCTCAGATATTTATTTTAATCCTTGTGTACTAGAAGCCTGCTTTTATTTTCCATATATCTTCTATCCTTTGAAGTCTAGGCTAATTCATGAAAATAACCTCAGAAGTGGCAAAGAAAGTCCCATCCTCTGAGCATTTCCTTGAGAACATCTGACAACATACCCTAAATACATGTAAGGAACAAGCAAACAACACTAACTTCTAAATGTGTACACGAGACCACTTCAAAATGGCTCTCAACAAATGGTGATGGGAAATTGGATATTCACATGCAAAACAAAAAAAGAAGCAGGGCCCTTACCTTACACTGTATACCAAAATTAATTCAAAATGGATTAAAGATCTAAACATAAGCTCTATAGAAGAAACAATAAAACTCTTTAGAAGAAAACATAGAAAAAGTCATGACATTGGATTTGACAGTGATTTCTTGGCTATGGCACTAAAAGCACAGACAGCAAAAACAAATATAGACAAATGGGACTACATCAAAGGACACAACCAACAGAGTGAAGAGGCAACCTACAGAATGGTAGAAAATACTTACAAATCATAGATATGATGCCAGATTGATACCAGCATATAGACATAACTACAACTCAACAACAAAATAACCTGATTAAAAAATGGGCATAGGGCTTGGATAGACATTTCTCTGAAGATGACATATAAATGTCCAGTAAACATATAAAAAGATGCCCAACAACACTATCATTTGAGAAATGCAAATCCAAAGCACCATGAGATAAAATCTCATACTCACTGGGATGAGTACTATCAAAAACAAAACAAAACAAAACCAGAAAATAACAAGTATTTGTGAAGGTATGCAGAAACTGGAACCCTTATATGCTGTTGTAGGATTGTAAAATGGTACAACCACTCTGAAAAACATTATGGTGATTCCTCAAAAATTTTTAAATAGTACTACTATATGACCCAGCATTTGCACATCTGGGTATATATCCAAAAGAATCAAAAGCAGAGTTTTGAAGAGATATTCATATACCCAAGTTCACAGCAGCATCATCTCAGCCAAGAAATGGAAACAGCTCAAAAGTCCACCAACATGTGAATGAAAAAACAAAATGAAGATATACATGGAATATTATTCAACCTGAAAGAGGAAGGAAATCCAACACATGCTACAACATGGATACACCTTGAAGACATTTTAATGAGTGAAGTAATCCAGTTACAAAAAGACAAACACTGTATGGTTCTAATTATATGAAGTAACTCAGATTTAATAGAGACAGAAAGTAGCATGGTGGTTGCAAGCAGCTGGGGGTGTGGGAAGGAGGAAGAAAAGAAGAGTTGTTTAATTGAGTAGTTAATTTAAGTTTTGTAATATGAAAAGATTCTGGAGATCTGTTTTATGACAAGTGACTAAATATGCTTAACAGTGCTGACCTATACAATTAAAAATGGCGAAGGTGATAGATTTTATGTGTGTGTTCTATGGTGCTTCTTAAAATTATCATGGTCAGGTGGGGGCGGTTATAATACGATTCAGAGCACTCATGTTTTGGGGAAAAAATCTGGGTTTCTGTACCTGAAACATTCCAGGAAAAATTTCCCTGCTGCTATAAAACACAGGCATCAAGAGAAGTGTTTGTGGGTTTTAGGAATTTAACTGGTGGGAGAATCATTTGGTAGGAGGGTTAGGAAAAAGCATGGAGTTGGATCTGGTAGAATCTCAGCTTTGCCCCTTTCCGGGCAGAAAGTTTAGTGGTGTGCCATGAAACACCATTCATCTTAGAGTCTGCAGGATGGAGGACTCCCTGTGTGCTCTTGTGAGAGATTCACAGTGCAAGATATGGGAAGCCCTGCCCAGCATTCTGGGCATTCTGTTTAATTCAGTGATTCCTAACTTATCTGGCAGAATCCTTATTAATATCACTCAGAAGATATTTTAGGGTAATTTCTTGATGACTATTTGCAGAGAATTGCTCATGTTTAAAAAATTATTTTTAATGTACCAGAATGTTTACTTTCTAAGTGAAATTGATAATGGTATTAGCTATAAGCACAGCGGGCTAATAAAGCAAACGATTATTAATAGGACCTGCATCCTTTATTCAAGTAGCTGCTGAAGTCTCACCTCCTTTAGAAAGCTTTTTTGGAATAAATAAAACAGCATAAATTCCCAGGACCCCATTATGTCCTGATTATCATTTCATGTACTTTTTCAAGTACAGTTCCAGTCTAACCAAGGTTGCTTTTTGGACCAGATGCTTTTGAGGAAACATAGCTTATGGGTGATTTCAGTTAATTCCGGTAGTAGTCCATCTATGAAGAAAACACTAGATTGGAGAATATATTTTTAATATATAGAAAAAGATCTTTTTAAAAAAAACCTGTTTCTATTATGGACTACTTAAAGCTTGTACAGATTAGACAGAATGGTATAATAACCTCATCTCAAGTGTTATAACTACTCTTGGCCAATCCTGTCTCATTGTATCTTTACACCATTCCCCACCCAGCAACACTCATCTCCTCCTCCAATCGTATTCTGAGCCACACTTCAAACACCATTCAATTTTATCTATAAATACTATAGTCACAGCTCTCTAAAAGAGAAGGATTCCTTCTTATAAAAAACATAAGAATAATTTACAAATTTCTTCTACCATTAAGTAGGTTGTCTTTTTGTTTTGTTGATAGTTTCCTTTACTGTGAAAAAGCTTTTTATTTTGGTGTAGTCTTGATAGTTTAGTTTTGCTTTTTTTTTCCATAGCCAAAGAAGACATTGAGAAAAATGTGTCTATTGCTGATATCAAAGAGATTACAGCCTATGTTTTCTCCTAGGAATTTTATGGTTTCAGGTCTTTAATCCATTTTGAGTTTATTTTTGTGTATGGCATGAGAAAGTTGTCCAGTTTTATTCTTCGCCATGTGGCTGTACAGTTTTCCCAGCACCATTTATTGAAGAGAGTGGCTTTTTCCCATTGTAGATTTTTACCTCCTTTGTCACAAATTAATTGACCATAAAAGCATGGGTTTATTTCTGGGTTCTCTATCCTGTTCCATGTATCTATGTGTCTGTTTTTGTGCCAGTATCTTACTGTTTTGATGTTTTGATTACTGCAGCTTTGTAGTATATCTTGAAATCTGTGATTATGGTACCTCTAGTTTTTCTTTTCTTTTTCTTTTCTTTTTAAAAAATTTTTAATGTTTATTTTTGAGATAGAGTGCAAGAAAGAGAGGGACAGAGAGATAAGGGGATACAGAATCTGAAGCAGGATCTAGGCTCTGAGCTGTCAGCACAGAGCCTGACATGGGGATGGAACTGTGAGATCATGACCTAAGAGGAAGTTGGATGCTTATCCAACTGAGCCACTGAGGTGCCCCTCTTTTTCAAGTTTGCTTTGGCTATTCAGGGTCTTTTGTGGAGAAGATATTTGCAAATGTCATGTCTGATAAGGGGTAATAATTAAAATATATAAAGAACTTACACAACTCAACATCAAAAAACCCCAAATAATTCAATTAAAAATGAGCAAAAGATAAGATTAGACATTTTTCCAAAGAAGACATACAGATGGCCAACTGATACATGAAGATCAGCTCAACATCCCTCATCATCAGGGAAGACAAATCAAAACCACAATGAGATTTCACTTCACACCTATCAGAATGTCTAAAATCAAAAACAGAGGAACCAAGTATTAGCAAAGATGTGGAGAAAAAAGAACACTTTTGCACTATTGGTGGAATGCAACTTGGTGCAGCCACTGTGGAAAACTGTATGGAGGTTCCTCAAAAAATTAAAAATAAAATTACCATATGAGCCAGTAATTCCACTAGTGGTTATTTACCCAATGAAAATGGAAACATTAATTTGGAGAGACATATGCATTCTTAGGTTTATTGCAGCACTATTTATAATAGCCAAATTACGGAAGAAGCCCAAGTATCCATCAGTAGATGAATGGGTAAAGATGTGGTATATGTATTCAATGGAGTATTGCTTAGCCATAAAACAGAATGAAATCTTGTCATTTGTAAAATATGGATAGAACTAGAGAGTGTAATGCTGGGAGAAATAAGTCAGTCAAAGAAGGACCAATACTATATGATTTCACTCATATGTGAAATTTAAAAAACAAAACAAATGAACAAAGAAAAGAAGAGACAAACAAAAACAACAGAGCTATAGAAAACAAACTGATAGTTGCCAGCAGGAAAGTAGGAGGGGGAATGGGTGAAGTAGGTGAAGGAGATTTAGAGTACACTTATCATGATGAGCACTGAGTAATGTTTAGAATTATTGAATCATTATATTGTGTACCTGAAATTAATATAACATGGCATATTATATTTAATTAATAAAAATTAAAAAACATTAAAAAACTATTATCATACTAAAAAATTAACAATATTCATTTGCCTCAGAAAGTTTTTTACCAGTTCATTAATTTGTTCAAAATAAGGTCCACATATTATAATTGACTAATACGTCTTTAAATATTTTTCAAGTATAGATTCCCCCTTTGCCTGTAACTTTCTCTGTGATAGCACTGAAAATCTCATGTTCTGGGAAGTCCCTCAAGCTAGGAATATTTCTTCTACACAGTTCCCCACAATATGGGTTTTACTGATTACATCCCCATGACAACATGCTCCTCTGTCCTCTCTATTTTTGTGAATTGGTAGTCTAGTGTCTTGGTTAAATTCAGCTTCAGGCTTCCTTCTTTCCTTCCTTCCTTCTTCCCTTCCTTCCTTCCTTCCTTCCTTCCTTGGAAAGATTGCCCTTTTGGTTAGAGCAAACATTTATATCAGGAGGTACATAATGTCTTATTCTCTATCTTTTGTGATGTTAGCAGTTGTTGATAAACAGTATCTAGATTAGCAAAATATCCTTAAAATTCCTTCCCATCTTCTATTTCTTCCCCTGTTGCAGATGTTCCTGATTGCATACACTCTTAGGCTCAAGCTACCATACCAAAACTTCACAGACTGAATGCTTTAAAAGATAGAAATTTATTTTCTCACAGTTCTGGAGGCTACAAGTCTGATACCAAGATGGTGACAGAGTTGTTTCTTCGAGGTTGCTTTTCATGGTGTGTAAATGGCCATTGTCTTCCTGCATCTCCGTATGGTCTTCCCTTTCTGTTCATCTGTGTCCTCATCTTCTTCTAAGGACAACAGTCATTGAATTAAAGCCCACCCATTGACCTCGTTTTATGTTAATTACCTCTTTAAAGACTAAATATGGTTACTTTCTCAGGTATTGGTGGTTAGGACTTCAACATACAAATTTGGGGGGAACAAAATTTAGCCCATAATGCATACCAAACCCTACTTATTTCTCTTTGTCCTTTCTGACAGTAATTCACCTCTATGCCTGAAGACCATAAGTTTCAGAGAAAGGAAGCCTCATCCTGAGCACAGGAGGGTGAATTATGATTGATTGAAACCATATGTTGGTCCTATTTTCCTTGCCAGGGAATGATTTTAGCATGGTTATAACATGCCATTCTGGCAATGAGATGTGGGAGAGTCAGCTGGGAATCTTCTGAAAAGGGTTTTCCTCACTGATCAAAAAAAAAAATGACACATGAGAAGAAACAGAGCTTCTTCTACTGAAATATGGGGGAAGCAAGCTGAACTGGCTGGTTGACAAAATATTTAAATTGACATGGAGGGCAGAGCACAAGGATGGAAGTCCTGGAAGAGACTGTGGAATCTGAGTTCATCAACTCTGCTTCCATGCTCTGGAATTTCTATGTATGATGATTAATCTTCCCTTGGTTTAAAGGTCACTTTTAGTTTAGATTTCTGTTTCTGCTTTTGAAGACATCCTCAGTGACATGTCCCCTGAATTCTGTCTTTCACACATTCAACAACTCCAAACCCAGCTCGTGTTACTCTTCACTCCTCCCTTCCAAACTTCCTCTTCCCTTTTTTTTCTTCCTAATAGTGGTTTTTCCCCCTTTCCATTCTAAGTTCTCCAACCTCTCCAGTTACTCCTTCTCTCTCCCCCTGTGGTTATAGTCTAAAGAAAAAGACTGTGAATGCTAACAATTCATAATTGTTGACTGTCTTTACATATGTTCTTTTCTCTTTTTCATTGCACCTAGTGATAATGCTAAAGTCCTTTGGGTGGTTGGGGTACTTTAAAAAAAAAAACCTATATTACTCTATTTCTTGGACACACCCCTTATACCATGAAAGAGGTGAATCTGTTTCCTGTCTGGGCTATACAGGATCTTCTCTTCATTTTGGAGCTCAAGGCAAAGTTAAAGTGTTATTTTTGCTTTCTCCATTACTTTTTGGAAAGTAAAGATGGAAAGCAACAGTAGATCTTTTTGTAGGTAAATTTTATAAGAGCCACATGTTCTTGCCAATGAAGCTTTTGCCTTATTATTAGATTTCTGTGTTTCATCAATTATTTGTCTTTTATGTTTCTTTCAGGGTTGACTTATATAACCAAGTGCATAAGGGTTAGGGTGACCATATATAATCCAAACTGGGACACTTCTGCAAACCAAAGGAAGTGAGTCCACAGGCATGAGTCAGATCTCCCAGGCTACCTGTGATGTACATTCACTCAAATTAGAGTGCTGTGAAGGCATTCACAGCTTCCCTCTGTAGAAATATGTAGAGAGATGCATCACAAGTAGTTTAGGGACATGAAAATTAGTCCTAACGTCCCTCCAGCAGTCCAAACTCAGAAAGTTGTAGCTCCTAGGAATATCAGAGAGGTGTTCAACATACAAAACAATCTAAGAAAGGTATTCCTTAACTTTAAGACCCTGGGGATCAATAAATAAATTTCCAATCCAAGGCACTTTTCAAATATTCCCCAATCCATGAGAGGGCATTTGAGATGGAGCAACTTTATAAGATGGTCTTCTCAGCATGTTTCCACAGTAGGGGAGATCTGTGAGCAGTAGAGACGTGATTAAGGAGTGAGTTACAAAATGCTTTGTTTAAATTGCACCAAGGGCACAGGGATGGCTTTCTGCTCTTGGCTTCAAACCACAGAAGTAGAGTGACAGTTTTTTTTTCTAGAAACTGAATGAAAAATAGGTCCAAGTGTCACTAGCAGAATGTGAAAGGACAGGCTGTGGCTCTGACATTGTCATATAAATGCCAAAATACAACCAAGCTCAAAATAGACCAGGCTTAGAAAACATTAACAGTTTGTTCTGGGAGAGCAAGGGAAAAACAACCAGTAAAAGAATATTCTTTATTATGGCTCAAGACTCACTAATATTTTTCAAACTTCAATCTGCCTAGGAGAATGTGCACTTGACTTTTTTCTGTTAAAACCTCACGCTCCTCAAATGACATCCCATCCATTTTTTTCTGTGGTTCCCAATGACAGTAGGTTAAGATCCACACATGGATATCTACAGAAGAAACTGAACTGCCCAAAGCATGCTAGGAGAAAATAAAGGAAAATTATATAAAGGTGAGACAATATATGGACGAGTATTTTACATTCTAAGACATGAAATGGAGCAGATTGATAGCTAATTAGGTATTTTGGTCTTTCTGACACCTGCTTGAGATTAGGGAGGTGGAACTGAGATCCTTATTACTCCTCTAAGCTGATGTTTACAGTCTTACTAAATGTCACATTTCTGGTAGGTGTTATGCTCAGGGCCAGAACTCAAACTCAGATCTTCTGGCTTTGCATCTCCAGCTCATTCCATCAGCATGGCCCTGAACAGCTGCGCTGCCCCCCCCCCCCCACAGATCTGCCTCCAGTTGCCCCTTCTGCTGAGGGTCTCAGGATCTGGCCTCAGCCTGGTAGGGGATGAGGAAGGGGCCCTGCCTTGGGTGTGGAAAGGGTGGAGGAGCAGTTGGCTCATGGGATCTCTTTGGTACAACCTGTTGAATTGTTGTGCCATGCCTATGGATACATGCAACCTTGTACTTGCCATGGGCTCAGATGCCAGTTCGAGGTGATCCATTTTGGTGATACCAAAAGCAAAAACATTACCTTGAAAATATCATACGTAGATCAATACAGTAAAACAATCCCTCACGGTATCATTCATTCACTACAGCCGAGCCACTCTGGTTTTCTGAACTTGAGCAAATTTGTAGCTGTTCTAGCTGGTGATTGCCAACAACAGTAGGGACTCCTGACTCCTAGCTGCCTAAGAAATAAGTAATGGTCATAAGAGTTGGGGCAGCGGGAAGTGGTAAGAAGCAGGATGCGTGAATAACTTAAATAATTCAGAAAGACTCACAGAGACAACATGCTTAATTAACCAGAACAAGTCTACATAACTTAAACAAAAGATTTTAAAATGTCTTTTGGTGTGAATTTTATCAATATTCTTATCAGAAGGCCTGATTCCCACTTAAATATGTATCTGATCAATAAGACAATGAGATACAAATTTTTTATTAATAATAGTAATTTTAGAGAAAGATGAAGATTTTGGCATATGGTACCCATCATCAGAAAAATTAACCAAAGGTGTTCCTGATGGTGAAGAGCATGGGGTCGGGGGATTAGCCCATGGCTACTATGAGTCCCACGGGGAGATAAGCCTGGCTAAGAAGCCATGGTGCAAGGCTCTCTCTGATGTTCAGGTTCTGGAACTTTTTCAGTTAAGTTTCACAGACCAATTAAGAATCCAGTCCTCTGTGGATCCTTACAAGGTCACAGTTGGTTCATGGATCCTCCTTGGGATTTAGGTCAAGTAATCAGAGAGACCAACATTTGTGTTTTATTCAGTCTTCCCAAAATGATTCTGGGCTTTGCATTGGCCGATGTGCATGTAGAAGCTTCCCTATGAATACTTGTGGAATGAGGTTTCCTACCCTTTCTACTCTTTGCGTCTCATTTCCAGGTAGAGAAAGGGTTGGGCCCCAGAGTTTGTTAGTTATTCAGAATTCTACCTTTAACTTGATTCCTGCTTCTGCGTTTGACCTGGGCTTCCATACGACAGATACTGGAACTTATGCCAAGACTATATTTTTTGTCTTTCCTAATCTTGTTTTAGTTCATTGACTACTCACCCAGGTATTGGATATGGCTGCTGACTACCTGCAAGGTAGGCATTGTGCAGCTGCTAATACAAGGTTACCTGCCTGCTTGGATGGAAACCTTTCACTCTATAAGCATATATGAGTCATCTACTGCATGCACTGAGGAACTTATTAAAAAAGTACATTTGCCTCTAATACATTTCAAATTTATCAGAAAAATCAGCTTCAGAAACACTAGTCATTTTATGACTAGCAGCACAAATATATAATAATTTTGTGAGATAGCTATTGAATTGCACATAATTAATTGATCGATTTAAACCTCAGAAGAATAAGCTTCAAATTGAGCAAAGAGAAATCTAAAGTATTAACTGCCAAGCCACATACGTCGACTGACAAAGTGAACAGCCCACTCTTATTCTATCAAACCTGTAAATGATGATTCATTCCTCTTTCTTGTCAAGGAGTCTATTTTGTTGATTATAATCATATTTATCCTAGAACTTTGGTTTATTAAGTAAATAACTTATACAAAAGTGGGATTATTGTTCAAATAGCAAGTATCTATTTACAAATCCTACTGCTGTCTTTAGATTCCCACATAAAAGCAGGCTGGAGGAAAAGGAACACTGTAATTTCTGTGATTTCTGTGCTGAGAGTTTGATGGGAAATGGGGAGAAGCTTTATAAAATTCTAAACAGCACTTATTCAACTACAAAATTAACTCTCTCTCCCAACACCCCCATATCCACCCACGTACAACCTCCTGAAGTAATTTAATTGAGATTAAATGTAAAGAATCCCAAGAACATCAAGCAAACTTATGTTAAGATAAAGAGAAAGCACGCCACAGAAGCTGCTCATAGGAATTATGAACTGAAACAAGAGTCTTGTCCTTGAAGAGATGACACTTCAAGTTCATCCTATCAGGCTTTAACTGATGCCGTCTTTGAAATACAACTTTAAGATAAGGTTATTTAAAGTATAGCAGTCTTCATTTCTCAAGGCTAATGCAACTACTAAATATCCATTTTGTTTTGATCTTACTGCCCTCTAATCAGTGTTCCTGAACATCTTGTCCAGCAAATCAAGTCAGTGAACTAAAGAATGGTCTCTTCAAATATGGTCTCCAAACTGCAGAATTTGGAGTCCCCATGGAAGACAAGCAGGAAAGCAGGGTAGGGAGCTGAGATGTGTGGGCTTGGACCACTGCCTTTGGGGAGAGGATGGAGAAAATGGATGGGTCATGAGAACCCAGCTTGGTGATACTTACTGAGAGCAATTGGGTCACCTTAGTCTTCCCCATATCTAATAGTCAGATTTCCTTGAAAATGCCAACAAGTCTCCTGAAGAAAAAAAGATTTTATTTTGCTGTAGGCTATTTTTTTTAAACTATTTATCCCTCCACATTGACCTAAAGAAGCCCAGCTTAGGTTTTCAATGTTCTCAAATGCCTTTATTTTGAGAAACATAAAAGTTGAAAGCATCACTTTAAAATTATTTCTAGATTATTCTGTTATTTGGAACAAAGTTAATTCTTTGGTTTCAGTCAGGATCAGAACTTATACAGAAACTGAAGATATTGAACCTATATTATAATTTTCTACAATTTATTCTTAGAGTCACAGAAATTAAAATCTTGACATTCTGTCAAGTGATTGTCATTTGGCTTTGTAAGTATTCATTAGATGAGCTTTACTAAATGGCATCTCCTCTGTCTTATGTTCTTTTAAAAAATTAATCAACTTTAGTTTTTAGAGCAGTTTTCCAATCACAGCGAAGCTGAGTGGAAAGTACAAGGAGTTCCCATATCCTCCTGTCTCCACACATGCATTCTCCCCATTATCAACACTCAGCACTGGGATGGCACATTTGTTACAACTGATAAACATAAATTGGCACATCATTTCACCTAGAGTCTATAGTTTACCTTAGGGTTTATGCCGGAGTCCAGCTCCAGCTGGTCCAGGGTCCCCTGAAGGAGAGACAGCGTCGGCGGAAAAAGGAGACGAGAGAGCCCGGAGTTTCTTTCTTTCTTGGTCACCAGCCTGGCATTTCTCTCTTGCCAGGTTTTGTGCCTTTATTTATAGCTTTAAGTGTTAACATGACATCAAAAAGTGGTATTTTTACAAATATTCTCAGTGATAAGATACTTTGAAAAGGGTGCAGACACAGGTTTTACAGAGGCATTTTTGCAGAACTACTCTAATTACAATGAGGTAATTTACACATCATAGGATAACAGGATATTCTCAGTGAAAAGCAGATAACATACACATTTGTTTGAATCAGTAGAAAATCTTACTACTAAGAAGATAGCAGGATGTTTTCAGTGAGAAGCAGATAGCAAACACATTTGTTTATAACAATAGTGCTAAGATTCAGGCATAAACAAGGCTAGGAGGCATTCTGTCTGGCTCACAGGTGGAAGAATGTGTTTGAGCTGGTTAGTAAATAAACCTTTGGTCAACCTCATTCTTTGATGTTGAAGGTGTAAGCGCCATAGGTGCCCTAGACGTGCTGAACTTTGCATATGAGTTTAAGTTGTAACTACTCTTACCCATCCTCATAATGGGCACCAGTTAGCATAGGTACGCACAGTAACTAAAACTTATGCCTTGCTCTTGTTTGTTTCTTATTCCTAAATTAGGCTCTTTATCTCCGGACCAGAGTTAATAGTAAATCTTGTGTTCTTTAACCCTCTTCATTTTCTATGCCTTAAATTTGTGAGGCTCATTAGAAGAGCCTTTCAACAAAACAACTGCAGTGCTTTGTTTAAGCTCCTCTTTATAGAGGTGGGAATATGCTTCTTCCCATGAGGTATCTGTGTGGGGTATCTGTGACATGGAACATTGTGAGGCCTAATCAATAGCAACAGGCTTAATTTCACATGACCAGCAGTAGCAGAAGGAGATACCAGTTTCCGCCTCTCATGGCAGGAGCCGTCCACGTCTGCCATTTCCTTACTGTGACCTTGTCATCCAGCAAGGCCGGTGCAGCTCCCAGTAGATTCATCCTTGGTGTCATACATTCTATGGATTTTGACAAATGTACGATGGCATGTTTCCACCACTGTAGTATTATACAGAATAGTGTCACTGCCCTGAAAATCCCCGTGGTCCACCTCTCCATCCCTTCCTTTCCCAACCCCTGGCAACCACTGGTCTTTCTTACTGTCCTCGTAGTTTCATCTTTTATAGAATGCCATGCAGTTGAAGGCAAACAATAAATGACCTTTCAGAATGGCTATGTTTACCTAGCAATACGCATGTAAAAGTTCCTCCGTGTCTTTTCATGGCCTGAGAACTCATTTCTTTTTATCACTAAATAAAATTCCACTGTCTGGATGTACCACAGTTTGCGTATCCACTCACTTTTTGAAGTGCATCTTGGTTGCTTTCAAGTTTTGGCACTTATGAATAACGCTGCCATAAACATCCATGTTAAGGTTTTTGTGTGGACAGGTTTTCATGTAACCTGAGCAGATACCAAGGAATGTAATTGCTGGATCATATGTATGGTAAAAGTTCTTAAAACCCAGTGCAATATTGTATGATGAATCTGGTATTAATAACATCTTAAATTATAACTCCAGAGCTTTAAGTTATTCCTTTAATTTAGGAAATTAGTTACTATTAGTATTTCTTTTTCAAAGGTAGAGAGACTAATGCAAAGATTGAGATACTGAAATAGTTATTTTATTGCCCCATTTTTATCAGTAATCTGATATATTACCAGCAAATAACTTATTAAAATATGTAAAATGTGTTTTTCTAGACATGTAACTTTCAATGCTTTTTTAAAAGATTTTATTTTTAAGTAATCTCTATACCCAACGTGGAGCTTGAACTTACAACCCCAAGGTCAAGCGTTCATGCTCCACCAACTGAGCCAGCCAGGTGTCCCTCACTGCTTTTATTACTTACTAGCCACCTATAGAGCAATTTCACCTTTGGCAGTGTGAACCAACAGTCTGGTTCTCTGGAAGATTTTGTTCTTATCTATAATCTCAATGGTTAAGAGGCACATTTCATCCTCTTCACGTTTTCATAGGAAAAAAAAAAACCAGTGCTGAAGATTAGGTATTTAAGAAATATTTGCTAATTTCACTTAAGTAACAGAAGTGACAGGTTATCCATTAAGGTAAAATTTTCTAATATGAATATAAATAATCAAGAAGCAAAAAACATTTCAAATGCAATGAATGGCCTGGAAAGTTCCATTAGCTATCGTGGGAGTGCCTTTTAAAATATTATTAACCGGAAGTGAAGTATTGTCTAGCTTCACATTTCATAGGTGTAGATTGGAGACAGTTGTATGATGTCCTGTAGAAGATCGGAGTGGGATATGTAAATGTTGGGGCCAGACTGTTAATGGCCAGGAGTACCTGGACCTGGTGGCATTAGGTGCCACTGAGGTCATTGAAACAGGAGAGTACATGATCAGATCTGGAGAATAAATGGTGGCAGAGAGGAGGGTAATGTCAGCGGAGAATCATGAACCCATGAAGAGATTTTCCTGGTGATGCAGGTAAAAGTTGATTAGGACTTGCAGAGTTGGAGTAAAAGAAAATTACCAAAAGGTTCCAGTCTTAAATGTCCTCATGGTGGGCAGAAGCTCTGAGAAGAAAGGTCCAAAAAGATGTGATGACAGGGAGACTGAGTAGAGGAAAGAACTCTAAAGGAGAACCGATAAATAATGACTAAGATGTTGTCCCTATTACATTATGGACTTAAAAAAATCAATAAGAAGCTGTAGAATACTGTGAAATTGCCAGCTCCCCTTTGCAATATTTCTGAAAGCCACTACTTTTCTTCAAACTGCTCAAACACCAAAAGCTGGAACTTGATCTGTCTCCTATTTCATGAGCACCATACTTTACTGCCTAAAGTTGTTCACTTTCAGTACCTTAATTTCCTACTTGCTTTTTGGGGTTGTAGTCACTGAATTATAATGCAAACACTAAGGAGATATTAAATTATGTATCAGTGAATCAAAGTGTTGCTCTTACTGAAGGCTTAAATTGATTCTCTTAGATATGCAGTCTCTTCTTAGACCATAGGAGGATTTCTAACAAGAAAATATGAAGCTAATATTTTGCTACAAACTTTCCCCTAAAGTATCATGAAACCAAGAAGAAAAGAATGTTTGCGTTCCTTTTAACTTTAAACAATATTTAGTAGAAGTACAAGTGATAAATCAAACATTCTTTTTTCCTCTTAGAAATTGAAAAAGATACTCTGAAGTTAGCTTGAAGCTATTTATTAGTGCTGTGTTCGATATGTAGGCAAAATGAAATTAGTGCTACGTAACATGTAATTCACACTAATAATGCTTCCCGTGATAGAAATGATTTGTTTGTTTTGGTTTCTATTATCCCCATTAACTTTGTAAATTGATATAGACTCAGAAAGAATTTTTGCTGTTCTATGATTTCGCTCATAGGTAGAATTTAGGAAAAAAAATAGATGAACATATGGGAAGAGGGGGAAGAAAAGTAAGAGAGAGAGAGAGAGAGAGAAAGAGAGAGAGAAATTTTTGCTTGCCCCCTATTCTTTCTCAAAGCAAGAAAAGTTGGTATGACCTGAAAGTTTGTTCTTCATCGCCTCCAACACACTTCACCTTCCCTAACCTTCTTGCTTGTTGTATGTCATGAGAAGAATGGCCTTCCAGCTTCTGTTGGTAATGAATGAATTTTACCTAAAAGGAAGTTCAATGGTAGATAGAATATGAAGAAACACATTAAACCATAAAGAAACATGTGTGTGTGTATGTGTGCTTAAATCAATTCATGAATTATTTTTTGAGAAAATGTTGTATCATACTTTGTGCCCTGTTTCAGAGGAAGAGGGAAATGATTAAAATATTGACTGACATAAAGGGGCTCACTCTCTGTGGATCTGACATTGGATCTTATAAATTCCTTGAGCTGACAGCCACATCTAGCTCTCATGGTCAATGGGTAAGCATTAGAACAGTCATAAAATCAATCTTACTTGGTAGAGTTGGTCTGCTAGATATATTTGTAAAGAAAATTTCTTCCCTTTAAGACCAAACAAAGAGCATTATCGCTTTTAGCTCAGGCAGAACTCTACTTGGTAGTTAGCATTTCTGTAGTATCTGCCTGAACCAGGGTCTGATTTGATTGTTGTCATGGATGCCTTAACATATAGATATAAATCCAAAATACAACTTGGGTTCATATATGATCATATAACAGTTGACTTCAGTAAGCGAAGACAAGAATTTAAATCAATGGCCCATTTTCTGAACTTTTCTTTTAAAGAAAGAGAAAAGAAAAAGAAGAGGGAGGGAAATCTAGTTTTTTCTTTAAGCAAACACAAGTCGTGTTTTATTTGGTCATTGTGAAATAATGAATTACACTTTAGGGTAAAGCAGATCTCTATTTCTTGTCCTGGTTAATGTATGCATTTGTGTATGGCATTTTCTATATATTATATACATTCTTCTACAGACTGTGTTATTTACTGTCATTCTTTTGTTTTTTAACATGCATGTCCTAGCACATAACATATATTCTATGCTAGATATTATGCCAGATGTTCAAAAACATCAATGTGATTTTTTTAAGAACCTAGAAATATTTTTAAGGATAGATTTCAAATTTTATGAAATTTCAAATAAATGATGTAACACTGAGAATTCTGTCTGAAAGGAAGGTTAATGATAATTTTCCCAAGAATTTATTAACTACTTGTGTACACTTATTATTTTGAGCCCTCAACATCTTGGTACCAGGGCCTTGATTTTCCCCTAGAGAGCTACCCTATTCTTAGTCCTTGTTTCCACTCCAAGCTCAGTGATAGGCATATGGCTCAGGTCTCACCTATCAGATGATTAGTTTTCTTTGGCCTTCAGGATTGGTTCAGTGATGATCACATAATCAAATTTGGTAAATGAAGGCCAGCGTCAGCATTTTTGTGCAAACTGTCAGGGAAAAGACGCTCTCCCTATACTGCTCAAATTTCATCTTGAATAATGGTGTAGAGTTACTATGATGCTTGAGAATGAAGCCCACATGAAGGAGAACAGAGATAACAGCATTTTATGACCTCATTTGAAGGATATCTCAGCACCTGCTGGAGCTAGTTTTATGCCTGTACTTTTTATTACATGAGCAGACACATTTCTTTTTGTTTTGTTTTGTTTTTCCTCGTTCTTATTTTTATTCTTTTTTAATAATAGTTTATTGTCAAATTGGTTTCCGTATAACACCCTGTGCTTCTCCCCACAAGTGCCCCCCTCCATGACCATCACCCCTTCCTCCCCCCTCCCCCTTCAGCCCTTGGTTCATTCTCAGTGTTCAATATTCTCTCGTGATTTGGAGCAGACACATTTCTTATTTCTACTTATGCCAGATCAGTTGGGACTTTGTTCACTTAAAACAGAGTTGAAGATATGCTGTGAAAACATATACTGAGATCCTACCTTGTATCTAGCTAGGCCCTATGCCAAGTGGCAGAAGGACATGAAGCCATTTTCTCTGCCCTCAAGCAATTCATAATCTGTCCATTATAGATATTGGTACAAATGAGCTACAATATAGGAAGCTATCTTAGTGGTATGTACAAAGATCTATAACAGCATGATGGAGTACTGATTGTTTGGAAAGAGGGGCAGAAAATGCTAGAACAGAAGGAAAGGTCCAGGAAGATTTTATCTGGAGATGTTTTATCTGGGTCTTGTGAAATAAGTAGAGTTTAAAACATGGACATAGTGGTCAAGAGCATTCTAGAATGAGGGAATAATAATGGAAAAGGACATAGTATAAAACTTTATTATGCGTAGGAATGAGTAATCTCCTGTGGCTAGCATACAAGGAATATGGAAGATAAGTCTAGAAAAAATGTGTTGGGGCCAGATTGTGAAGGACTTGAATGCCAGGTCCTCCAGGCAGCAGGAAGACATGGAAGAGTCATGAGGGTAGTCTGGATTGGGGTGGAGGTGAGAGAGTAGGAAGTGATGTGATGATGAAGGGAAACAGACAATTTTGAGAAAAAACTAATAGGCAAAATCAATAAGACTTAGTGATATGTTGGATATAAGGCATAACTCCTAGGCTTTTGTATTCAACCTTGTTTGAAAGGTGGTGCCTTTACTAGGACACCACATTCCTCTCAGAAGAGAGATAAGTTGTCAATGGTGGTCAGTTGTGAGTTCTATCTTGGATAAGGCATTTGACATGTTTTTGAGATAATCTAAGTGAAAATGTTGAGTTAGCAGTTGGATCTAGGACTCAAAGGAAACTCTGGACTAGAAGTACAAATTTGAAGGTCATAGGCATGCAAATAGTAATTTAACCTGCTGTTGCAGAAAAGATTTTCTAGAAAGAAATCCCAGGATCAGGATTTACAACAAGTAAGGGTCAGATGGGAAAAAAAAAATTGCAAAAAAAAATGAGAAAGAACAAAGACTTCTAAGGGTAGCAAATGTAAAATATTTTCATAAAACATGATGATTGTTAATTACTCACTTGAGACAACTTTCTTTTTGCATTCCAACTTCCTATCTGTCACACTTCCCCATTTGTCAAGTGTTGCTAGAGGGGCCACATGTTTGGGACCTAGAGAAGAAGTCAAGTTGAGGATGCATTTAGTTTGAGTTTAGTAAGGTACATTATATGGTTTTCAATCTCTTTTGTGAAGAGTTAAGTTGTTGGTAGGCTTACGTTAATAAGAATGACTTACCTGAATACTCTTTCACCCACTATCCCAACTTACTTGACACAAAGGTTTAAGGCCAGAGGACACACTATAATATGAATTCATTCTATGTATGTGGCCCTAGAATTATGCTCAGTGGAGGAGAAATGAAGCGTGAAATGTATGGAGCAGATGCTAGGCTATGGAAAATTTTACTCATCAGGTATGTAAAATTTGGCTTTCATAGATGCCTAGTGAAAGCAGAAGTTCTCTCCTGTCAGGAGCATATACAATAATGCAGCATCTACAGTGATAAACAGAGCAGGCTTTCTTTCTTTCTTTTTTATTCCTGTTAGGTGGGAATTATGCAAAATTGAATTGATCAGAATTCCTGCGTTTGTGGGACACAAACCTGTACCAGCATTGCAAATAGGAAATATTTGTCTTGGTGGAGTTATATTATGCATTTTAAGCATCAGTGATATAAAACAGATTTTGATTGATCATGCTGGGGCAGACAACTATTTTTTCTGTATGCCTATAGAAAAGTAATATTAAAAATTGTAATCACATGCAGAGGCGATCAAAAAGCATGCTGTCAAAAATTTAGGAAAATGAATATAAATATTATGCTATTTAGAGGGATATTGTAATGTTTGTGATATTTGTCAACTTTGAAATACTTGTAATATATTATGCCTTCCTCATTCTAAATAAATATTTTATAACTAATTTTGTTTTCATAATTTTGCATTTTTATTTTTATTAAAGAACTCCCTTCCCAAATGTGTAAGTTTCAAGTCTTACAAAATGTGAATTTTCTCCTGATTAAGACATGAGTGCATTTGTGTAAACCTGTCAGATTATTTTTTTAGGATAAAGTTTTAAGAATGGAATTGTTAAGGACAAAGGGCCTGTTCTTTTTAAAAACATTTGGTATATTTTACAAAACTGTTCTTCAGAAATGATATACTAGTTCACCTCCTTCAAGATATGCCTGTTTCCCACATTATAATTAGCCCTGGATATTAATTTTAATTGTAATATTGTTGTATCAGATTTGTTGATATGCTAGGAAAAAATGATTGTTATCTTTATATTTATTTAATAATTAGTATACTAAACATTTTTCTTATATTTCTTAGTGGTTTCTGGGTTTTTAAAATCATTCTTGTGAGGTTTTCTTTTCTGATTGTTTTGAGAGAATTCTATTCCTATTTAGAGTATTCATGATATCAAAAGCATTGCAAATGATTTTTCCCAGTTCAATATGTCTCCTAGTATCAATTTATGTCTTGAGATATAAATGTTTTCATCTGCAAATGTACCCAAATTCTCTCATACAATTTCCACATTTGGTGGAAATTTTGCCATTTTATTTTTTAGCCTGTCTTTAATCTCTCTGGGATTTTTAAAAAAAGACTTTCTAAGTTTTAGTTGTTTTCTCTTTTCCAAATGGTGAAATATTTATCCCAATGTGATTTGTTGTAAACCGTCTTTTTGCATTGGTTTTGAATCACCTTTGTCAGTGCTAATTTGTTATACATACTGGTTCTGGACCTCTGTTCCATTATGTTGTGTGATTATTATGTCCCCAGTACTACTCTGTTTTGGTCATCATAGCTCTACCTACTCCTCATTCATCTATTCCTTTTAATGCTGGTTAGTATTGTACACTTCATTTGAATTTTAGAATTACCTTTTTTTTTTTTTTCAAATTCCAAATGTATCCTTTCTTTTTTCACCAGAAAAAAAAAAATGTATGGAGTAATTTAGTGGGATAATCTATCTCTTTTTAATATTAGGTCCTTTCATTTAGAAATATGACATGTTCCTTCATTTTTTTTTAAATGTTTTTTTATTTATTTTTGATACAGAGAGAGACAGAGCATGAGAGGGGAGGGGTAGAGAGAGGAGACACAGAACCGAAAGCAGGCTCCAGGCTCTGAGCTAGCTGTCAGCACAGAGCCCAACGCAGGGCTCGAACCCACGAACGTGAGATCTGACCTGAGCTGCAGTCGGAGGCTTAACCGACTGAGCCATCCAGGTACCCCAACATGTTCCTTCATTTTAAAAATACTTTTTAATATCCTTCTAGCTTATTAAAAAATTCTTAGCCAATAGGCAGTAGATTTTATCATATGACATTTTTAGAATATTGTGATCATACCTTTTCCTTTACAAGTTAACATGAATATTTGGAAAAACTGATTTTGCAATATTGAATCACTAGTTCAATGAACAGAAATTCTTGGTCATGTCCATTTTTAAATATTTGGATAAACTTAATTTTCCCATGTATAAATATATGTATTTGATTTTCTAATGTTTTTATTTAAGAGCGTTCTCATCTGTTTTCATAAGAGACTTATTTTCTAGGCTTAATTTTTATATTATTTTATTAAGCTGTGTTATCAGTATTATTGTGCCCTCAAAAAATATTTGAGGGTTTCCCGTCTTTGGATTCAAGTACTGTGTGAACAACATAGAAATTACCTTGATTTTGAAGGCTTGAAAAAAATTTGCCTCTGAAACCATTTACACCTGCCACCTTTTCTGAGAATGATTCTATTACAACTCTCATTATTTATTTCTGTGGTGATTGGTTTACTCAAATTTTCTTTCTTATTGATTCAATTTCATTAACTTGTACTTTTCTTAAAATACACAAATTTCCATCAGGTTTTCAAAAATATAAGCTTAGGGTTGTATAAAAGTCTATTATAATTCTTGAAATTTATTTTTCTGTAGCTGTGGTTATATTTTCTTTATCACTTCTGATTTAGTTCGTTTGTAGGTTTTTTTCCTCTGATTAAACTAGTCAGTGATTTAGTTCTTTTATTGATTTTCCCTACAAGAACTCTTTCTGGAGTAATTTATCATTTTTATGGGTTGTTTTCTCATTTATTATTTTCAACTTTTATTTTTATTAATTCCTTCACCTTTCTCTAGGCTTGTATTTTTATTCTTTTTTCTTACTGTATGTATAATTTAGCCCTTAAAATAAATATTTGAACTATGAAAAGAAACAACACCTAAAGCAAATGATAAGACTATACTGCTGACAGACTGAATCTGAGTGGAAAATAAACAATATGGGTGGGGGCAATAAAGCATTTTGGCTTTGAAGATAGCTTCCTAGCTTGTTAGCTAGAATGTTCTAAGATACATAAGGAGAAAACTTGCTGAATTACCAATGAACCCCTCCCCTCTTTGGATTTCTGCTTGACACTGGTAATACAAGCATACCTTGGAGATATTGTGGGTTTGGTTCCAGGCTATTGCAATAAAGCAAATATTGCCAGAAAGCAAGCCAAATGAATTATTTGGTTTCCTGGTGCATATAAAAGTTATGTTTACACTGCTGCTTTATCAGCTAGGCTTATGTAACATTCTATCTAAATTGTTTGTTGTCATTTCAACAATCTTCACAGCATCTTCACCAGTAGATTCCATCTCAAGAAACCACTTTCCCTACTCATCCATAAGAAGTAACTCTTCCTCCATTCACATTTTATGAAGAGATTGCAGCAATTCAGTCACATCTTCAGTGTCCCCCCTCTAATTCTCGCTCTCTCACTATTTCCACCACATCTGAAGCTACTTCCTCCACTGAAGTCTTGAACTCCTTCCTCCTCAAAGTCATCCCCGGGGGTTGGAATCAACTTCTTTCAAACTCCTGTTAATATTGATATTTTTACCTATTCCCATGAATACAGAAGTTCTTAACAGAATTTAGAATGGCGAATCCTTTCCAGAAAGTTTTCAATTTACTTTGCCCAGATCCATCAAAGGAATCACTATCTATGACAATTTCTAGACTTACGACATATATTTCTTTTTCTTTTATTATTACTTTTTTTTAATTTTTGAGAGAAACAGCGTGAGCAGAAGAGGGTCAGAGAGAGAGGGAGACACAGAATCTGAAGCAGTCTCCAGGCTCTGAGCTGTCAGCACAGAGCCCGACGCAGGGCTCAAACCCACGAACCGTGAGATCATGACCTGAGCTGATGCTGGACACTTAACTGACTGAGCCACCCAGGCGCCCCATGACATATATTTCTTAAATAATAAGATTTGAAAGTTGAAATGACTCCTTGATCCATGGGCTGCAGAATGGGTGTTGTGCAAGCAGGCATCAAACAACATTAATCTCCTTGTACACCTCTATCAGAGCTTTTGCATGACCAGGTACACTGCCAGTGAGCAGTGATATTTTGCAAGGAATCTTTTTCTCTGAGCAGCAGGTCTCAATAGTAGGCTTAAAGTATTCAGTAAACCATGCCTTAAACAAATGTGCTGTCATCCAGGCTTTGTTGTTCCATTGGTAGAGCACAGACAGAATAGATTTAACATAATTTTAAGGGCCCTCGGATATTTGGAATGGTCAGTGAGCAAGCACTGGCTTCGACTCAGAATCACCAGCTGCATCAGCCCCTAGCAAGAGAGTTAGCCTGTCCCCTGAATCTCTGAAACCATGAATGGACTTCTCCTCTCTAGCTGTAAAAGTTCTAGAAGGTATCTTCTTCCAATAGAAGGCTGTTTAATTTACACTAAAAATTTTGTTTTAGTGTAGCCACTTACTTCCATTAATGATCTTAGCTAGATCTTCTGGGTAACTTGCTGCAGTTTCTACATCAGCATGTTGTGGAGACAGCTTTTTTTCCTTAAGCCTCATGAACCAACCTCTGCTAGCTTACGACTTTTCTTCTGCAGCTTTTCTCACCTCTCTCAGCCTTCATGGCACCAGAAAGAGTTCGAGCCTAGCTTGGGCTTAGGCTTTTGCTTAAGGGAGACTTGTGGCTGGTTAGATCTTGATCCAGACCACTACATCTTTCTCCATATCAGCAATAAGGCTGTTTTGCTTTCTTATTTGTATGTTCACTGGAGTAGCACTTTTAATTTCCTTCAAGAATATCAAGAACCTTTCATTTGCATTTACAACTTGGCTAAATGTTGGATGCAGAGGGCCTAGCTTTTGGCCTGTCTAAGCTTCCAACATGCCTTCCCTTACTGAGCTTAACCAGTTCCAGCTTTTGATTTAAAATGAGAGATGCGCAACTCCTCCTTTCACTTGAACACTTAGAGGCAATTGTAGGGTCATTAATTGGCCGAATATCAATACTTTTGTGTCTTAGGGAATAGGGAGGCCCAAGGAAAGGAGAGAGTCTGGGGAGGACTGGCTCATTGGTGGAGCAGTTAGAACACACACATTTACTGATCAAGTTTGTTGTCTTATATGGGTATGGTTTGTGGCCCCAGAACAATTATAATAATAACATCAAAGATCACTGATCACAGATCACATAACAAATATAATAAGAATGAAAAAATTTGAAATATTGGGAGAATGACCAAAATATGACACAGAGACATGAAGTGAGCAAATGCCATCAGAAAAACAGTACTAAGCGACTTGCTGGATGTGGGGTTGCCAAAAATCTTCAATTTGTAAAAAGCACAATATCTGTAAAGTGCAATGAGGTGAGGCACAATAAAATGAGGTGTGCCTGTGAATGATTAGCCCTTCACAAAGTTCTATTTGTTTTACGTGAAACTTTAAGTGCAATCTTCCAGGTTGTCTATTAAGAATGTCTTAAATTTAGTAGGTACAAATTCAGTGTTATACTTGCATAGACACAACTTATGGATTTGATCAAGGCTTTTACATTTATAATATTCATTTTGGGGTCCTATTACGTTAATTAAATATTAATGCTCTAAGCATATTTTTCATAGCCTTCTCTGTTTCTTCTCCACTGGAGAATATTGCTGGAAATTAAAAAATAGTATGGTTTATTATCCATGTCACTGGTGTTGCATTTTGGTGATAAATTATTTTTGGAAAATGAAAAAAAGATATATAAGTAGAAGAATCCCCTCTGGGTCTCACGTATTCCTCTGAATAGCAATTTTATACTTCCTCACTATTTTTTCTGAAATTATTACATATCTTCCACAAGCATCTATAAAATACCAAGCCATATTCTTAAATATTGGAGATACTTTCTGATGAGCTTCTAATAAGATTTAAAAAAAATACTGTATGTGGTGTAAAAATGCTCACATAATAGTAGTTTGAAAAAACAGTTTTCAATATATGTAAGGCATTTATAATATTTCTTACATTCTTTAATTGTGACAACAGGGCACATTGGGATAGTCAGTATGTTTAAATTTATGACTTTTCAGGATGGGAAAGCAAGGATTAGTGAGTTCTTGAGACATTGTGAGGATGAGAACGTTTTGGCTATTGTTATAATAATCTAGAGATAGTGAGGAATGAAATTGCTAGGCCACAGAAGCTCGACGGTATGGGGATGGAGACCTCAAAGCTACTGAATTGCTGTGATGTGCTTCACCAATATGTGGACAGCAATCAAAGATGGCTTCAAGGGTTTGGAACTGGGTGAATAGAACGTTAATGACCATTTGGCACATATATAGGATTTCAGAAGCTCTCTTTCTTCAGAAGGACAAGGGGATTGAAATGATAAACTGGGTTCGGGAATGCTAAGTTTGAGGTAGTATATAGACCTCTGAGTGGAAATGTCCTTTAGGCAACTCTAATGTGGAGCTAGAGCACAGAGAAAAGGTCAGCACCAGAGAGACATCTCTGAGAATCATCCCAGAAGTTACTACTGAAGACACAGATAAAAGGAAGAGACTTCGGCACCTGTCTAGTTAATATTGTTGAAATCAGAGTCAAATTAAGTTTAGGACTGGAAATGATAAACTTGGACTATAAGATCAAGGAAGCAAATATTTCCAGAGCTCAACTTGATGGATTAGGATGAGAAACTCTGAAACCTAAATGTGAAAAATAGCAGAAGGTAGCTAAGAAGATGTGTGGTTAAGGACATAGGGGTATGAATTCAGAGCCAAAGGGAATTAGAGATGGACCAACATTCAAGAGTGAGGCAGGAGCAAGTAAGCAGAAGAACAAGTTTCTTGGCTGCTTAAATATCTGGCCCTACCAATTTTGCTCTCTTTTCTAGCTAACTACTGCTCAAAGGTTAATTCTTCGATGGCTAGACTGCTTTATTTTGTAGGTTGCTTATATTATGGGAATAAATACATTTTTAGAGGGAGATGTGGAATGAGAAGGCTAGAATGCCAACGACTGAATCTGGAAACACTAACTTGAATGGGGGTGTCAGAAACACAGAAAGAGAGATACGAATGTATAGTGTATGGAAGCCCAATATTTATTATCCAGCTGGTGATGAAGTATTAAAGGTTTTAAAAAGGACAGGGACCTAAATTAGTTGGTGGATTTTGTGATCCGTTGATCAGGAGGTGATAGACAAGTTTCTATCTTGTAAATTGCAGCTTGTAACCCAAATGACCAGGGAGTGAGGACCTGAAGGTAAGCAGATGCGGGTAAAGATGGAAACAGCAATACCAAATGAAAGGGAAAACATTCCTCTCTGGTGGAGGAGGGAAGATGCAGGGATGAGTTAGAAACAATGATGGTAGACAGAAAGAGCCCCAAGATCCCACAGAAATGACACAAATGAAAAACGCTAGTTATAAGGGCTTACTCACAGAAAAAACATGCCTTCTTCCTTGAGACTGGACAAAAGGATACTGTCCTAGGTACACTGATATTGAGCTAGGGTTGAAAATAGATGAGGAAATGTATTAAAATATTTGATTAATCTTAAAGTTCTCTGAAATCAGAATAGAAACAAGTGAAAATTCTAGTTAAGCTTTACACAAAAATAACATGTAATGAACAAACAAGCCACAGACTGGGAAAAAAATCTCTGCAAAACATATATATATGATAATGGACTGGTATCCAATATATATAAAGAACTCCTAAAACACCATAAGCCACAAGCCACTTGATTTAAAAATGGCAAAAGATATGAACAGATGCTCGCCAAAGAAGACACTCATGGCAAATAAACATATAAAAAGATGCTCAACATCCTATGTCAAGAGACAACTGAAAATATAAACAATGATGAGATATTCTGAAACACCTATTAGAATGTTTAAAACTCAACACACTGACAACCGCAAATGCTGACAAGGATGTGGAGCACCAGGAACTTCCATTCATTGCTGGTGGAAATGCGAAATTGTGCAGCCAGCCACTTTGGATGACAGTTTGGCAGTTTCTTATAAAACTAAAATACTCACATACAATCCAGCAATCATACTCCTGGGTATTAAGCAGGAAGTTGGGAAGTTATGTCCACACAAAACCCTGCACATTACAGTTTATAGCAGCCTGATTTATCATTGCCAAAACATGGAAGCAACCAAGATGTCCTTCAGTAGGTGAGTGGATAAACACACTGTGTACATCTATATAATGAAATATTTTCAGTAATAAAAGTAAATGAAAAGCTATCAAGCCATGAAAAGACATGAAGTCACCTTAAGTGGATATTGCTGAGTGACAGAAGCCAAACTGAAGACTACATATGTATGATTCGGACTATATGACATTTCTGAAAAGACAAAACTATGGAATCAATAAAACAGATCAAAGATTTGGGGAGGCAGTGCGAGGGATGAATATGCAGAACACAGAGATTTTTTTAGGTCAATGAAATGATTCTGTATGATACTGTATTGCTGGATACATATCATTATGTATTTGACAAATATGTATTTTTCAAAACCCATAGAATATGCAGCACAGAGAGTAAACTCTAATGTGGGTTTGGATCTAATGAGACTATGGACTGAAGTTAATAATATACCAATATTGGCTGATTAATTGTGACAAATGTACCACACTAATGTAAGATGTTAATACTGGGAAGAACTTGTGTTTTGGGGAGGAAAGAAAGGAGGTTTATGGGAAATCTCTGTACCTTCCACTCAACTCTTCTGTGACCTAAAACTGCTCTAAAGAAATAAAGTCTATTAATTTAAGAAAAGACTGAAAAAAGGAATGAGGTACTGATATATGCAACAACATGAATGAACCTTGAAAATAGTATGCTAAGTGAAAGCAGATAGACAGACACAAAAGGCCACATATTATATGAATCCATTTATATGAAATATCTACTACTTTAAGAATGAGGAGTTATTAAAAATAAAGGAGCTAGATAAATAAGATGGTGAAAGGAAGGATCCTGCTACTGATAGGAGGAAGTAGTGTGAATATGTTTCAAATTTAAAGAAAAACTAATGTATCAGATGATAGCCTTAGAGAATTTTTCTGTTTATACATTGATTATGATATAATAGGATTTTTCCAGCATCAACGTGTTGATACCAAGACTAAATTACTGTGCAGCGTAGCTTCCTACAATTATACCTGTTCTTGTTAAGTGGGGAAATCATAATGACCTTAATAGCTAAAACTTAAGCGTGTCTGGATCAAATTGTAGCTCAAATTGACTTCTTCTACAAACTCTAAGTTACAAAAATGGAGGGAGCAAAGAGGCAGGATGAGATATGTAGGTCAACCTGCTTATAAAAATAACCTTGACAGAGTTATATAGGTAGATATTGTTGTAAAATTTCTTTATACAGTGAGAGGGAGTAGGCCAAGTTTACTGAGCTGTAATACCTACTTATCTTAGATGAAGCAATCATAGCTTGTAGGGCTCTTGGACTGTATCACAGAGATGACAATTGCTAATTATCAAGTAAGATTCATGATTTGAAAAAATGGAAGATGGTTATTTTCAGAATAAAAAGAGTGCATACTAAGCAATAAGAAGTAGAATTTTCAGTAAAAGATAAGCAAAAGACTCAAAGAGACCATATTAAAAGCAGATATAGCTAAGAAATTATGGAAATTATAACCAACAAATATTATATTATGAAATTATTATCAGTAGTAATCAAATAAATGTAAATGCAAAAGTAAGTGCCGATTTAATCTGTCAGACAAGATTTAAAAAGAATAATAATGCCCAATGTTGTATGAGTAGAGGTAAATGAATTCTCTTATGACTGTTAGTGGGAGTATAAATTGGTAGAGAATTTTTAGAGGAGGAGTTGGCAGTTGTTATTAAGATGTTTTTTTAATGCACATTTTCTTCAACCAAAATTTCACTTTTAGGAATCTGTCCAACAAAAGTATTGTCCAAGTGTACAAAGATGTATTTATAACAAAGTTCATGTCAGTGTTATTTTAATCGAGAAAAATTGAAAACAACATGAATGTTAATCAGTAGGTACATTCATCTCATAGAATATTCTGCAAGATTAAAAAGAATTAAGTAGATTTCTTTGAACTGACATGTAGAGTTTTCCAAGAGATAAGGCCATGTGATAAAGAAGGTATAAAACATAATCTGTAGTATGATCCCACTTATGTTTACAAACACCCCCAGAACTAAATATTGTAAGTTGACAGTTAGTTAATTAAATTTTTTTTTAATTTACAAAAGAATGCACTGTAAATGCCTCATAAGGTTGTTCCTTGGGAGGGAAGTAGGTAGCAGGATAGGAAATGAAGAGGCATCTGTAGTTATTTCATTGTATATACTTCTATACTGTTTGATTTTTTTAAGTTTATTTATTTATTTTTGAGAGAGAGAACATGCACGTGCATGAGAGAGAGAGAGAGAGAGAGAGAGAGCAAGAGAGAGAATCCCAATCTGAGCTGTCAGCGCAGAGCTGGATGCAGGGCTCAGTATGACAAACCATGAGATCATGACCCTAGCTGAAATCAAGAGTCAGATGCTCAACCAACTGAGCCACTCAGGTGTCCCTATACTATTTGATTTTTTTAAACAAAAACTAAAAATTTGTGTAATGTTAGGAGTTATTTTAACATGTCCATATATATTAATGAATTAATATTACTAAAGCACTGAGAATATTTACTGGTGCAGAGAAAGTGCTAAATTAAGTAAATTTTGTGTTCAATTAAATAAATAAATTCAAATGTTAGGGCTTTATCCTAAGAAAATAATTATGGGATGTGCAAACATTTAATTGCTTGAGTGTTTAACCCTAAGATTGTTAAAGTTAGAAATGACCTAAATGTCTAGCAGTAGATAGTTGGCTAAAAAATATTAATTAACACAAAGAGCGGGATTTTTGAATGATAATTTTTAACAGCTATATTGAGGTATATTTTACATGTCATAAAATGCACCCATTTCAAAGAGCGATTCAATGTTTTTCAGTAACTTCATGAGTGGTGCAACCATTGGCATAAATCAGTTTTAGAACATCCCCCCAGTGAGATCCCTTATCCCATTTACAGTTAATTTCATTATCCCCACTAGTCCAGGCAACCAGCAATCTGCTTTCTTTCTCTATAAAATTTCTTTTCCTGAACTACACAATGGGATATTTTGCATCTATAGACACTGGTCACAATAAGTGATAGCTGGTTATAAAAAGTGAAAAAAGCAGATAAAATATTACATGTAGGATTAGCCTATTTGAGTTTACATGAAGGGAGAGAAAGGTGAAAATTTGAATGTTAGTCTCCAAAATGTTAATAGTGGTTACCCCTGAGTGGTAGAGATATGAGTGGTTTTTTTCTTTCTTTTTCCTGTTGAAATCTTATGATCTGAAAAACACAACACAAATGATCTTGGAAAGGACATCACTCCTGAAATAGGTTCTTTCAGTGGAGTGCCTGTGCATAAAGAGGGTGGGAATTTAGAAGTGCCTTTGGATATGAGCGAGTTGTTTTTCTTATGTCTCCCAGGTGGGAGCAAATAGGAATAAGGTTATCAGGTGATATAATTAGTACCTGCAGGATTCAAGCGGTTAGCAGAGCAGCACCTACAAAAAGTCAAGGAAAGTGGGCACTGATGGTTCAAGGCTGCTTACCAGGAGCTGGACTCACCTTGTCTACCCTTGGATGAACTTGGCCTCTTAAGGATATTCTAGCCAATGCTTGTCTTAGAAAGAGAGGCGAGAATAGCCAGAGGGTGCTCATTCTAGTTCCCCTGGTGTCCTCCACTTTGATACCCACCAGGGCACAAGCAGAAACACCTATGTCCCCCTCTCCTAAGAAGCAAAAGCAGAAGAGTAAGTTTCTCCTTTTCCTTTATTTGCTGTCTTGCTCTTCCTCACCTTTTGTGAATAAAATGTACCCCCACATTCTCTTTAGAGTGTTTATTCTTTTTTTTAATGTTGATTTATTTTTGAGAAAGAGACAGAGCACGATTGGGGGAAGGTCAGAGAGAGAGAGAGAGAGGGAGACGCAGAAACTGAAAACAGGCGTGAGGCTCCAAGATCTCTAGCACAGAGCCTGATATGAGCCTCAAACTCAGGAACAACAAGATCATGACTTAGGCCAAGACAGACGCTTAACCGACTGAGCCATCCAGGCGCCCCTTAAACAATTTCCAAAAGTATGTGTTGGATTGTCTATTCCATGCCAATGTTTTTTTAAACAAAGTTGGTACTTTGGGGCGCCTGGGTGGCTCAGTCAGTTAAGTGTCCATCTTTGGCTCAGGTCACGATCTCGCTGTTCTTGGGTTCACATTCCACATTGGGCTCTGTGCTGACAGCTTAGAGCCTGGAACCTGCTTCAGATTCTGTGTCTCCCTCTCTCTGCCCCTCCCCTGATCAACTCTCTCTCTCTCTCAAAAATAAATAAACATTTTTTTAAAAGTTGGTACTTTATGTCTCTGTGTATTTTGGGGAGACTGTTTTCTTCAAAGAGAGCATAGCATTGATAAGAGAAAGTCATGGTTGAGCCAAATGTATACACCTTGATGTGAGGTGACAAGATTCATGCAGGATTCAGATTCTTGAAATAAAAATCTGACCTATTGTTTGTACTGAATTTGCTTAGAAACAAAATTGCAGTGAACCAAACTATACCTCTGGAAGCAGGAATTTTCTCTGGAGACTGTAGAAAACTTCAGACTCATTGTTTTACTCTTTTACATATTCTGTCCTTAAAACATATGGAAAGTATTTCCTAAGGTGACCACATACATACATATTTTGATACCTTATTTTCCAAATTACTTGAAGAGCTTGTTTCATGCTTGAATAAGACCCCAGTTTCCAATCATGGTGGCCCACCCAGCTCAGTGAAGGTTTGCCTTATGGTTACTGCCAGAGGGTGCCACTTGCAGGGTCCACACAGAGAAAGGAGATGTTACATGATGGTGGGAAGGCCTTCTTTCACCCATTACGTAAGCTGATAGTGATGTGTCTCTTCAAGCCATTTGCCTTCAGGAGTGGAGTCTGTAAAGCGGGTGGCCCCGGCCCCTCACAGAATCCCCAGTGTAGACTTCCAGTGTCCTTTAATAATGTATTATTGGAATCGACCAGCCCAGAAGGCTTTAACGGCCTTTCTCTGTGATCTGTAAGTTTGAAAAGACTCAGTACCTACTGTCTTTCTTTAGGACATTGATGGAAGGTCCCAGTGCTCACATTTTATGCTTATTAGTGATACTTTTCATGAGTTTCCAGGACTAGAGGGACTTTACCACGCTGTTTAATGATTTCCAGTTTAACTCTCTTTCTGAGTGGGATGTTGTAAAGATTAATTAGCCAATGTTCATAAAGTGCTTTCAAGCTGAAAAGTACTGCACAAGGGTGTGCAGACTCATTAGCTTCTTAGTCATTAAGGCTTTTTAGACCTTTTGGCATTCAGAAACTAGACAGTGAAGGCCAAATTAGTGTTTTTTTTCTTTGGGGGAGGGGGATTTAAAAAAGAGCAAAATGGAGCAGTATCCTTTCTTTCTTTCTTTCTTTCTTTCTTTCTTTTTTTTTTTAGACATCTGTTGCACTGGGACTGAAAAGAAGATATAAACATATTTTATTTTTCATCATCTCCTATATCCATACTGCTTCTGCTTCTTATTACTCCCTCCTTTCAAAACGTGTTTATTTGATTCTTCTGCGCATTTGTTTCGAACCTCTATGATCAGACTCTCATATATGTATCCATAGTAGAGCTGATTCTAGCCTCAGAGCACTGAATTGTTGTACTGATAAATGACACAGGGTAGATAGAGTATTCCCTTTGTAAACAAAGATCCCTTCTTGGTTTGCAACATGTCAAAAAGGTGTAATATTGTCTCCATTCTCAATAATATTTGATCAATATATTTAGAGTTCTATATGATTCAGTTAAGCATGTGATTGAGGCTGGAAAAGTGCAGACTGGCCACCAAAGATATAAAGAGGCCCTAAAAGAAACCAGGGACCAAGATGGATAATGTGCAATGAATTCTATTGACAGTGGACTTTTTAGCAGCATCAGCTGCACACGATCATATCATTTAAGTACTGAGAGAGACAGTTGTCATCCTAGAATTGTATACCAAACGACTTGCCTTTTAAGATTGATCATCAATAAAGATATTTCTGTACAAAACAAAACACATTTACCACCGATGCTAATGGATATTCTGAAGGATTCAAAAAGAGAAAATTATTTCAGAAGGAAACAAGAAGAGACTAGGAATAAGGAGGAAAAAATTGGGAAACGTGGGTCAATCTAAAAAAGCATTAGGTAACAATAATGTCCAGTTTTCAGTAACAAAACAAGGTGTAAGTTAAAAAACAAAACAAAACAAAATAACATGTATAACAGGAAAGTTAAAGTATTCAACCCCTTATCTTATTTGGAAAGAGGCTAAAGATATTAAATTAGGTTTTATTAAGTATGCACATAGACTTTCTAGTTTTAATCACTAAAATAAAAGAAATGTGATGTGGTGGGGGAGGGGAACCAATGGAGTGAGAAAATAAAATCAATAGCAACTGGCTCAATAAAAAGGGAATAAATAAATTTAACATGGATCTTAGTAATTGCTCCTGGGCTCTTAGTTTACAATTACAACTACTAAGTAATTTTGTTGTGGAGTTCATATCAATACACATACAGGGCACATGAAAAATAAAATAGTCTTACTGATAGGTGAACAGCTATTTCTGGCTTGGGACAAAATGTTCAGTAACAGCAGCATCTTGATGGCACAGGACACGGATTTTAGCAGAAGAACCCCAAATATAGGGAACACAGGTCTTTCATAATGGACAGTTAGCTTGCCTGACCTCTCCCCCAGAGAATTTTATCTTAATTATACTTCATAGTAAACAAGTCTGTTCTTTGCTCTGGAAGAAGACACTTTTTTCCAAGGCCATTTTTTACACAAACACCTTTGAAGTCTAGAGCAGTGCCTTTGTTTGTATGTTGGGCAGAAATGTGAGAGATCCATGGAGAAATATCTCCCAAAAAGTTTGGATAGGTTTGTTAAGCCTCAGGTTTCTCGTATAAAAAATAGAATGAATGGTATGGCATATGTAGTTACTAGGATCAGACGATAGTATACATAAAATGCTTAATGTCGTATCGAAGGACTTTGTCAATATCAGTTGCTATTATAAATCATAATTTCTTGAATAACATGTGAGCGTGTTTATTGACATGCTCAATACATGAATTCTTTGTTTTCTCTAGCAAGTAGAATATTACAGCTCATGGATGTTTCTACTTATAACCAAGTATTAGAACTAAAAAGGATAAGAATGATCACCCAGTGAAACCAGGCATTTTACAGATAAGGAAATAGGCTCAGAAAGGTTAAGTGACTTGTTGGCTTTCACACAGAACAGCCATATAAAGGACAATGGTCATCTAATTTAATATTAACATAATTTTTAATTAGACCCAATGCTTGGAGCTCAATAAATAATGGTATTAGAAAGGAATTGAAGCAAGGCTATGATATATTAGAAAACATATCACGTATTCATTTGGTCATTCTCTTCTATGTTACTTGCTTGACCTATAAACCACATTAAACTTGGCCCCCGAAGGCAAATAAATATAGGAAGAAAGAGAGGAAGGGAAGAAGGAAATCAGGAAGTCAAGGAAGGAAGAGAAAGAGAGAGAAGGAAGGAAGGAGAGAAAGAAAAGGAGAAAAATAAAATAACTTGTATCCATCCCCCCTTCCCTCCATCTCCATCATACTCACTGTCTCCAAAGCAGAGGCAATAAACAGGAAACCTCAAGAAAAGTGCTGTGTGTGTAGGTGATGTTGAAAGTGGTCCCATTCTGACTAACGGCAGGGAAATTCTGGCAGGATATCTGGCAGCTTTATGTCAACAGCTTTATCCTGGCTTACCAACCAACTTCCTAAGGCATGAGAGGAAGTAGTAAGGAAGGGGAATGAGGGGTGACAGAAATAGCATCCTGTTCTAGAAGATACCATGTTGTGAGACATGATTGTCAGTTGTAGGATAAGATGATCTGAGTTCCTGTGTGAGTTTGAGCAAGTTACTGAGTTTCCTGATCTCTAAAATGTACTTAACGTTTTTCCATGAGAAGTTGATGTGTTATTCAAATAAAGAAATGAAGTGAGAATGTCTGGCACCTAGCAGGTTCTCATTAAATAGAAGTTGGAATCGAATTCAGTGAAGGAATTTATCCTGGAAAGATCTGTAAAAATGGGTTCATTGATTTTGTACCTCTACTTAATACCAATCCCATCATTTCTCTGTTTTCTGTAAGAGTGGTATCACAGCATTGGTGTCACCACTGTGAACTACTTTCTAGGACCTGAGGTCACAGCTGAGTATGCCCAGGAAGCCAAAGCAAGATCTGAAGAGGAAAGCAATGATAGGGAATGTGGGTTGTTCTTCATCTTTTGTCTTCCTCAAGCCCAGTACAGAGTCACCTCCCACTGTGGGTAATTCTGATTTGGGTGTCCCTGGGGTGTCCCACACTGTCCCTCCTGTTCTTATCCCTCACCCATGGTGACGCATGCGGGAGCTGCTCTGTTTTGTCACTGCTCTAAAGTACCTCTTCACAGGACATTGTAGTGTGGGGTGTGTGTGTGTGTGTGTGTGTGTGTGTGTGTGTGTGTGTGTGTGTGAGAGAGAGAGAGAGAGAGAGAGAGACAGACAGACAGACAGACAGACAGACAAAGAGACAGAGGGAGAAACATGCCCTTTTCTATCTGCTTTAGAGGACTCCCAAAGCAATATTACTCGTCCCAATGTGCTATGTTGTGAAGAGTTTAGGGCAATAGTTCTCTCGGTTATTACTTCGGGCATTCTCTCTCCCTTTGGAATCAGAGATTCTGGAATGAATTTGAGTGAGAGTGCCAGGCAGTACTGAAAATCAGTGATACTGAAATGATGAGAAAGCCCTTGTTGGGATCGAGCCCACCACACCTAGCTGTTTTTTCCCATAGGAGACATGTTCTCTTGAAGAGTCCCCAGCCTTTCCTCAAACAGGCTTCTGTAGGACATCCCGCAAATTTGCATTCAATCCAGTTTTGTCAACACAAGGCACAATTTGAGCTCTTTTGCTTGAGGCTACTGGGCCCTCCCGTCCCTAAATTCCTACTGGGCCAGTGCACACTTCAATCTGTAGCTGACAGTGCCCAGGTCAAGCTGAGATGCCTCCCGGGGATACTTACATAACAAAGAAATTGACTCACAGCCTGCCTGCTTCCCAAAGTGAATGTGGGCATTTGCCTTAAATTCTAGATATATGAATTTATTCATTTATTCCTGTTTCATGGATCAGAGTAGGAATACACAGATAATATAGATACAGTTCCTGTGTCATAGTCATCATAGTCTGTTGCTCCACTTTATATGCTCATAGATGTGACTGTCCTGGGTTAAAGCTTCATTGAGACCATGTTATAGTGGTGGCAAAATTTCCTTTCTGAAGTTAAGATACTAGTATCAACAACTCCATACTCAATTTCTGTGATTGAAAAGGAAGTGTTATGGTCAGGCCAGTGCAGGGAAAGTGGAATTCGGTGCAGTGATGTTTTTCATGTTCTTAACACTGTCTTTGCCTCCAGGTTATGCAGATGTATCTTCCATTTTGTGGAATTGCCATATCTAATGCTCAGCTGTTTGCTGCCTCAAGGAAAGAGTATGAAAGGAGCAGGGTGAGTAGAGAGACACGTTGTTGACAACCCTAAAAGCTCTCTGACTTTCAAGTGTCTGTGAGTCATCATGTCTTTTAAAAATAGCAGATGATCTTTGAATAGCCCAGGAATCCTTTTTATTTCTTTAATCCTTCAAATTTACGGTTGAAGAGACCCTTTAGGCATTAAGTCCAAATGGAAGTGGGTACATATTCTCTGTTGTTGTTTGGGGGAAATAGTACCAGCTTCTTTTAAAAATGAAATTAATTTCTGGGAGCCTGGGTGGCCTAGTCGGTTAAGTGCCCAACTCTTGATCTCAGCTCAGGTCATGACCTAACGGTTCCTGAGATGGAACCCCACGTCAGGCTCTGGGCTGACAGCAAGGGGCCTGCTTGGGATTGTCTCTCTCCCTCTCTCTCTCTCTCCCTGCCCTCCCCCACTCACATTCTCTCTGAACATATATAAACAAACTTAAAAAAATAAAATGAATATCACATCCATACTGTAAGGCAGCAGATATACTCTTACTTATGGCTTTGAGACAATAACACACTTAAGTGATAATTTTACAGTTTAGGTCCTTTAAGAAGCAAGGTACGTTACGAATGATTCCACCCCACCTCATAAATTTTGCTTCTGAATTCAAAGTTTTTAGATGGAGCATCACAAGATAGCTTGACAATAATGCAAACACTTGTATAGAAGTATAAAGAAACACACACAAAGAGGGATTGATCTCTCATACTTTCAGGAGCTTGAGTTAAATAGGGAATAAAGAAAGGGAGGAAAGAAGAGGGAGAGAAAGAGGAGGGGCAGGTGGGCTGATACTCAAAAAAATTCTAAATTATCAAATAGAGATTAAATTACATTAGGTTTATTATACCTTTTTTTAACGATTCTTTTTAAAAATTTTAAGTAATCTTTCCACCCAATGTGGGACTTGAACTTATGATGTGAGAGATCAAGAGATACCCATTCCACTGACTGGGGCCTTGTTATACTTTTATTTATTTATTTATTTATTTATTTTTAGCTTTTTAAATGTTTGTTTATTTTTAAGAGAGAGTGAGCCAGAGTGCAAGCTGGGGAGGGGCAGGAAGAAAAGGAGACACAGAATCCGAAGCAGGCTCCAGGCTCCCAGCTGTCAGCACAGAACCTGGCACAGGGCTCAAACCCATGAGCTGTAAGATCATGACCTGAACAGAAGTCAAACGCCTGATGACTGAGTCACTCAGATGTCCCATTGTTATACTTTTAAACATATGGAGATTACTGCCACAACTTAGAAATTTATTTAACAAAGTTTCAAAATGTTGGAAATTCTAAGCTAATTAGTAATCAGATTGGCTAAAAGTTTCATTGGCTAAGCATTATGACTTACGGATATTTCACAGTAAACATGAGCACAACAGATTACTACCGCTATCTTCTTTAATATAGCATACCACACCATTTCTCTGACGTGGATCCTGTTTTTGTCATCAGCCCTGTGGCTTACCATTTTCTTCCTTTCATTTGGCACTCCAGCAATAGTGTCCAGTTGCCAGAATGCAGTCTGTTATTTTATTTGTTATACCTTTAGCCACATTCCTCCTTCTGCCTTCGGTGCATCATGTCCACCGTTTCCTCCCACCTGCCTTACAGATCCTTCAGGACCCAGCTCAGGCTTCTGGTTGATTCTCCCTTCTTTGCTTATCGTCACTCCTTGTATATATTGCTATTATTCTACGTGGACACTTACCACACTGTATAATAATTATTGATGGCCTTCCTCTCCACCTACATTTTGAGGGCTTTAAGGGATGCTTCATGTATTATTAATCTTTACATCCTCATGTTTGGCACATTTTTTTATTTAGCTTTTAGCACATTTATTGTGTGATGTTCTTCAGACCCTGTGTGTCCAAAGTCCCTGTGCTCAAAGAACTTACTATTCTAGTGGGAACAACAGATAATAGGCAAGCAAACAAATACAAAAAATATAGTATCAGGGAGTGGTAAGTGCTATAACAAGTAAAATGAGATAAAGGGATATGGATTGATCACTGAAGGATAGTTTGGGAGGATGTTTATTTCAGATCATGATCAAGAAGTTCTCTATAAGCTGTTATTTGAACAGAGACTTGAATGAAATGAAGGAGCAAAACCCCACATAGATTGGGGAAGAGCTTTCCAGACGATGGAAGTATCAAGTGGAAAGGCACTGTGGTAGGTTAAAAACTTGATCCACGTGTCTGGAGAGTAGAGAGGAAGAGCTCAAATAGCCAAAGAAATCCTGAGAAAGAAGAACAAAGCTTAAGCATGTGGCAAAACCAATTTACATAAAATTTAAACATCACACTTCCTGATTTCAAACTACAATACAAAGCTGTTATAATCAAAACAATATGGTACTGGCACTGAAAACAGCCACAAGACCAATAGAATAGAATTGAGAGTCCAAAATTAAACCCATGCTTTAAGTCAACATATACATGACAAAGGAGCCAAGAATACTTAATAAGGAAGAGATAGTTTTTCTAATAAATGCTGATGAGAAAACTGGATATTCACATGAAAAGAATGAAATAGGACCCTTGCCTTACACCACTCACAAAAATTAACTTGAATTAAAGATATAAATGAAAGACATAAAACTAAAACTTGTAGAAGAAACATAGGGGAAAAGCTCCAGCAATTTTTTTGACTCTAATACAAAAGCACAAGCAAAAAACAAAACAAAACAAAAAGAATAAACTAGAAGAACCACACCAAACTAAAAAGCTTCTGCACAGCCAAAGAAACCATCAACAAAATGAAGAAGCAGCCAATGGGATGGGAGAGGATACTTGCAAATATTAATTACCTGAGGTGATGGATGAGTTAACTAACTTTATTGTAGTAATCATTTCACAATATATACATGTACCAAATCATCATATTGTATACCTTTAACTTACACAAGGGTATATTTCAATTATATCTTAATAGAGCTAGGAAAAAAAAGAAATAATGCAGCTGGAATTAGGGCAGTAAAAAGTGAGAGATTTCTCCCAAAATTAGCAGTGAAATGTACAAAGCTTACTGATGTGGGAAATGAGTGAAGATGACTTCGGTCTTGTACAGATGACGAATAAACAGTTGGGTACAAGAGTCTAAAGTTTGGATGAGATGTCAGGACTCAAGATTCATATTTGGGAACTGTCAGTATATATAGATGGCATTTAAAAGCAGGGTACCAGTTTGGGTAATGGGGGAGAATATGTGAATAAGAGAAAGGAAGAGGTCCAAGAATGAGCCCCGGAGCAAAAGAAGGCACTAGAAGAAGGAGGGAGAGGGGGGAATAAAGAAATGGGAAGTATTCAGCTGTATGAAGGGCCTCCAATGTCGGTTGAATTGCCGATCATCCTAGATTTCTTTCTCTCTTTCTCCCATTGTGGAGCTAGTCTGTATTGTATTTTGTGAAACTTTTATCACTTGTTAGTAAAACAGCAATTTTTAATTAGAAACAGTGAAATTACTATGATGTGATTTGTCAGTGCAAGACTCAAGACACAATTAGTTTTTCCTCTGAGATAAATGTTCTTGTATATGGGTCCCAGAGGCACTATCCGCGCAGTCACAACAAATTGAAAAGTTAAATAATTGTTCAGTTAATATGATCCATCTGAAGAAATAGTCTAGATGATTAAGGAAATAATGTTTTCCCCCTTAATAATAGGAAGTTGTGTTGGTAATTATTCAGACAATTGCCTCATTTTTAATATTACATTTAAATATGAAATTATTACACATTGACTTCTTACAACAATTTGCTGTCCAAATGCCAAACAGTCAGGATGCACTCAAAACTTTTTTCACCTTCTGGTGTTTCTCCGCATTGGGATCATAGAGCTACCCAGGGCCTTTGGCCACATTCACAAGCTCTTTTTAGAGAAAATGCTATGAAGGATATTTGATCCTCTTTTAGATGCTCAGTGAACTGGACTCATTTCATGGATCTCTTAACTCATTCAAATGCTTTTCTACCTGAACAGACTCAGAGAAGAAATTTCACATGTTTCCAATGGTTTCAGGACAAATTAAATTCATTACTAAAGTTGACAATTGGTCATATCCCTGGGATGATCATCAACAGCATCTACCTGAATAGATGGTCATTTGAAAACGCACAAAATCCTTTTGTGAGAGGTCAGACCTCAGAGTGTACATCTTATTAAGTTCTCCCGAGCAAAGCACCCTCTGGCCAATTCCCTGGCTCTATAATTTTCTTATTGCTCTCTGATAGAAGCATAATATCTACTACCTGTACATAGCCCACTTTTCTGAAATCTCTAGAAAGAGCCATGTAGCTAAAAATTCCAAATAAATATTATTTCAATGCATAAATTACAAGTTAGCTGGATAAAATAACAGGTTATTACAATTTGATTTTTAAGTGAGTATGCAGTTTTCAAGTTAGAATTTTAAGTTTTTTTCTTTAATTTGTGTGCTTTTCATTCTGTTATTTTAACAGAAATTTTGATGGTATTTTCTATCCTGAGATATGTAATAGTATTTAAATGTTTTCCTGAACAGGTGAGATGAAACAATACTTCTTGTGTAGAGGAATTAATAGGGGTTATATGTGTGTATATATATATAAAGACTCTGAAGCTTAATTAGCATTCACGTCTATAATTCCTTCCGAATTCTATGAGAAATGCGTATTAGGGAAATTAAGTCTCAAGTTTGACCATAAATCCATTTCTTCCTGATGGTGAGGAAGAGCTGCTTTGTAATTTTCTGAAATAAATGTACTTTAGAGAGAAATAGATATGCATGTAACATTATAAAATGTTGAGTTTATACCTAGTCAAATTGCAGAAAAACTACTATAGGAGATGGGGCAGGAGAGCATGGAGGGAACCAGAGAGCTAAAGACTAAACGGGACTGCGTAGTCATTGGCTACTTCAGAGATAGTCCTATGGCTACATGTGGGATTCAAATGGGATTATATGGACTGGCACTGTTTTCAAGTTGTGTTTTTCAGTTCAAAACTGTGTTATGAAACAAAATGATGAAACATGTCAGAACAATCATAAATGCCTTAGAAATTAGCCACACAGGGTACCTGGGTGGCTCACTCAGGTCAGTGGCCGACTTCAGCTCAGGTCGTGATCTCACAGTTCATGGGTTCAAGTCCTGTGATGGGCTCTGTGCTGACAGTTCAGAACCTGGACCCTCCTTTGGATTCTGTGTCTCCCTCTCTCTCTCTGCCCCTCCCCTGCTTGTGCTGTCATTCTCTCGAAAATAAATAAACATTAAAACATTTTTTTTAATTAGCCACACAAACATATTTATATTTTATTAAAGAAAAGACTAAATGGAATTTTGAGAGGAAAAAGGAAACCCATTTTTATTCAGTCCTATCCCCACCTGGATATATCCATTTCATCTTTCCTAGGCTTTGCTAGAGGTTGTTAATGACCTCTTTGAAGAACAGACTGACCTGGAGAAAATTGTCAAGAAAATAATGCATCGGGCCCAGACTCTGTTGAAATGTGAACGCTGTTCTGTTTTACTCCTGGAGGACATTGAATCACCAGTAAGTCATCTTTTATCTGTCACCTAGAGTTGCAGACTGCATTAATGGAATAAAGTGTAGTTTATTTGTAATTCAGCTCGTAAAACTGCTCCCTTCATGACTCTCCTAACCATGAAGTGGCTTTTTGTAAAATTAAAGCTTTTCATTTCTTTTACATGTATTTTCAGTCTTGTGTTGCTGTCATCTTAGAAACATCTTGGACTCTTAGGTTGGTAGGGCCCCATAGAGGTCTGTCCCAGACCTGAGTATTTACGGATGAGGGAACTGAGGGGTTGGATGGTTTGCCCCATCTCTCCCAGCCGCATAGGCATTAGCTTACGTGCCAGGCTCCCGCCGTACTCACCCAGTGGGAGGAAGGCCCTTGGCTTCTATGGGTGTGGACTGCAGTCTAGATGATGCTCCACAGCCCTCTTATCAAGAGGGGGAAGCAAACACATGCTGGAGAAGCAGTCCCCTTTGCTTTTGGAGCTCAAGCAGATTGTACTTGAGCTGATGGGGTGACAAGCCTCAGCTGGGCTGTGCTCTGCAGCGAAGGTCTCAGGTGTAGTCTCCAAGTTCTCTTACAGACACTTTGAAGCATGGGCACTTGGACAGAGCACGGAGCAGGTGGAGAAGGCTCCCTGCTCTTCACCACTGCAGGAGGTCCTGGCACTTGCTCCAAAGGCAAGCGGCCAGCAGGTTCAAGGCCTCAGCACCTTGGCTGTCAGGTTTCTGTTAAGTCCTTTGGCTCTTTGGGGAAGATCTGCTGTGTAAACACACAACAGTATTGAAAATAATGATCATCATCAATCTAACTTCTTGAAAGTTAAATGTCTACACCCTTAGCAACAATTTAATATCTTTACTGTGAACTGTCTTCAAAGACCCAGAGTTTTCTAGCTATTTAAGTGCTGTTTTAATACCTCAGAGGATGATATTTTACTGTACTTAGAAGAGGTTATTATCTTTGCCTTTGGTTTGTTTTCTTCAAAGAATAAGAACCTGAGGGTAAATCTGGGAGATTTAATAATAAGTATTGTAAAACTTCAACATGAAGTTTGAAAAGATCTATATATGTTTCAAATGTTTAGGGGTGTTTTTGCCCATATTTTAGCGGAGTTGGGGGTTATTTCTATTTCAGCAAGTGTGGTTTAAACAAACAATAATCTTGCCATAATCCTGGGATTGTGTAAAATTCAGTGGAACTTTGGGAGGACACACGAACATCCGACCCATAGCCTATATGGAATGCTTCTAGTTACTTTTGTGAATTACTTGAGTTCATTTACTTCCCCTTCATCCTTATGAAATAGGCATTATTATCATCCTCAGTTTATAGAGCAGGAAATAAGGCTCAGAGGGTTGAGTGATTTCCTGGAAAGGAATGGGGAGGGCCGGGGGTGCGTGTTGGCACAGGCAGGCTCTAGGCTGTCACTATGCAAAGGCAGGGAGAGGCAGCTGTTGGGGCCTCGGCTGCCAGGATTCCATGAACCACCCCCCAGATTCCTGGGAGGGCAAGTGGCTGGAGGGCCAGGTGGAGTCTGGACAAGGACAGACATGCTAGTTCAGTTGTAAACAGACATGCAAGTAATGTAAACAGGCTTAGCGTGGCCATTCTTGCTCATCTTTTAACAGAGACTGGGTTTTGTGCTGTGGCCTTGCTCTTCAGCACGTCAGATGAAAAAGCACAGATGACAGAAGTGGATATGGAAGGTGGGGATGGAGCTGGAGGGAAGAGTAAGAATAGTGGCGCCTTGTGGTATGAAGTACAAGATTAGGGGATGGGTATCAAAAACCACTGTCGATGGGGTGCCTGTGTGACTCAGTCGGGTAAGCATTTGACTCTTGATTTCGGCTCAGATCATAATCTCACAGTTCATAAGTTTGATCCCCATTGGGTTCTGCACTGACAGCACAGAGCCTGCTCGGGGTTCTCTCCCTCTCCCTCTTTCTCTGTCCCTCCCTGCTTGCATTCTCTCTTTCTCTCTCTCTCAAAATAAATAAACATTAAAAAAAGCCCACTATCTAAAGTAGATGTTATAGTAGATGGTATCAGCATACTTTGCTGAAAGTTAAAAAACCCTTTTGCTACCACAGCTGAAAATTCTAAGACTGTAATGGTGGGATTATAGCAGAAAGTTACAGGCCACTTTACATGATTTCTTCTCTTTGCCCATCCTCTCCCAGTGCAAGTGAGGATGAGCTCCTCCAATCTAGAGGGCCAAGGTATAGAGGTAAAAGGCAGCCATGTGCAAAAAGAGGAGACTAATCTGCTTGGTACCACGTTAGAAGCTGTAAAGAGTTTTTGGCAAGGCGACGGCCTGGGTGCTGAGGGAGGGGTGAGGGCAGGAGAGAGGTTGTATACACGGGGGCCACCAGGTAGAAGCCCCTTCAGTGCCATGCTCTTCTTTAGCACACTTCCCGCCAAAGACTTCTTGAAACGTCAGATTCCCCCTGGTTGTGTGATAGCGGTTACGGGAAGGACACCGGACACAGTCATGCCAAGTACAGAAAGAGAAGCCAGACCAAACTGGATGCCAGGCACGAAAATCTGACGCTGCACACTTCAGCAAAGAGAAGCAAAGTCTTTGTGCACTCAGGGCTCGTGAGGCTGCCCTCTCCCAACAAATATTTTGCTTGTGAGGAATATTTTAACTTTACATTTTTAAAAAAGATTTACTTATTTTTGAAAGGAGGAGGAGAAGCAGAGAGAGAGGGAGACACAGAATCAGAAGCGGGCTTCAGGCTTCCAGCTGTCAGCACAGAGCCTGACGTGGGGCTCAAACTTGGGAATGGCGAGATCATGACCTGAGCTAAGTCAGATGCTTCACTGACTGAACCACCCAGGTGCCCCCCAGGAATTTTATAACTTTAATGTGTCAAGTTTATCAGTTTCCTTTTTGATTGGTGTCTTAAGAGTTTTGTTTAAAAAAACTTTATCTGCCTCCATGTTATAACAACATTGTCTAATATTTTCTTTAACTTATCTGGTATTTATGGTCTTCGTATCCATCTAGAATTTCTTTCTTGTGTATAGTGTAAGGTCCTATACATATAACCCATTGTGGGAGAACCCTCCCCCACCCCCACACACACTCTGTAATGCCACTTCTGTATTGTGTCAACTTTCCATGTATACCTGGGTCTTTTTCTGAGCTCACCAGTCTATTTGTCTATTTCTGCACTAATATTATACTGTCTTGGTTTCTATAATTTTGTACTACACTTTGATATCTGACAGAACAAGTCCTCAGTGCTGTTCTCTTTAAAATCAGCCTGCTTATTCTTATCCTGTTGTTGCTCTTTCATATAAATTTTCTGAGCAGCTTATCAAGTTCCATGAGAAATTCTGTATAGACTTTGATTGAAATTGCTTTAATTTACACATCAGTTTGGGCTCTTTCTGCAAGTAATAGAATATATAAGGAGAATATGGCTTGATCCATAAGAACGTCTGTGTCTTGTGTGAGGTCTGCAGGAGGTGGCTGCCGATCTTGTAGGAGCCCAGTGATGGAATCAGCAGGCTGGCTCTGTCCACCTTCCTGTGCATGTCTCAGTGCTCAGCTGCCTTTCATCCTCCTGATCCAGGAGGCTCGCACAACTCCGGGCAGTATGTCGTCATGCAACTGTGCCCTGGGGGAGGAGAAAAGGAATACTTCTATTCATGTCTTTCTTTTTCTCAGAGAAGAAAGTCTTTTCCAAAAGAGGTTTTTCCAGCTGACTTTCCCTGGAGATCCATTGGTCAAGAACAAGATGTTCAAATCATTCATAATCTTAATATTTTTCTACTCATCACCTCTTATTTTCTGATACAGGTGTGTTCAAATTTCAGGGATTTATCAGCATCTCCTTGTCTGATTCTGCAGGTTGTTGATTTAGGTGTCTGTGTTAATAGTAATTGTTCATGGTTTTTGAATTTGGGATTGGAGCTCATTTCGATTGGAGGGTGTTTTGTTGGCTTGTTTGATTGTCTGTGCCATTGTTTTCTTTGATTCTCTCTTGTACGCTTCTTTCCCCGTCTGATGGTCTGTGCGGTTCCTTGGACCCTAGTCAAGATGTTGGGTGTCCTGCTGTGTGGTAATATTACACTCAGCCAGAAGCAGCGTGCTCTGCTGCTGGGGGGGAAGCTAGGTCACCAGTTTCAAGGGATCATTTTTAGTCCCCCAACCCCAGTAGAAGCTGAAATTCCAATCATTGCTGCCTGCCTGTTTCTGGACTTGAGGTACAGAAGGCCTGTCTTCAGGCTTGGCCCTTTAGAGATCTTTTCTTTTCCTTATACTCTGCCATCCTGCCCTTCTCTTTTTTCTGCTTTTTAACCTCTAGATGTCTTTCTGGTTTTCTCTTTCTGTACTTTATCAATCTTTGCTCTGTTTTTGGAGGAAAACAGATGTGTCAAAATATGTAACTTAAAGACATCTCTACTGGCAGTCCATATACTACTTTTTACAATTGGGGGAAAAGGTATTATTTCAGGGAAAAAAATCTGATGAAAATTTCCTTTCTCTAAAAATAAAATTTGCTTTTCTCTATTTATTAGAATCATTCCTGGAAACAAAAACTTCTAAGTGTTGACTTGTGATTTGAATATTTAAAAAGCTGGTTATTGCAGATGTATGCTGTTTCCTGGCCTTGCTTCATTTGCAGGAAAGAGGAAGAAAGGAAATTGAAATCTAGTCACAGATGCTTTGATTCATCAAGCTCTTAACTCAGTATTTAGAGTCTGCCTTCAAGGTCTTTTTTTTTTTTTTAATATTTATTTACTTTTGAGGGAGAGAGAGAATCAGCAAGGGAGGAACAGAGAGAGAGGGAGAGAGGGACAGGGGATCTAAGTGGGCTCTGTGTTGACAGCAGAGAGCTGGATGTAGGCTCAACCTTGTGAACTCAGATCCTTAACCGACGGAGTTACCCAGGAGCCCCTGCCTTCGTGGTCTTTGAACTGGGTAGATCAATGTTAACTGGCCAGTTCACTCAGTGGATACCAAAAATAGAAACAAGGAATGCCCTTCCAGCCTCTCTCCTGCCAAAATTAATATTTTACCCTCTTTTTCTTCCCATAAGTGTTTTAGTTAATCGATTTCCAGTAACTTTGTCAATGGTATTTTCCACTAGACTGAAAAAGTAGAAAGACTGTTCCATAGCTAGCTGCTGTTGGCATTAGGAAATATTTAGTCCTTTGAACTGAATATTCTGTGCATAATGTTATTCCATTCCATGAACCTGTCTAAGCAATTCCTATCCCTTCTGCTAGTTTCGTTCTAGCTCATATATTTACTATTGTCTCTATTTCTTTCTGTGCTTAGTCAAGGAAAGCAAGAAGCAGACATTTTAATTGTAAAGTCCTAAGGCACTGTCTCAGCACTTAGTATTTACAAGTGTTCTCCTTTCATGGATCATTCTGTGGCTGGCAACTATTGCATCCTGCAGAACTCCATCAAGTACTTTATAACTGAGCTTATAACTATGATGCTCATTTCTGGAGTTCATTTCCTAAACCATGAAGCGTAAACTATATTTACTTTTTAACATATTCCTTAACTTCTTTGTTCTTATGTAAATACACATACAATTAAGCCATTGAACTAAGTGATCTTCCTGAATCCAACACTTGAGAGAAAGAGATGGAGATCAACATTATCTGATTGCTCTGAAACAGCCTATAATTCAATCCCCTCCATCTGAAGTAGAAGGCAAAAATTGCTTCAAGCTTTCTTTCCACTTTCTTTAACTTTCCTTCTCCCTATAAGGAAGCCAATGTAAATTCTTCTTGATTTTTGTTCTAAGTGCTTTTTCAAGAGGGCAAAATGGCAAGTATCTAAAAAACTCTGGTGATTATCCAAATAATCATTGTTTTATATATATATATATATATATATATTTAGATCACTCATCATTAATGTATCATTATATATTTGTTATATTAACTCATTTTATTAATGATTTTATATCAATATATTAACTCAGGTCATTAATCATTTATAAGTGTTAAATGCGTGTGTGTGTGTGTGTGTGTGTGTGTGTCCAACTTCTGGACTTCAATCCCCACCGACCATCTCTACCACATTCTGTCCCAAATCTTTACCACTTCTGACATTTCCTATATCTGTTAATAGAATCATCATTATGTAGTAAGTAACTCAAGCTAAAAACCACACCGTACCCTCTTCTTACCATTTATATTCAATCATTTGTAAGCTCTGTTGCTTTTATGTTGAAACCTTATTTCTAGCCCCTTCCTCCCACCTCTTCAACCACTGGCTTTACTCTGTCTTTACTAATCTCTTACCTTCACATTTTCCTCATGCCTTGTTTCTTCACTTACAAATAGGGCAGTCTTCCTTTCCATCAATTCTTAATACTTCTTCTAGTTCTCTTTCTAAAACATGCATCTGCCTCTACCATGCTTCAGAACATTTGGTAACTTTGCCGACACAATAAAGTTAAAAAGCTTTGTTTTTTCTTTTAGTTTTTATTTATTTATTTATTTATTTATTTACTTACTTACTTATTTAGAGAGAAAGAGAGTGCGCCAGTGTGCACATGAGTGGGGAGGGGCAGAGGTAGAGAGACTTGCAGGCAGGCTCCACTCTGCCTACCCAGAAGGCAACACGGGACTCGATCTCACAAACCATCAGTTCATGACCTGAGCCGAAATCAAGAGTCAGACACTTGACCAACTGAACCACCCAGGTACCCCCTACCCAATAAAGTTGAAAATGTCTAACGTAACAAAGTTCATCTCCTCTGCTCCCAGCTTGCCTTTTGGCAATTCTTTCTGGTCCTCAGCCTCACCCTATCCCTTTCTTCCTTCTTCCTCACCACCCCCCTCCATGGTCAGCCAATGCATGCATTTGTCTCTGTATCTTTGCACATATTGTTCTTGTGGAAGAGAAAATGCACCAGACAATTAGGGAGATAATTTTATCCAGGTATTGCAATAGGGAAAACATTCATTTCTGAGGAACATCTTAAAGAAAAGGAAGGAAGGATGAAGACAGGTGTTATTTTGGAATATGCTAGGGCAGGGTGGTCCTTTGAGGTTAGCCAATTTTGGGAGACAAAGTGGTAGGGGTATTTCTTTATTATTCCTGTGTTTTTGGGAGCAGGGCTCAGATGAAGTTCAACATTGTCAACTCTGTAATATTCTCTGCAAACCCTCTCTCCCCCATCTATTATTAATTTTTCTCTCTTTAGCTCAGAGCCTTCGAAAGCACTTGGTCTTTCTTATCCACTGGCTTCCACTTTTGTGTGACAAACAAGAGGGATCAGCAGAAAGTTTAAAGATTGGATGAGAGAGAAATAGTTATTCCTCTTGTTCTTTCTCTGCCAGTTGTAGGGGTGGCCAGATTCTTCCAAGAACCCTCTCCATAGCTCTAGTGTCTTCAGGACAGCAATAACATTGTTCCCTCCCTCCTGCCATCCTTCCCTCTCTCCCTTAATCTCTGTGACCTATGGGTGTTTACTGCTCCTTTAGACCTCGAGATGTTAACTGCTTTCCAAAGTTGCTAGTACCTGGGAGCATCACCACTTCTTATTGGTTTCTTTTTTTTTTTTAATAGTTTATTGTCAAATTGGTTTCCATAATACACCCAGTGCTTCTCCCCCACAAGTGCCCCCCACCGTGACCATCACCCCCTTCCCCCCTCGCTCCCCCTTCAGTCCATGGTTCATTTTCAGTATTCAATAGTCTTTCATGATTTATGTCCCTCACTCTCCCCAGCTCTCTTTCCCCCTTCCTCTCCCTATGGTCCTCTGTTAGGTTTCTCCTGTTAGACCTATGAGTGCAAACATATGGTCTCTGTCCTTCTCTGCCTGACTTATTTCGCTTAGCATGACACCCTCGAGGTCCATCCACTTTCCTACAAATGGCCAGATTTCATTCTTTCTCATTGCCATGTAATACTCCATTGTATATATATACACCACATCTTCTTATTGGTTTCTTTTAACCCTGCCCACACTTGTGTAACTAGCCCCTTTATTAAACTAGGTTCAGTTAAACCTGTTTGAGTGTTCTCTCTGTTTTCAGTTTAAACTCTGACCTGTTTACTCCTTCAGCCTGGAAAACCTCCCCCACTACTCATTCGAGGGCTTGCATGCCCACCCTTCAAGACATAGTTCACACAAAGTCTTCTTCTACAACCTCTTCTGGACACTTGTCGACATTTGAATATATACTGTGGTGAAATTATACCTTTGTGTACTATGCTGTTGGTCCGTTAAAAGACAAGAAAGACATGGTTTATACCCCTTGGTATTTCCAAGCCCATAAGAGTGCCTGTACCCTAAGTATTTCATAGCTATTAATTGAGTGAATAAATGATTAGAGTAAATTGCTCCTCAGCAGAAGTGAGAAATTTATTAAGAAGAATAGCAGTGGATGATCATTTAGTTCTATCCTTTGCCCTACAAAATAATCTTCTTGTGGAAAAATACAGACTAAGGGAACTAATGAAAAAATGGTGATTATTAGATCATTCTCATTTTCTTTTTGGTGGCAGGAATATCTATTTGAGCACAGTATTTGTTTTTTAAGTTGTTTTTAAATTAAAAAAAAAAAAACAAAAAACAGAAACCAGACCAACTAGTGCTTGATAAATATCCAAATCAAAAAGACTTCTGTCCATGGAGATTTTCCAAAGAACAGGCAGAGATGCTTGGGGATATTTTGTTTACTTCACTGTGGCATGGGTACTGCCTTCCCCAGGGTGTGCTAATCAGGGCTGATCAACAGCCAGTGGAGCTCGGAACCACTCGTTCAGTTTCATTGACCTATAAACCACTTCTCATATGTCTCTTGGAAGACTCACTTTTTACTTAGTGGATGTGAATGTGGGTATTTATTTATTTAATCTAGGTTCATTTAGTACATCTATTATAAAATAAAGCTTGGATGTGGAGAATAAATTTTAAAAAATGAATGACACTGAGAACTATATCATTGGTCAAAGTCAAGAATAAAGCATGGGTTTTTATTCTCTCCTTTTATGCTTTTGTCTGTTTTTTATTGGTTATAATCTCCATGGTAGCACTATATATCCCATTAAATTGCTTTGAAATATTTTGGCTGTTTTTTATCTTTTTTTTTTTTTTTTTTGCTGTTTTATTTTTAAATCCAGGTGTCTGGCCACAAATAGTTTTCTACTTGAATGCATTATATCTTTAATAAATATTTTTTAATAACAGAGTTTTTCTTTTTTGTTTTTTTTAAAATATTTTTAATTTATTTTTGCGAGACAGACAGCGTGAGCAGAGGAAGGTCAGAGAGAGATGGAGACACAGAATCCGAAGCAGGCTCCAGGCTCTGAGCTAGCTGTCAGCACAGAGCCCAATGCACAGCTCAAATCCATGAACCGTGAGATCATGACTTGAGCCAAAGCCGGACGCTTAACCCACTGAGCCACCCAGGCGCCACAATAAATATTTTTTAAATATAGAAGTTGTTTGAGGCATGCCTGCCTAGAGTTTTGCTTTTCAAAGATACTTTTTGAGAGTGACAGGAGGCACTTTTAATAATTGTCTCAGGACAATAGGCTTTGTAAGTGTGGGGCTGTCCCCGACAACTGGGCCTTACGCGTGTCCTCAAGTATATCCCCCACCATGTACCACGATGCCTAAAATTTCCATCATTACAATCTGTTTCAGAGGTGAAGATTCTGATTCCAGGAACCCACTTTCTGAATTATGGATAAATTATATAGGATTATAAATACATTAATCTATCATCAGCCATTAACAGTGTAGCAAAATATAACTAGTTGACCTGGTCCAGAGATGGCTCTAGACCAGGAGTTAGCAAACTCTTCAATGAAAGTCCAGCTATATAAATATTTTAGGCCTTGTGGCCCATATGGTCTCTGTTGTAACCACTCAAGTACACTGTTAGAGCAAAGGCAGCCACAGATAATATTTAAATTAATGAGTGGGCTCTGTTAAAATGAAACTTTATTCATAAAAACAGATGGTGGGGCAAATTTGGCCCACAGACTCCCTTGCCCACCACTGCTCTAGGGGAATGAGAAGCAAGCTGATCAGTCTGCATCTCCGGAATTGTATTCCTCTGCTCTTCATGCTGTCCTCAGCGTGGACCGAGGCCCATGTGTATGTCGCCTTAATAAGGGCCCAATATTCTGAGGACTTTGAGGGTTCACGAGCGGGTGAGTCTAATCTCAAATTGCCCTAAATTTAGAGTATCTGTAAGGAGATTCCACCGGCAGCCCCAGGTTCCCAACAGTACGGTCTAGACTAGAATTTCTGAGATAAATCCGTCCTAAAATGGACTTGGAGCCCTGCACAGTCAGGTCGCCTGGAACCAGACTAACTTTACACACCTTATGGAACTATGGCTGGGGCTTCTCCACTCTCTTGGTCTTATCTGGCCACAGTGATGAGTGGGTTTGTCCTCACGGTTTCAGTGCTCTGTTCATAGTTGACCACTGTCTTGATGTGACCCAAGCCTCCTTCTCTCTTATTCTTATGTTGTTTGCTATCAGCGGGAGGCCCTTAAATATGGTTTCTTTTACCCACCATTCCAGAATCCCTTCCTTTGCCTCCAAAAAAATCTTCTTTTATGTTAATGTTCAACTGTAATTAGTGTTACTTAAGCTAACTTATGTTATCTCATGTGTAAAAGTATTTTTATACACTTTATACATTTTCAAGTACTTTATCTCCTCTTTGTTTATACTTTTACTCAATTAATTATGAAGAACACTTAAGCCACCTTTCAGCAAAAAATGCAAAAATTTATAATGAGCAGATTATTTTCTGAGTGCTTATTAGGTACCAGACACATGACAAAATGAAATGCAAAATTTCAGATAAAAAGCAAGAAAGAGAAAGTAGATGTTTAAGCAAAATCAAATAAAATCAACAAACTCAAAACCAAATTATGCTGCAAAAAGATAAACTTTGAAACTAAAGGTTTGCTCTGAGCTTCCTAATAGCTAAAGTAAAAGAAAAAACTTAATACTTAATAATTCTGTTTGTTTAGCAAAAGGAATCTTGGCAACTGGTCAAGAAAATTTTCCTGAACCTTAAGTTTAAAAAATTTTACCCTTTAAAATATTATTTAAAGATTAGACATCTTATTTACTATTTTTCATATCTTTTTGTCATCCAGTACACAATGATATGCTTTAGATAATCAATATTTAACCAAAGACCAGTCAATATTATTCTCACTTTTCCTCCAAAGACATAAGAACCTATGAATAATCATATAAGGTACAAAGTAAGGGAACACAAACTATAATGCTACCCTAACTTCTAATACCAATTATAAGTTCAAGGGTTCCCAATATTCAGGCTCAACAATTTGCTAGAAGGACTCCTAGAACTCATTGAAAGCTGTTACATTCATGGTTATGATTTACTAAAGGCAAAGATACAGATTAAAATCAGCCAAAGAAGAGAAGCATAGGCAGAGTCCAAGAAGGTTCTAAATGTGGGGCTTCCAGTTGTCCTGTCTCCATGAAGTTATGGGCATCATTAACTTTTCCCGGTAGTCGTACATGACAATGTACATGATGAAGTACTGCCACCCAGGGATGATGACCTGAGCCTTGGCATCCAGAGGTCTTTACTGGGGCTTTATCACCAAAACCTAGTTGAGAATCTGCATAGTTGACCTCAGTCTCCATTGCCTCCAGAGGTCAACTGATACCACATGACCCAAACTGCCCCCCCATCACTACCCCCCCCCCCCATCACTACCACCGCACTGTTGTGTGGCTCAATTACATGGTTACTATCTGGCAGATTTAAGGTGTCTAGGTAAACAGACACTTTTATCAAGGCTGGACTTTCCAAGGGCTTGGAGATTATCTCCCAGCAATTAAGGGCAATGGCCAGACCTTTCTTTGGGTAAGGTTAATTCTTTATTACACATAGTCAACACTACAGTTCCTGAATCCAGTGTCTGACTTTGATCAGGACACCACGAACTGGTTTATTGGAGGACACAACTAGTACTCTTTGTGATATGGAGTGCTAAATTTGAAAGATAATCCTTGACTTTCCCTTTATTCATTAAACATGAATTTAAAAAATAGAACCAATAAAATAAAATGTTTGACCCTGTTTTTCTTTATAGCATATGATTTATATTGAAATAAAAAGTTCCAACCTTTTAGAAAAAAAGCGTTTCTTCCTTTTGGCAGCTTTAAAAAAGTGCTCTTTTACATTTCAGGAGTTCAAACATGGACATTTCATCAAGAGGTATTTGTTGATTTTATCCATTCTCTTTGTCATTCTAGATCTCTAAGTTTTATAGCTTTAAAATTCCAGGATATTCGATTCCATTTCTTGTAAGTACTATCCTCAAATGGGCTTTTTAAAATCATTTTTTAAAGATCTTTATTCTCTTTTAATCTCTGAACATCCCCCAGGTTTGTTTTCTTAACATGTGGAAAGCAGAAGTTCACTTCTTATTCCAGGAAGCACTAGTTTCAAGGAGCTGGGTAAATTAAGCTCCCTACTGTAAACTCCATGCATGCAGAGATTTTTTTTTTTGTTTTACTTTCCCACATGTGGCCCCAGTGCCTTGCTTTATTTGACACATACAGACATTCTGTACCTGTTGCATCAAAGAACAGTTAAAAAGTTAAAAACCTAACCCTTGCATAAACCTAAAGCAAGCATGTATCAAAGATTTATTTAACTCATTAAAGAGAGAAACCAAGTGAGGTGGTAAAGTCAGTCCTAAAATAGGCACTGAAAAAAATGCTGGGATAAGATTATCAGGTTAGATTTCTAAAATGGTTACTATCATCCAAGATGATAAAATTGTAACTATAGGCTTTTCTACTGTGAAGAAATCATTTGTATTTCTACTTGGATAAAATTCATTTGTGTACTGTCAACTGTTCTTTGTGGCCTTAATGACTCCCTGAGTGCCTGCACTCACCCTGCTTGTTCTGAACTTTTACCTAGTTATTGTCCATTTCTGGGTACACATCCTCACCACGTGTGTTTAAGCGATAAGCCTCATGATGACTTCCCCAACTGACCCCTTCCCTGTTCTCCATGTAGGCCCAGTTACATTCAAATTATCCAAAGCCTTCTTACGTGCCACAATCTACCTTATCCCTCCAATTAAGGCACGTACCCATGGGTCCTTGCTCTGTTCTTTCTCTGCTTGCGGTGATCAAACTTTTGGCTTTGGATGACTTTGTGTGACCCTCTGAGCATATGACATGCCCCTCTAGGACCTGTGATAAATTCTTTAATTTCACATGCCTTTCCAAGTATAATTTCTGTGGCTTTGTCACAGTGATCCTTTAATAAGCCCACGGGTGGGGGGCTTACTCCCTCATTACAACCCAATTTGTGTTGCTGTCACTTTTTCAGAAATTAATATCTATCCTTTTAGAGTTGCAGAGTATTCTAATCAACAGTAAAAAGGAAGCCAAATGTATTCCTAGTAATGTTGGAGAATTTAATATCTGTCAGGTCAGAGAATTAAAAAGTATCTCTTTTTTGCTTTCCAAATGCAGAAACAGTTAATAGTTTATTGGTAATCTGATTGATTTTGTATTAAGCCAAGTATTTTACTTCAAGCTACTCTTATCTATTTTACTCAAATTCAGGCACTTAATGTACACTCAAAATATATTTATAGAATTGATAATGACAAAGTTTATCTAACTATTCTGGCTCTGAAGGAGGCATGCCCAAATAATTTGGTGTTTCAATACCACTTTTTTGGATGTTTATTTACTTATTTTGAGAGAGAAAGAGAAAGAGAGAACAAGTACGGGAGGGGCAGTGAGAGAGGGAGAGACAGAATCCCGAGCAGGCTCCATGATGTCAATGCAGAGCCCCCCGTGGGGCTTGAACTCATGAAATGAACCATGAGATCATGACCTGAGATAAAATCAAGTCACATGCTTAACTGACTGAGCCACCAGGCACCCCCACAATACCACTTGCTCATATTTACAAAAACAGTGAATAGTGGGAAGAGTGAGGGCTGTAGAATCAGACTGATACAGTTCAGTTCCCAATTCTTCAGGGTATTGGTTTTATGGTTTCCAGGAAATGACTTAATCTCTCTGAGACTTAATCTCCTTTAAATAAAACAAAGATAGTAATATCTACCTTACCAGTATGTTGTAAGCATTGATACCTACATAAAAGATTGGTCATAACTGTGCAAAATGCCTCATACACATTTGCAGTTACCTTCGTTCAGGCTGCTATAACAAATTATTATAGAATGGATGGCTTAAAGAATGAACATGTTGTATTTCTCACAGTGCTGGAGGCTGGGAAGTCCAAGATCAAGGTACTAACAGATCCCGTGTCTGGTGAGGGCAGTCTTCCTGGGTTTTAGATGGCCACTTTCTCATTGTATCCTCACATCAGAGAAAATGAGAAGAAGCAAGCTCTTTCTGCCTCTTTTTATTAAAGCACTAATTCCTATGAGGCTTCACCCTCTAGACCTAATCACCCCCAAAGATCCCCATCTCCAAATGCCATCACATTGAGGATTAGGGTTTAACATATGGATTTTAGGAGATACAAACATACGGTCCATAGCAATAGCATAAACATGATAAAAATAGGAAAAGAATTTTCTGTCATCTAATGAAATAATGGAAAGAAATCACAAATGATGAGAGATCAAAGCAGAGATAGAGGACTAATTTTCCCTTTTAAAATCTGTAACAATTTCCCATTAGGCAAACAGAAATGAAATGCTACTCCTGTTTATCTTATTATTATTTTAACTTTAAACATTATTTGGGGGTATAGTTTGAGGTGTTTATTATCTGGTAATAGGAAATAGTTTCTTTGTGGCTTGTTAAGCCTTGTGAAACCCAAGAGTATTGCCACCTGATGGAGATTTCTAAGTGACTGGTTTCTGTTTAAGTCCTCAACTGAGATCAATGTTCTGGTTAATTTTGCTGTGTAACAAATAAACCCAAAATTTAGAGGCTTAAATCCATTGCATTATGCTCAAAGATCCCATGAATCAGGAATCTGGAGAGGATATCACAAGGATGGCCTTCCTCTTTTCAGGCTACCTGGGGCCACAGTTGGGAAAACATGGAGATCAGGGATGACTTAATAGCTGGGAACTGAAATCATCTGAAGATTTGTTCACTCCTATGTCTGATTCCTAGGCTGGGATGACTTAAGGACTGGAGCTGCTTACCAGAACATCTACACATGGCCTCTCTATGTGGTTTTTGGCTCCCTTTCAGCATAGTGGCCTTAGTGTAGTTGGACTTCTTACATGGTATCTCAGGCTTCCAGGCACAAGTATTCCACCAGATAATGCAGAAGCTGCATGGCTTTTATGACAATCTCAGGAAGCACATCACATCCATACTATATACTCTGTGGTCAAAGTGGTCAGAAGCCCATTTAGATTCAAGGGGAAGGAACACAGACCCTACCACTTGGTAGGAGGGTGGCAGGGTCATATTGTAGCAAAGAGTGTGGGATAAGAGATATTGTTGTGGCCATCTTTAGCAAATAAAATTGGCCACAATGAATGATTTTGTAGAGTCCTAGTTCACATTGGTATATGAAAAGAAATGTGTCCTGTAGTTGTCAAGGGTATTTGCTTGTATTTGGTCTATTATCACTGCCCTGCATTCAATGAGTCACACACAATTTTCTTTATGATGGGCTTTTCTTTAGTCTTTTCCCTAATGTTGGATTTTCTTAGTTTGGGTTCATTACCTCACTGATAAAGCTGTTTTAATCTTTAATCTATTCCACTTCCAAATCATTTTCACAGGTGCCCATCAATTCCTCATAAGTGGTTAATTTAAAAGGCCTTTGAAGCATGACTGCACCTGGCTAAGGCAAATCTAAATGTCAACCTTGGAAGCATCCAGTGACATTCAGATGACTCCTCTCAATATAAGGGACTCGTTTTTCTATCATGTGATATAGCTTGTCAAAAGAGGGCCAGAAATGGTGCTTTTCCCACTCAACATTTTTAGCGCTGTTGAAAGAGCTGGCACTCTAGAATCATGCAGACTTACTTAAATCCCGGGTGCCCCATTTAGTTCTGTGAAATTCAGAAAGTTCCTTAAAAATTATGGGTTAGTTTCTTCCTCTATATACTGAGGATAAAAATCTCTGCTTTATAGAATTATAATAAGGAACTTAAATAGTCCAAGAAGCTTCTGATGTACATACATCCTGGATTATAGTAAGAACTCAATAGTAGCTAATAATAATAAGAAGAAAAACTACCTTTACACTTTCTGTGTCCATAATTTTCTTTCAATGTAATAGGTCTTGACCAGGTTCTTGCATGGAGTATGCCAGTTTCACAAGACAGGTGAAGGAAGAAGTGTCCACACATGGGAAGATCTTTGAAGAAGATATCTTTCTCTCCTTTAGCCTTGGAACAGGGGTGGTGGTGGGGGTAGCAATAAAATGTTCACCTGAGAACAGTGGTAAATCAGGGAAGACAATTTTAGGAGCCTGGAACTGATGGAAGGCGTCCTTTTCAAGTGGTATTTTGTCTCTACCTTCTTCTTCATGGATAGTGATTGGATTGTTCAAAGGGCAATAACAATTCTAAAATGTTTTCAAATGAGAAATCCCTTGGCAGGGCTGCCGCCAGATAGTATACACCTCACTGTAAAAATAAATACAAAGTTGGGGTGCCTGGGTGGTTCAGTCAGTTAAGTGTCGACTTTAGCTAAGGTCATTATCTCGTGGTTCATGAGTTTAAACTCTGCATCAGGCTCTGTGCTGAGAGCTCAGAGCCTGGAGCCTGCTTCAGATGCTGTGTCTTCCTCTCTCTCTGCTCCTCTCCCACTTGTTCTCTCTCTCTCTCTCTCTCTCAAATATATGAAAACATATATATGTATGTATTTAATTTTTCCCCTTATGTTTGTTTGTTTTGTTTCTTAAATTCCACATATGATTGGGGAAAAAAGGGGAAAAACAAGAAACAGACTCTTAACTATAGAGAATAAATTGATGGTGACCAGCAGGGAGGTGGTTGGGGAGAGGGGGATGGGTTAAATAGGTGATGGGAATTAAGGAGTGCACTTGTTCTGATGAGCACGGTGTTTATATGGAAGTTTTGAATAAATTCTATGCCTGAATCTAACTAACTGGAATTTATATAAAAACTTGGAAAAACAGATACACGTGTTTAGTAAAATATATTGAAGCTTTGGCAATGTAAGCCATGTTAGACATAAAATACAAAATGTAAGATAGAAGTTTCTTCTTCTGTCCCTTGAGATTTCTCTACTTAAAATTGCTCTTTAATCTCCAATTATGGTAATCATCATTATAAAAATTAAAACTGTTTATTGCATTATTTTAAGCTGCAAGAAAGCTTTAATTGACTTGGGTTTATGTCTTTCTGTGTGGCAGGTGGTGAAGTTTACCAAATCCTTTGAATTGATGTCCCCAAAGTGCAGCGCTGATGCTGAGAACAGGTAGGGCTTGTGAGTTTCAGGTTTGTCTTTTGCCCCCTGGTCTTTGGTCCTTGATGTTGGCAGCATTGTGTAATTCTGTGAGGATAGGACTTCTTTCTTTAGATCAGCAAGTGTAGCCAAATATAAATATCATCACTCTTCTATATGTCATGGCTTAAATAAAAACTGTTGCCTGTGTGTGTCAACTATACAACAATAGTAAAAATTTTAACAAACTTTAGTTGAAAAATTTATGTGTATACATTGCAATATAAAAATACAAATGAAGTCAATATTTAGATATTCCCTAATTACACAGACAGCTTAATTTCCTCTTTACTCTGGCCCTTTGCTTCTCTCCTTCCCTTGTTTGCTTATATTTGGCCAGTAATATACCCTTGGGAAAGAGTGAATCCAGTGATTCATTTTTGTTCCCATTGGTATCTTTGAGGTAAAAGTGAGTGTTGGGGGTAGTGAATTGCTCTGAACACTAATTGGGCTGCTACAAAAGTAGGTTCCATTTACTTTGGTCACTTTGAGAAAAAGGGCTAAAAATAGTGAAATTGAATCAGAAATGTGGAGAAAGACAAGTAAAACATTTATATGACAGCAAGACGATGATGATGATGATGATGTTAATACTAACACCAATGCCACCAAGATAAACAGCTGCTATTCACTGAGTGCTAAGTGTGTGAGGTTCTTCCTAAAAGCTTTATATGCATTTAATCCCCACAATGATCCTATGAAGTCAGCATCATCACCCCTGTATGACAGAGGAGAAAACCAAGGTTCAGCGAGTTTAAGTGACTTGTTAAAGGTTCTGCAGGTAGTAAGAGTCGTATCCACATCCAAGGTCAAGGTCACCTAGACCTCCCAACCTCTGAGCTTTAATCCCATTGCCACACACAATTTACAGGCTGGGAATTAACCTCATATAATGAATGTCTGTTGGATTAACGTTTCCCAAATCTGGCTGATCAATCAGAATCAAGCTTGGAGAACTTGATAAAACAGTTCTCAGAACTTGCACTGAGAGATTTGATTCAGTATGTCAAAATTGAAGTCCTAAAGATCTTTAGATATACTCAAAAGGTTGCCTGGGTACTACCTGCTTCAAGATGTAATATTAAAGGGTAATTTGATTTTACATATCCTATCATTGCCTCAAATTCAGGAAATAGTAATCAGTACATTAAAATCGACACTTCATTTAGTTACTTTAATTTTTATCCAGTGCATGAAATTTAAAAGAGAACTTTGCTACATACTATATAATTCCATTTATAGGCCATTCTTGAAAAGGCAATATTATAGAAAGCAGACCAGTAGCTTCCAGGAGCTAGAGATGGAGAGAGGAGTTTACTGCAAGGGGACACAGGGGAATTTGGGGATGTGATGGAATTATTCTATAGCTTGCTGTGTGGTGGTTGTATGACTGCATTGGTCAAAATTTGCAGAACTGTACACTTAATTTTACTGTCTGTAAACTATACCTTAAAAAGGGGGGAAGGGATCCTTTTGTAAGAGGTTTTTGTTTTCATGAAAACATACTTATGTCCACATCTTTATCTAATGTCAGCTAATCTACATCTAAAAATGATACTTGGAGAGTTACGAGCAGTTTCCTAAAATTTTCATGGAAAATGACATGAAATACATTAAAAAAAATATCTGTATTCATACTTACTCCTTTAGCTAGTCATGGCCTCATTAAGTTCTTCATATATGGGGGGGGATGTTTATGGAGTTATTAAAACACAAGCTTTGAAATCCTAGCGCTTCAATGTTGTTCTTTTTTATGCACTGAATGTGTCTTCTTGGCCACTGCAGAGTTAAATATTTCTGATCTTCTGATTATTTTTAATGCTGAAAGAACTTCCATGTCAAAATGAAGTGACCCAAGGCCCAGACTGCCCTTGGCTAACTTTCTGATAATAAAGAAAGAAAGAAGTGAAGAAAGAAAGGTCAGATTTTCTTTAAAAAAGACATTTGAAAAGTGCCTTTGAACTTTGACATTATGAGATAGTTCTCTCCATCATTCTATTTGTGGCCTTTAAATTAATGCAGAATGTTCATTTATCTCTGAAGACCTTTTCTGCATTGCCTAGTAATTTCCCTCTTGTAGATGTGGGATCCTTTGGTCATTTATTGGAAGTTAAAGGAATAAAGACAAGTGGCTCTAGCATTTACTTCGCCAGAGGCTGTAGAACAGTCATTGAAATAGGCTATGAGTCTACAAATCACAGCCTGCTCGCAATACGCTGTAAATCTTTCCTTTAACCTTTCATCACTTAGCATCCTCACTATAGATAATATCCATCAGATACCTTAGTCCTCTGGACATCATTCAAAGTTATAATAGGATCGCTTTTGAAGATAATGTCTATGGCATCATGCAACAATATTTCAGGATACTGGCTTAATTCTGATGAATTCTGGCTTAAGGCTAGCTGATTTTTATGGACAGTCCTTGCTGACTTTCTTTAAAAACCAATTTTGTTGCTGACTCACCGTTTTTACATATTGCCCTGTAGGGCTAACTCCTGTGTCATGGCCATACTCCTCTCGGTCTTCGAGTAACTAATACCAATAGTTTGAGAGTTAGAAATGATTTGGTCCATTTCTCTCCATGAAGCATGTACCTCCTCTAGGGGCATCCTTGACAACTCCTTCAGTGATAAACTTCACACTGTGTCACCATGAGCTTTTTAATTTTTTAAGCTCATTGGAATTTCTTTTTTTTTTTTTTTAAGTATATGTATTTATTTTGAGAGAGAGAGAGAGTACAAGTAGGGAAGGGGCAGAGAGAGAACTGGGGGGAGAAAGAGAATCCTAGGCAAGTTCCATGCTCCATGCTGAGCCTGACACAGGGCTCGATCCCATGACCCACTGTGAGATCATGACCTGAGCCAAAATCAAGAGTCAGAGGCTCAACTGACTGAGTCACTCAGGTTCCCCCTACTGATAGGGATTTTTGTTAGAAAGGCACATTATATTCTTATAATTCCCACCTGTGTGTCCTAAATTTGTCCATTAGAGAGAGTTCTTGTTTCATTAGTTATATTTCTTCATTCAATAGCCATATGTTGAATTCAGCTACTCTGTGGTGGGAACTCAGATAGGTAATGGGGCTACAGAGATTTTTTTTTAAAAACCAGCAGTCTCTCCCTTCAAGGATCTCAAGGCCAATGGATGGGTATAGGAGTAGGTTAAGAATTTAATATAACCATAAATAGGTTTCACCAGACCTCCAGACCATGGCTGTAAGTAGAGTTACATAAATTTATAGTTGGCTGCTTGGCCATTTCTCCCTTGTAGTGTAAGACCCAGCCCCTTGCAAAAGCCACTCTTGAAGTAGTTCTGGAAATCCCCGAAATTTAAATAAATAAAAACAAAATAATTTTATTGCATTGTTTTCCCAAGTGTCCACTCCTAAATCCTGTCTCTAGACATAACAGAGCAGCATCTGTTGGCCATGGCATTCCTTGCCCACTCCAGAATTCATTGCACTGTCTCAGATGTACCAGTGACCTCAAACCTGAGCAAGTCTGGGTAATGAGTGTAGAAGTGGAAGAGGGTTCACTTTCCCTACCATGTGTTATAGTTTGTGGCTGGGCCCCAGTCTTGTATGTACGCCACTTTTTCCAAATCTTTCAGTTTCTAAAGCTTTTGTCTGTAGCCCTTCTTTCTCCATAGGACTTGGACTTAGTCCTTGGGGCCAGGTTTAGGAATCAGAACCCAGACAGAGGACCAGCCACTAAGTTGCTCTCTTGGTCTCCCCACGTTTCTTCCATGTTGGCCACAAGGCTTAGATGCTCAAAACCTCCCCCTCACAGTCCCTTTCTCTCTGTGCTCATTATGTGGTACAAATAAATGCATTTTCATATATAAATGTATGTCAGTTTATGCTCTTCTGTCCTACTATCTATTAAATCGGTGACTGCAAAGCAATTCAATACTTTCTGTAGAAGATTTGTGCAAGGTGGCATTTTAATATAAAAGAGGGACACCCAACTCATCTGGGTAAAAATGGAAGGTGATGTTCATGGAAAGCTCTTGAATATGGTGAATCATCAATTAGGTCCTATAGGGTGATGGAAAGTTAGTGACACAACTAACTTCCAGAAAGAGGAAACACTAAACAGAGGCACAAAGGTGAGAAAGCTAATAAGGCATGTTTCAGGATCTTTAATTTGGGCTGTGTGCTGTTGTCCTAAAGGCCATCATAATTGATGGTGATGGCCCTTAACTCCTTGACAGGGCACCCTGCTGCCTAGAATGCCATCTGATTGGGGCAGGGATCTTATCAGATTATTCTGAAATGCTCAAACCCTTTTACTTGGCCTGGAGAGTAGCTACATGCGTACTCATTGGAGAGTAAGCACAGACCGTGACATATTGAGATTTGTGTCTTGAAAAATCATCTGGGCAGTAGAGTGGATGAAGGACTAGAGGAATGGTTAGTTAAAGCCACCAAGGGATTAAATCTACTGCCTCACGCCAGTGGCAATTGTTCAGTACTGGAAGACTATCATGGATCTCCTGTCCTTATCTTTTCCATGTTAGAAATTGCTAATCTTAGACAATTTTTATATGTTTCATGATACCCAGACTCTTTGCTACCCTTTTTATTCTTCCCTGTATGTGCCCCAGCTTGGCAGAGTCCTTCTTAATGTGTTGTTTCCCAGAATGGGACATGACTTTATGATTTTTTCCAGAATCAGAACAGATCAGAAAGAGATATGTACCTCACTTTTTCACAATGCAATACTGTTAATGCATTGATTATTTACAATCATCTGATATTGTCAATGCTGACTTAAAAAAAAAGATCCTATCTGATCCATTCGATGTTCCTCTTTCTCAGATCTCACTGTTAGCACCTTTCCTATGAAGCCTAATTTAAGAAGATTTAGTGAATCAGCCTGAACAAACTTTCCTGGATCTTTTATTCAATCTTTAAAAACCTCTTTTCTATTCTCAGTGGGGACAAGTAGTTTGAATGATCATGTGAACCTTAGAAATAGAAAAAGAGGGGTGCCTGGGCAGCTCATTTGATTAAGCATCTGACTCTGGGTTTCAACTCCAGTCACGATCTTGTGGCTTCATGACTTGGAGCCCCACAATTGGGCTCTGTGCTAGCAGCAGAGAGCCTGCTTGGAATTCTCTCTCTCTCACCCCTCCCCCCACACACACTGTCTCTGTGTTTTTCAAAATAAATAAATAAACTTTAAAAAGAAATTCCTAAAGAACATTTATGGATATCTTAACAGAAAATTTTATTTAGTTTGAGATATATTTGGCTAGATCCTGTTGATGTTTTCCTAGGTATAAATATGGATGCTGCTTTGGAAATGGCACTTTCTCAGCTATGCTACCTAAGGTATTTAAAAAGAAACCCAAAAAGCCATTGTCTATAATTTTTAGTAGGTAATAATTGACTAAAGGGGAATTTTTCACATTTAATGGAATATAGTAGAAATATTGTTATTTAAAACCCAAGCTCTATAACCACTTTGGCCTTCTGAGAATAGGGGAGGGGACAAAATTTATTTTAGTGGAAAGCAATCATTTTTTTTCCAATTTAATCTTTATGCTATATTTTTTCATTTTTTGTGACTGGAAGAAGAGGAGAAAAAAAAAAAACCCTAGAAATCTCAAAACAGCAAAAGGGCAAGATCCTTGGTTTAAGGAGCCTTTCAGCATTGCAGGTCAGCCTGGAGAGTGGAGAGCTAAAATGTTCTGTTTGAAAAGATAAGGATAAATAGTAGGCAGAATAATGGCTCCACAAAGATATCCAGGCCCTAATCCATGGAACTTGTGAATGTTACATGGCAAAATGGCTTGTGCAGGTCTGATTAAGAATCTTGAGATGGGGAGAATTATCCTGGATTATCTGAACGGGCCAGTGTGACCTGAAGGGTTCTTATAAATGGAGGAGATACGACAAGAGAAGCAGAGGTCAGAGTGATGCAGTCTAAGAAAGACTTGACCTGCCATTGCTGGCTTTGAAGATGGAGGAATGGGGGCCATGAGACAAGGAAGGTGGGCAAGCTGTATAATTGGAAAAAGGAAGGAAATGGAGTCTCCCCTAGAGTATGGTATTAATTGTAGTGTAATAACTTTGTGCTATCTAAAGCCAGTCAAGTTTGTGGGAATGTATTATAACAGCAATAGGAGACTAATATAGAGGGTTGAATTTAAAGGGAGTCCAAGAAGAAAAAAAAAGCGGAGGATTAAGGAGAGGGGAACCAAGTCTTCAAGAATTAAGGGGGCGGAGAAACGCACAGAGGCTGAATCTTGTGGAGAAAACCTGGCCAGTGAGAAATTCCCAGGGATAAGACAGGTAAAAGATTTGTCTCAACTGAATATTATGCTCAATTTTACAATATTACACCCATTTTTTCCTCTGCTTACTGACTTCAATTGCTACTGGAACTCTGCTGTCTAATCCAAAGGCTCTTCTGTTCAGTCACTCTTACCCTGAAAATTTTAAGTTATACTTTTATAGACCACTTCTGAGAATATAAGGATAGAAAACTAAGAGATCTTTGAACACTCAGAAATATTTAAGGTTAGAAATTTGTTCTCTTTTAAATGTTATTTCAGTAAAACATGTTTCCCTAGTGCAGTGGGTTGAATAGTGTTGTCTCAAAATTTGTATCTGTCTGGAACTGTAGAATGGGAGCTTATTTGGAAATAAGGTCTTTGCAGATTCAGTTAATTAAGGATCTTGAAGTGGAATCTTGCTGAATTTAGGGTGGGCAGTAATCCAATGACTGATGAGGACTTATAAGGACAAAGGAGAGAAATCCATGTGAAGACAGAAGCTGAGACTGGAATGTTCTATACAAGTCCAGGAACACTTGTTCCTGGAAAAGGCAAGGAAAGATTCTCCCCTTGAGCCTTTGAGGGGAGGATGGCCATGCTGATATTTGATTTGGATTTTCTGGCCTCCAGAATTGAGAGAGAATAAACTTCTGTTGGAAACCACCAAGTTTGTAATAAATTGTTATGGCAGCCCTAGGTAGATACTAATACACTCATTAAATGAGGAAGATGAAATAATGTCTGGGAAATGTCTCTTCCAGCAACAAAGTTCTGGGATGCTATCGATCTATAAATTGACTGTTGTGCATTATAGTGGTATTTTTACCAATTAGGGAAAGAGTATTAACTGTTATTGAAAGACTTATATGTCACATGTATGTTGTTTAAGTTAATTTCATGTATGCCCAATGAATTAGACTTTATTGTTCTCATTTTACAAATGAGGAACGTATGCTCAGAGAGGTTAAGTAATTTGCACACATTTGCGGGTTACTACATGTTGGATTTTTCAGTCTGAGAGTAGTGCTACTACTGCCAGTGCTCCCTGCCTTCCTGCAGGCTTCTGTCTGGAAGAAATTTTCTTGGCCATCTAATGCTCACTCTGCTAAGACCAAGGCCCTAATTGGGTTTAGATGTTGTTTAATGTGTCTTTAACTAGATTATACTATGATCTGGCATTGAAATAAACAGTTATTGTTTCAAAGAAAAACATGGAAACACAAAATGGAGGGTAAATTTGATATTAGTGATGAAAATGTTTATTGTTGGGAAACTGGCCACAAGTCTAGATGTTCTTGCAAAGCAACAACTGTGGAAGAAACTCATAAGGAGGTGGAGTGAAGCTATGTTTTGTTACTGAAATGCATACTAAAGGATCACTTACCAATGCCAAGTCATGCAGCTGAAGACAAGAGAAATTTCCAAAGCATTCACAATAAATGAAAGACATTTTAAACCAGTAAGAGGCTGACGTAACCAACTTCATGCATGATGCAAGACTATTCTTTATCAAAAGCTTCCAATGTTTTGGAAGCTGTTGAATTTCCAGGGATAAGTGCTTCAGTTAAGAAAAAAGGAAACTATAAACTTAGTCGAATAGAAAATGCTGAGAAAATCCCAGTGTTATTTGACATGCCTGTCAATGCCAATGGTGCTAAAATAATCAATATCAAGAACATAAATTACAGGGGCACCTGGGTGTCCAGTGGGTTAAGCGTCCAGCTCTTGATTTAGGCTGAGATCATAATCTCATGGAGATTGAGCCCCACGTCAGGCTCTGTGCTGAGAACATGGAGCCTGCTTGAGATTCTCAATTTAATTTAATTAATTAATTTTTAACAATTCATTTATTTTAAGAGAGACAGAGAGAGAGGCGGGGGGGGGGGGGAGAGAGAATCACAAGCATGCTCTGCTCTGTCAGTGCAGAGCCAAGCCAAGAGTCGGACGTTTAACTGACTGAGTCACTCGGAGCCCCTTGATGCAGTTTTAAATGTGAAGGTGCGCAGTTAAAGAATTGCTAGTGGCATGGCCAGATAACAGCAACCCCTTAAAATTTCTGTCTACAAACCAACTAAAGATCACTTGAAAGAATATCAGTCTGATTTGGCTAAAAACTTTTGGTGGCACTTCCTACTAAGTTCAATAGAACACCAGCATCAAAACTTTCAGGAGGGTGCTGGCATTTGGAAGAGAGTCCTGGAGATTATAGTGGAACACTCTTCCAATAGACGCTGCATCCTCAATATCCTGATAGATCAGAGGAGGATGACTGCAAACATCGATGACTCCATAGTGAAAAGTGATTCAGAAGAGTGACTCTGAATTTGAAGAAATTTTAGAAATGTCTTAGCCAATTTATTTTGCTTATAAAATTTCCTTTTATACACAATCAATTTGTATAGTTTAAATTTTCCTTCACAAATTAGTATATGATAAAATTTATGTCTAATCTAAAATATTTTAAAAATAAGATTAAAATATTGTAACTGATAAAAACAAATTGCCCCCGCGTTTTCTCTCTCTTTTTTTTACTGTTCAAAAATAATATTGCATCTTACAATCCATGGTATTGTAAATTCCATGAAATGATATGACCCTTCCACACATTGTTTTTCCTGTGGCTTTTCTACCTCTCAGCTCATTTACACCTTCCTTCCCCCGAGGGTACATATATCTTAACTTTGAGAAGCACCTTAGGGGACCTTTCGGATTTCTTTCAGTTTTTAGATTGGGCAGCCCTATGATTTTTTTCAAAGTTACTTTTCTACACTGCGTTTTTAGTCCAGAATGTTGAAACTTATGCTTCAATGCCTTATTGATTTTTTTTCTTTCCTTGCAATTCTGTGTGGAATCTAGTTTTACAAACAAATTACTCCTTCCAGCAGTGATTTGTAACCATTCCTCACTTCTCTGTAACTCTTTTTCTTTAGGCTTCCAGCCCCCATGGCCCAAATTTGGCCATTTTTTAAAGAGGAACAGACTTCTATGATAGGTGACTGTAATGAGACAAAAGTACAGGACAGGCTCTAAAGTTGCTTCATGAGTCTGTAAACAAGATTCCCAGAGATGTTCTTTGTTTTTGTCCAGCAGCAATGATAAATTCAGGAATAAATGTGGAATAGACCATATTAGCCTGGAGAGACTAAGTATGATGGGTGAGGATTTTGTTTATTCACTTTATTGTGATTGTACCCTGGAATCGGGCTGTACATTTTATGTACCCTGAGATGCACTTGGCCCAGGCCAGGTGATTTCTAGCACCTAGCCAGATTATGAATATGATTCTGGTCTTATGCTTCCAGAAAGTGTGATGTAAGTCACCTTCACTTGGACATTGCCACTCAGCCCTGATGATCATTTGGGGAACCAGAAGTTCTGCTCCTTCACCATGAATCCTACATGTCTTCCTTCACCATGAATCCTAACTGTGTTAGTTTCTTTGGGTATCCTTTAGATGGTGACTGTCAACCTTTTTTAAAATTATGACCTACAACAAAAGATATCCAAATCTACTTAATGTATGTAAATGCATACAAAAATGCATAAATGCTTATTAAAATCAAGTTTTATGAAACTATACTTACCTTTACTATGTCTGTATATTCTGATGGATTCTATTCTTTAAAAAAAAAGAAAAACAACCTGCTGTCCTTACGTACAAAATTAATTTCATGATTCACTACTTTGTTGTGATCCACAGTTTGAAAAACACAGTTTTAGACTCATAAGCCTTGTCTGATTTATACATATGGTATGTGTGGCCTCAAACAATGCCTGTATTTGTTAATTTTTAATATGGTGGTTTTTTGAAACATATTTCCCAAGCATTCCAGAACTTTCTCACTCAAATAAATGTTGTGCTTCAAATTTGGCACCTTGGGGAGTGTTTTGTTTGTATACGTTTTTTACACCACTATTTAGTGCCAGTGATTGAAATGTGTTACATAATCTGTTGGTAAGGTTGACAGTCTTTGAGCACTTTGAATATGTCATTCAACAGCCTTCTGGCCTCCATGGATTCTGAACAGGAGCTAATAATCGTATTGAGAATGACTTGCATGTGATGAATCACATCTCTTTTGTTGCTTTCAAGATGCTTTCTTTATCATTGGCTTTCAACAGTTTAGTCAGGATGTGTCTATGTGTGCGTCCCTTTGAGTTTATCCTGCTTAGAATTTGTTGAGCTTCTAGGATGTATAGATTAATATTTATTTTAATCAAATGTGGGAAGTTTTTAGCCATTATTTCTTCAAATATTTTTTCTGCTCCTTTTCCTCTCTCCTGTCTTTTGGACACTCCCATTATGTATATGTCCATATATTTGACGGTGTCTCACATGTCTCCAAGACATTCAATTTCCTTCATTCTTTGTCTTTCTGTTTCTCAAATCAGATATTCTCGATTAACCTATCTTCCAGTTTGGCGATTATTTTTTCTGGCTTCTCAACCCTTCCGTTGAACCCTTTTAGCAAATTTTTCATTCCAGTTATTGTATTTTTCAATTCTACAATTTTTTTTGGTTCTTTTTTATAATTTCCACTCTTTTTTGATATTCTATATTTGGTGAGACATTGTTCTCATATTTTCCTTTACTTCTTTAGATTTGGTTCCCTTTGTTATTTTGAATATATTTATAATAGCTCAGTTAAAGTCTTCATCTAATAAGTCCAACATCTGGACTTTCTCAGGGACAGTTTCTGTTGATTGCTTTTTTCCTGTGTACTTCCCTGTTTCTTTATATGTCTCAATTTATTTTTTGTTGAAAACAGAATATTTTAAATAGTATGGTGTGGAAACTCTGGCTATCAGATCCACTTCCCATGCACTTTGTTTTTTCTATTTGTTGCTGTTATTATTGCTGCTGCTGTTTGTTGTTTAGTGACTTCCCTGAACTATTCTTTGTTATGTTTGGCAACTGAATTCTCTGCTTGGTTAGGTTGTTGTCAATTATGATTGGACACAGATTTCCTTAAAAGCCTTGAACCAGTAAATCTCCCAGTCTCGCTGACGGGGATCTGTATGCATGGGGGTGATATCTTCAGTCTTCCGACAGCAAGTTGATGTAGCTTTCACTTTCTGCTTACACAGAGCTTCAAGGTCAGCCAGAGATAAGGGATTAGGGCCTTCTTGGGGTCTTTCCTGGGCATACATACAACTCTGCAAATGAGTGTGCCTTTCTAGATTTCTAGGAACATGTCAGAGCTTTTCACAACCTCCTAAGAATATCTCATTTCCATGTTTCTTCTTTTGAGTTTTCTGGTTTACTTTTTGTTAGCTGCAACTGTTATCCGTGCCTACAGCAGTTGCAGTGTTAAAAATTGCTGCTGGGTTTTGTCCACAAATGCCCCAGAGGTGAAGGCTGTTCTCAGTGAGCAAAGCCCCAGGTCAGGTCGAATAAAGACAGACTGGGAGTGAAGGTTTCCAGGGGAGCTGCCAAACAGGCCAAATAATGACAACTCTCTGGGGACAGGACTCTTAGGGAGCTCCAAAACTGCTTCCGCTGCCAGTGCCTGCTGCGAGGCTGACTCACAACTCACATGATTACGTGGCTGTTGGTTTTACAGCTACTCTAGAGCTGGGGAGAGGGAGACAGGAATAAAGTTAGTTAAATTGCCCCAAAACTTGCTGTCCTTACAGAGATTCAACTGTTTTTCTTGAATAAATACTTCTCAGATTTTTGCAGGTCTTTTCCTTAATTTCCAGAGTTCTCAAAAAGTTTATTTTGACAACGTTTGCTAGTGTTCTTGCTGCTTTTATGTGGAGGAACAAATCGTCAATGGTCCTTAATCTGCCACTTTGGAAGGCTGTCTTCTTTTTTTTTTTTTTACCTTCTTTTTAAGTCTCTGTTACCTAGAGTGATAGGGAATGGTAGAGAAATTCACACATAGTTAAGGCAGAACATTTCCACAGTATGTGATGAATATGAATATATTTTTTTCCTACTTTCTTCTTTATGGATTGTCTTTGTTCTGCTAGAAAGCATGTGCTAGGAAGCCTGTAATAGGTGTTTTGCATAAATAAAAATATGATACCTATTCTGATTTCAAGAAAATGAAGAAAACTTTTAAAATGTTGAAAATTAAAACAGTACCACCAGTCATCTTGAAACAGAAGCAAGATTTGTGTGATTGCTGTTGCTGTATAACTTCCTTTAATCTGAGAACCTTAGCGTATTCTTCTTGAATATCTACTATCTAGCAAATTCAGTGCTTCTATACCTCATCATGCCAATATTTAATGTTGCTAATTGAAGAAGAGACATAAAGATGGTTCAGGAGGCTCATTTTTATCCCCTTTCTGTTGTTTAGTGAGGAGGTGTCTCGGCAGGTCTGAGTTAAGCTCCATTGAAGACAAGACTAGTACCAGAGTCTAAACTCTGAGGCTCTCTCTTGGTATCAAGGCCGGTTCTTTACCATGAAGTTTCATTATTACAGAGTCAACTATATATTCCCTGCTCCTTTTCCCTAAAAATATTCAGTGTTAAAGTGTTTCCACTGGAACATTATATGCCTGACCTCAGCATACCTCTCAGGAAACCATGTCGCTGTGATACTTCTGGGCTTGCATGTTTCCCCCCAAAATATCCCATTTTATAAATACCCTCCATGACCCTAGTCATATATGTGTCCATGTATCATTTGCATGAGGCTAATTATAAGAATTGAATATCAGTAAAAGAGAGAAAACATTTGTAATGAAGTTGTGTACCTTCCAAAATCTTAAGAAAGTCAAGGACACCTATTTCTCAAGTATTGAAACTTTACCTCTTAAACATATGTAATTTCTGTCTTTTTCCCCCCTGCCTTTGAACATTAAGACTCAGAAGACAAACTCTCTCATTACTTCTGTTTATTTTGGACCAATGGCTTGTCACTCCAGTAAAACTGTCACAGAGGAGAACGAAAGCTATAAAAATGTTCCATGAACAACAAGGCACATGAATAAGTGCTGAGATCAAGCATAATAAAGTAGCTTATGTAGGTCAGCTGTCTCTTAGATTGATGCTATGCAGTAAACAGAATTTTGGCAACTTGGAAGCCTTAATGATTGGTTTTTATGTTCGACTCTCTTACTTTTGTATGACTATTATTTAACATTCTTGAGTTAATATTTTAACACATTGAGTCCACTTCTCCTTTCTTGCTGTGTAGACATATGCCTGGGACTTGTTGGAAAGATATGGTCTCAAAGATACAAGAGCAGATAGATGGAGTGGGCCACAGCTCCCCCACAGAGACATGTGATGGGGCTACTTGAAACATCTAGCTGGATAGGAATTTTAATGTGTGCTCTATTATCAGCAGTTTTGCCATTTTCTCTTCAGCACGTCTCCGAATATGGCAATGATACCACAGTCAAAAACAGTTAACATCCCACCTGCCTCAGAAGAGAAGCACTTAAACAGGGCATATCTTACCTTACTGTATTTAATAAAACATTATATCACAAAGAAAACTCTTTATGATAGAAGGAATTGATACTTATTGAGAGCTTTTTTAAAAAATAATTTTTAAATAGTTTATTGTCAAATTGGTTTCCATACAACACCCAGTGCTCTTCCCCAGAGCTTTTTACGTGTCATGCATTCTTCAACATTCTATTATTGTATTCTTAAAACATCCCTGTAGAATGAATTTTATTTCCTCTATTTTTTATTGTGGAAACTAAGAGTTATTAAAATTTTATCTGTAGTCTTAGAACTAGGGAATGTTGGACCAAGATATGAAAAGCCCCTCCAGATCTACTTGGCTGTGAAACCAAGCAGTTGTCACCATATGATGCTAAATTGTAGACATCAACCGCTCACACTCATGCCATCTGACACCCATCTGAGAGTCACAAGACTCTTCCCCAAAGTGACACCAACTCCTGGGAGTGATAAATTTCATCATCCTAATTGTACAACTTGAAGAAATGAAGAATAGAAAATGTGCTCTTTGGTTACGTGTCCCTAATAACTAGGGAATGCTTAAAATGAGAGAAATAGGAGTGTGATGAAGCGTCCTTAGGCAAGACCATAAATGTAAGTCCATTAGCAGGTCATAAGCTGCTGCAACCCTGAGCATCTTCCTCTCCTGTCACACTGCAAGGATTGACAGGCTAGCTCTGCTTGCTAATTACACTCTCCCCCATTACTTTTTATGACTAACAGATTTGTTTGGTAACCTTCAAAGATATGCTGAAGCCAGTAGGGGATTATTCATGTCCCAGTTCTGGGTTTTCAAGACTCTCCTGCTGGGGTGCTAGCTTTGAGTCCCACTGGTACTGACTTTGTTCCTTAATCTCCTAATTGAAAGACAACTTCAAATAATGTTGCAGAGCCCAAGGCTTCAGGAAAGGCCAGGGTTAGACAGATTTACCTGAAAAGAAAAAGTAAGGAATGGAGTTTCTCTTTGGGATCCAAAGTTCAGAACGACCTCTAGCCTGTGAAGCAAAACGGCAAATAGTACTAGGCATGAGCTATAGATCAAAAATCAGTTTTTGTTTGCAAAGCCTAAGAAAGAAATATCTGTCCTTAAGAGTTCTTGGAGTTCCTGCCTCTTCACCTTTCTGAATCCTGCCCCCACTGGATAATGCTCAAGCTGTCTGAGGGCAATTGATAATCCCTTGACAATGAAAAAATAGATCGTGTCTATGTTGAAACTTTCCACTCCTAACCTAATGATATATTTTTAGTGAACGGTCACAGTTTTCATTTATCATTGATAGCATGTCAAGGAGAAATATTAATGTAGTCTTGAAAATGTTAAATTTGAGGTACCTGGCGATGACCAGGAAGAAGTGTTCAGAATATGCTTGGATATATTCGTAGGGATGTTAGGATTCAGTGGGTTGCTGGTACATATTTGGAGATTATCAGTGTATATTTAGTTGTAGATACAAAGTATGTGCATGGGACCACACAGTATGTGCGGCTGGTCTCTTCCACTGTAGCCTTATTGATCACTTCCACCATGTATCCTAGGTTTTAGCTCTAATACTCATCAATACAGAAAACCTCACACTTCTAAAGCTTTACTCATGCTATGGTTTTGTCTGGATTGCTTTTATCTTCTTTCTCTGCCATATGAACTTTTACTTACAAAGACTAGCTTAGACCAACTTCCTTTTGGGAAGTGATTTTCCAAATCCTTTTCCCAAGGCAAACAAAACTGATCCTTCTTTTCTCAGTTCCTGTAATGTTTTGTATATTTTTCCTTTGGGGCATTGATCACAAATCATTGTCATTGTCTGTGAGCTCCCCAAAGCTGAGACCCCTTTGGCTTCTTCCTATAACCTCTTTCTGTTTAGGTAGGGGCCGTACTGAGCTGACCATCTATATGCAGGTGGGTTCCCACTACCAATTTCTTTAAGTAAAATGTGTTTATGCAAGATTTGCCCCAGGACTGTTCAGCACTTAGTGGGGGCCCAGCCCATGGTCATTCTTGAAAGAGCAAAAGTCGTGGGAGTCTCCAGTGAAGACTGGACTCTAGTGCTGAGAACAAAAACAGCAATACAGACACAGTCTAATGATGAACATTATTTTATTCAGGTATTTTGTCTTCTGGTTTAGAGACTCGTTTTGAGAATTAATTCTGAAAAATTGTTTTAAGTTATTTTCATATAATTTTCTATGTTTGAATCTTTGGCCAAGATGGGTTTTTTAGACAATTGAAGATGGTGAAGGTACTTGTGTAGGGGTGTTTTATTTTGTCTTGTTTTGTGTTACTTGTATTGATTTCTCTCCTCCACTGCTCTGCAGCTTGTTTTCCTGAGGTTTATATCGACCTCACTGGTCCTCACTTCAGGGGCAGCCACATTTCAGGAGTTCTGTGTTTTCTGTAAGAGTGTAGTTCTCTTTTATCCTTCCACAGTCAATGTATTTGTGCTCATGAAGCTCTTTTTGAAGTCAGTGGGAATCTCATATTGGAAGCAAGATACCACTGAGCAAGAAGACTCTAAACTGCATCCCTTTGTGGGAAACTCACTTAAAAATCTGCATCTTCCTCTGCACCTCGTTCTAGTAAAATACAAGTAAAGGACCTCTTACAATTTTCATGTTATTTTAAACAAATCTTGATCTTTTTTAAAGAGCTAAAATGAGCTAAGTGGTTAATTTTTACTTTTTAAGGAGATTTCACTGAAGTTAGGTGGTAGCTGTATTTATTTTCTTTTTCTAAGCCTCTTATTTCAAGGATTTTTTTTGTCTGCTGTTTTTGTTTTCTTTAAGTCAGAATTTATTTTAACATCCCCACCAAAGGAGCCAAAATAGTGTTATGACCTGAATACGAGAAGCTATTAAACATGGACAGATATTAAAACAAACAAACTTTGAGAATATTTTAATGGTTTCTCAAACTTTTGATTTTTCAAGAACAAATGAATGTTGTATAGAATTTTAAGCCTTTTTCGTCTCTCTATGGTGCACTGGTGTGTAGTAAATGTCTTGGCAAAATATACACAAACTCACCAACAGTCACACTGGACATCCACGTGCTTGAAATGATCAATATGTGTCTTTTTCTTTTTGCCAAAAGAAAGGTCATTCCAGTCCTATTCCCTTTCTGTACAGAGAAGGGTATGGATGGAATTAAAGGAACTGTTTAATGAGAAAACTTGTGACAGTGTAGACACAGGCAGTATGGCTTTAGAACCCAGGGGTCTAAATACTATGCAGAGCTTGGGGAAGAGGATTCTCTTTTTACTCCATGAAGCTTTAGTACCCTCAAGTGTCTGGCTTCCCTTCCAAGGCTTTGACAAGGGGCCTTGAGTGAAAGAATAAGTCTCCCTAGAGACTAAGAGTGAGGAGAGGACTTGGAGGTGTTTGTGGTCTCACAGTTATGCACATGGCAGCTAAGATCCACTGAACTGGCACGGTCTCATTTGCACCCACAAACTACAGAGTAACCAAATTATTGATGTGTTTCTAACCTGCAGTAATTCTCCTTAGCTTGGTTCTGGCCCAAATTAAAAATCTTAGTGCTGGATTGGTTGGCCGTTGATATCTCTGATCAGATCTGGAGGGCTCTAGGAAAGCTGGTCAATTCAATTTTGGATATTAATTTAAGCTTCCAACAACCTATTAAAAAAATAATACCTGTTAGAAGCTATCAACCCTGACTCTTCTTGGGGAGAACAGGATCTCGAACAAAGGTAATGGTCATCCCACCTCCATCCTGCTCAGACCCCATGTAAAAGACTATTCTAGACTGGATTTCATACGCAAAAGGGCTATTAATCTCCAGGGATACACCTAGGCCTGGGACGGTTAGAATAAAGAAGGCATGCCAGAGGAGGAATACTTGAAGGAATTGGAGCTGGTTGGAAAAGAATATCTTAGGTGGGAGGCTATGGGGAACACGTTAATTATCGCCAAATATCTCAAGGGCTGTCAGGTAATGAGATGCCTGATCTACAAACCATGGGACTGGAAGCAAAAGACGATTATTAGAAAGTAAATTGAGCTGCCACAATGGAATGGAATATTTTGGTAGATAATGAGTCCCCTGTCACAAAAGGTATTCAAATTAATATTAGATGTCCATATGTCAGAGAGCTTGAAGTGAGACCATTGTCAGCCCATATAGACCATACAGCATCTCTGTGAAAATAAATAGATGCAGTTCAGAGCCATCATGCACAACTAGGCTAGATTTCAGCCTCCATTCATTCCTTTTACAGGGCACCACATGCAGGGCAGAACCTGCATTACCACACATGGCTGTGTCCATCTTCTCATGTTCTGCTCCAACAGAGATCAATCGAAACAGAGAGAGCCACACAGAGTAATAGGACCTGCATAAATCAGAAGGAGTTGACCTGTAGGACCTTTATGAAATAACCGATCCGTTAAGCCAAATGTGTCCCTCAAGAAAGAGAAACAATTTGAGCCCTTTCCTTTGTGATGAAATTCACAATACCTGGTTGCTGAAGTGTACAAAGTGGACTGTCACATGCACAATTTACTCTAGAAATTGTTACGAAGTCGATACTTTAAAGAAATGTTTACTATGGGCTAGATAATATGTTAAACACTTGTACAAAGTATTACCTTAATCTGAGCAATAACTAAGTAGGAGTATTATACCCATTTTATAGATGAAGTATATATAAGTAATTTGTCTGAGATCACTTTGCTAGAAAGCGGCAAAATAGGTATTTGAATCAGATATATCTGATCTAAAACTCATGGTCTTAATCATAAAACAAAATCATCCTTTAAAAAAAGCAAAGTTGGGGCACCTGGGTGGCTCAGTCTGTTAAGCATCTGACTTTGGTTCAGGTCATGATCTGACTGTTCATGAGTTTAAGCCCCTCATCACACTCTGTGGTGACAGCTCAGAACCTGGAGCCGTTCGGATTCTGTGTGTCCTTCTCTCTGCCCCTTTCCCTGCTCCGTCTCTCTCTCTCTCAAAAAACATTTATTAATAAAAAAATTTTTAAGGAAGATTTTGAAAATTATAACTAAACATCACAATTCTGCATTAGAGTAAAAACTTAAGATTTGGAAGTTTGAACTGGTGTAAAAGCCAGAATGTGCTATAATTATTAAGAGTGACAATCATTCTTCCTGACTATCTCTCTGAGCATTCTGTCACCCTGCACCTTAGTTTAGGTACCCGTGCAACATTAAACTGAAGAAATGGAGAAGTGGTTTTCAGAAAATCTGTTTGCACTGTAGCAGCTACAGGTTCATTAAAATCTCCCCTCCCCTCTGGAGCCTTAACTTGCTTACAGCAGCTGAGATGGTTTCTTCCTCCCTGCACTCCGTTTGCATTTATGATTGGTACAGTTGACTTGGCAACTAGTCAACACAGCCATGTGACAAATTTGTCATTTGAAATTTGTGGAGGTTTAAAAAGTTTTTTTAATGTTTACTTTTGAGAGAGAGAGAACGAGTGGGGGGAGACACAGAGACTGAGACACAGAATCCAAAGCAGGCTCCAGGCTCTGAGCTGTTAGGACAGAGCCCGACATGGGGCTTGAACCTACGAGCTATGAGATGACCTGAGCCAAAGTCAGACATTTAACCAACTGAGCAACCCAGGCACCCCTGTCACTTGAAATTTGAACTGGGCATTTAGATTGTGCATTGTGCAAGGGTCAGTGTGTTTATTTTTCATCTCCCCAAGTAGGTGGCAACCTCTATGAGGCCAGAGACCATAGTTTATATTTTCTAGAAACCACTTCAACTATGCTTATGCATAGTGCCTTGAACAGAGTGGACCCTCTTATGTTGTCCTACAATTTTATTCTTTAAAATGTTTATATATTTTTGAGAGAGAGAGGGTGAGAAGGGGCAGAGAGAGAGGGTTTGTTGTGCTGACAGCAAAGAGCCCCAATGAGGGGCTTGAACTCACAAATCATGAGATCATGACCTGAGTCAAAGTCGACTGCTTAACCGACTGAGCCACCCTGGCACCTCTGACCTACAATTCTAAATGTTTATTTGTTTATTTTATTTTGAGAAGGAAAACATGAGTGGTAGAGGGGCAGAAAGAGAGTGAGAGAATCCCAAACAGGCTCTGCACTTGGGGCTCAATCTCACAAACCATGGGGTCGTGACCTGAACCAAAATCAAGAGTCAGATGCTTAACCAACAGAGCCACCCAGGTGCCCCACATTGTCCTGTAATTTTAGAGTGATTGCAATACATATGCAGCCTGAACTAACCCAAGTTCTAAGCATGCTTTAAGTTTAGGATGAGTCTTTCAGGAGTCCCTTCTCAGTAAGTGTTTTCATCATCTTCCTTGGGAATTTTGTAAGTAAGGACCCACTGCTCTGGATGATCAAATCCAATGTCTTCCTCCCTCTTCCTTTGACTGCACACAGTCTCAGGCTGAAGTGTTTATGATCTACAGTGTCTCTCTGAAACTCTCTGTGATGCTGACTGCCATTCCCATCTTTTCTTTAGGTGACAAGACTATTCTTGCTTGACTCCTACCATTGACTCCTTCCCTTAGAGGCAACAGGATAAAGAGAATAGTCTGAGGCTCTGCAGTCACACTTAGCTGAAAATTCTATCTCCATTTAGGAAAATTATTTAGCATCTCTGAACCTCAGTTTTCTGATCCATAAAATGTAGAGAATTGTACCCATGGCATAGGATTTATATGAAGACAAAACAAATTAATTAGGTAAAGTATCCAGCCAGGCTGTTGGCCTACGTTCGGTGATGATAAATTTGCTTTCCCCATTTTTCTTTCTTCTCTCTCCCTTCCCCCTATATTACTGCCTTTCTTCTTCTTTCTTCCCCTAGATATATATTTTCCCACATGTTCTCTCCCTGGGCAATCTCATCCATTCTATTCTCCCTGAAATAATCCCAACTCTATTGTATTTTCAGTCCTAAGGATCTTATATGGGTTTTGCTCCTGGATTTTCAACAATGAATAACGTGTTCCAGGTTGACAAAATGTCTGTTATCATTTCTCATCTCCCACTTTTCAAAACAACTGACTTCTAATGGTGCCAGAGGTACACAGGAGCAGAATGTAAGCCAAGCCCTGCGGAATCTTCTGCAGGACCTCCTGATGGGCCAGCATCATTGCCTCCCACCAGCATGACTTCACTAGTACCTTCCATCTCTCTTAGCCAGTTTTGCTTGCTCCTTGTCCCTGGATTAAGCTTTCTGAAGTCACAGCTCAAATCATGTCACTTCCCTGTTGGGTACTCTCCAACAACTCACTGTTGCCTGTAACGAAGTTTTCAGCCCATGGGTCAAAGCCTCCACCTTTAAGCCCTGACCTTTTCATTTAAGGGATTACTCAGTGTTACTGTACTTACTTTACTCTTTTCCCTTTGTAACTTTCTTCTTGCTGTTTCCTCCTCCTTAGGCACTTTCCTCTCACCACCCATCTCTCTTTGCTGAACTCACTTGTCCATCCCGAAGGACCCAACTTAAATGTTTTCACACTTGTTGATGAAACTGGTTCCTTCCTTAGAGCATTTGCCACTGGCCCCCTTTCTGTGTCCCAACCATTTCTCCTCTCTGGTTCTTCCCTGGCCGGTCCCCAGGGTCTGATTACACCCTTTCTGCCCAGCACCCTCTAGGTCAGCATTGTCCATGCTGTTTTATCACAGAACACTTTTTAAAAATTGTAGAATGTAACAAAGTACCCAGAGAGTTCAGAGTGAGTTGACAGACCAATTAATCGCTGTAAGAAATGAGCAGCATTCAGTCACACACTTTTCTAAACTTAGAAACAGCTTCATTAAGTTGGAACCTCGTATCAGGTGCATTATCATGTTTCCTCCTATAGTTTGCTTTCATTGCAGCACAACGTAACACTTCCTTCTCACAGGGGAGAAGAAAGAAAATAAAACATGGGCTTTGTTGCTGTCCCTTTGTTTTAGAAAATAAAGGCTTCATCTTATCTTTGAAGTCCTCAGTCTTTCTATTTCTTTGATTTAGGCACCATATGAGAAATACAAGACTCAGATTTTTATGAAAACTTTCGGTTCTCACAGCCAGAGATTCGTAGGGAATAAACGTATGTGTTAGTAATGTTTGATACGCAATAAGGGATGAATAATATCACAAATATATGTTAAATTTATCAGACACAGACCAGCCGTCATCACAGATGGCACCTATTAATGTTGCTAAAGAACGCCTGTGCTCCCACTTCCTCATGCATCTGGTGTCCTCTCTGGGCCACAAATTCTCGGTATGGCATGAATTCCACACAGGCACATTACTGCATAGTAACACTGACTATTTATAGGCTTTAGTGTTTTCCTTACATATAAGGTCGTTTAGATTAAAAAGTCAGCAGAGTTCTTATTATTCTTGCTTTGGTAGACTCTTTCACATGACCTGGAACCCAGGGTTCTGCAGAATGAAGTTTGGAAAACAGTTGCCCTGGTATGTTGGCATTCATTTATGTAATTTCAGTTATCACCGGCCAAGCCAAAAATCTAACATCCTCCGTGAAAATTTTCCTTGGTATTGCTAATTTGAACAGTACTCAGTTTCACAATTCCATTGCTCCTGGCAATGCTCAGTATGTACTTGGAAGAAATGATGGATGAGAGGGAGGAAGTAGGGAATCTTACTAATTCTTATGGCATTTCTAGTGAAGTGATACAAGGGAAAGCTCACAAAATCATCTAGCATAAAATTCTTGTTGAAATCAAATATGGATATAATTTAAATTATTAATGTTAGGGGTCAGTAGATTAAAAAAGTTTTTTAGTGAGATTTTATAAGTAGAAATGTGTTTTTGTTAAGAAACTCTGAAGGGGGCCTGGGTGACTCAGTCGGTGGAGCGTCCAGCTTCAGCTCAGGTCATGGTGTCATGGTTCGTGGGTTCGAGCCCCACATCAGGCTCTGTGCTAACAGCTATCTCAGAGCCTGGAGCCTGCTTCAGATTCTGTAGCTCCCTCTCTCTCTGACCCTCCCCTGCTCGCACTATCTCTGCCTCTCAAAAATAAATAAAACACATTAAAAAAATTTAAAAAAGGAACTGAGACATGCTACAAAAAAATGCATAATTTCTAACTTGAGATTACACATGGTCTAGACCTACTCTTTTGCTGCATTTAAAATTTTGTAAATCCTCAATTTATTTCCTGATTTTTCTCCATTCTAGGGTTTAATTTTTTCTGATGTCACACACGGAGTCTGCTTAGTTAAGGGGAGTGGGCCAAAGAGGACAGGGGAGTTGATCATGCCAGGGTTGTGGCATCCTCTGGTCAATTTTGGTCATTACTGGATTATTTACTTTGCGTCTGTCTGCTTTGGCCTAAATACAACCTACAGTTGTTCTCTGGATCGTAGAATCCATTATCTCTTCCCATGGATTTGATTGTTTTACAGTAAAGCGAGCAAGGTTTTTTGAATTAGCTACTGATAATTACCTTGCTAATCTGTGACTGAAGTCACTTATCCCTTGTTAAGGAGAATAGATAAACCTACTATGACTGTAGTTTTATATGATTTCCTTTCAAACAAACTTACATTTCTCTGTTTTCTTACTGCCTGCTTTGGTTTTGATAGTTTCAAAGAGAGCATGGAGAAATCTTCATATTCCGACTGGCTGATAAATAACAGTGTTGCCGAGCTAGTGGCTTCCACGGGCCTCCCGGTGAACATCAGCGATGCCTACCAGGATCCTCGCCTTGATGCCGAGGTAGGAGGAATTCTCTGGCTGCATTCTGAAGGTTCAGTTATCACACTGGCGATGGTTTGGTGGCTGAAGCAAGTTTACTGGCAATTTTGGTTTTTTTTTGCATCTTCCCCTGTGATCAGATTTTTAGCATTGCTTACTGTTGAGTAACAGAAAAATCTCCTCTCTCTAGTCTGTTTTGTAGCAAAATGGCTATCTATTAGGTATTATGTTGATACTTTTTACAACTGGGTACATTTTATATTACCTGTGCAAGATGTGGTATATATGTACAATGGAGTATTACATGGCAATGAGAAAGAATGAAATATGGCCATTTGTAGGAAAGTGGATGGACTTCGAGGGTGTCATGCTAAGCGAAATAAGTCAGGCGGAGAAGGACAGATACCATATGTTTGTACTCACAGGTCTAACAGGAGAACAGGAGAAACCTAATGGAGGACCAGGGGGAGGGGAAGGGGGAAAGAGAGTTGGGGAGAGAGAGGGATGCAAAACCTGAGAGACTACTGAATATTGAAAACGACCTGAGGGTTGAAGGGAAAGGAGAAGGGGGAAAAGAGGTGGTGGTGATGGAGGAGGCACTTGTGCTGACAAGCACTGGGTGTTATATGGAAACGAATTTGACAATAAACTATTAAAAAAATATACATATATATATAATTTACCTGTGTGCAAATACAAGTACACATGCATCAATTCATGAACACTTTATATTAAAGATAGTTTATATTAAATTATGAAATAGTTATTAATAAAAATGTGGATTTAACATAGTTAAATAGATGCCAGAACAGTTACCATGTTTTTAAAAATTGCTCCCAAGAAATGGTAAATTGGTTTGTGTTATTATTTAATGTTAATTTTCAAGGCACATTGTGCTATATGCAGAATGTATTAAAGCAATCTAGATTCTAACTTGCAGATGTTTAAATTCTAAGTATCTACAGTGTCATACAGATAAATTTACATGAACTTACAAAATATCTTTGTGTGTGTGTGTGTGTGTGTGTGTGTATGTGTATTCAATAAATTACACGTTTCCTATTCTAGGTTGCCAAGCTAAGATCTAAAGAGTAGCAGGAGTTTTTTGGTGACGAAGGTGGAGATGTGTTCCAGGCAAAGCTGAGGGAGTATGGGGATGGGGGGACCCTGGGGGGCTGGAGGGCTAGGGGTGCTGAGGTGAGTTAATGCTGCTGAAGCACCAGGTAGATGAGGCTGGAGAAGGAAGCAGGGGCCAGATTGCTCCAATCTAAAAGCTGGATTAAGAAGTTTAAGTATTTATCCTGGGCAGTGGGGAACGAGTAGTTGAGTTTTAAATCAGGGAGACACAGGAGTTGTACTTTAGGGAAATCACACCACCTCGGTGGCTGTGGGACAGAGGATAGATTAGCAATAAGAACTGAACATTTAGGCTGAAATGAGAGCTGGTTGATGACTCTGGAGAATGACAGGGATTCAGCCCCGGTCCCTGGACACCAGAGCCCTTCCCCTGAGCCCTGCCCTGTACTGTCCCACGTCTGGGGTGGGTCACAATATGGCAGGAGGCTTCAATCTAAACCTAACTTAGAACTTTAGTCATGTCAGTCATCTTTGCAGACCTCTGCAGGGAAATTTTAGATTCCCCAAACTCAGCACCTCTCTGTAGCTGCCTGGAACTTTCTTCCCCCAGACCATATCCTCTAGTAGTTTCTATTAATTCTTAAGCATAGAGCTCAGCTGCTCCTACCTTGCAAATCCTTTCATCAACTCCCAGTCTGGGTTGGGGGTCCCTACAGCATGCTCCCCCTGCGCTGTCCCCACACTGACCACCCTCTAGGTCTCTTCAGTTCCAATGCATTATTTGAGCTTTGAGTTACTTTCCTCAGGGAAGTACACAGGCCAAAGCTTCTTTGGTTGTCCTCTTTTGAGGAGGAATACCACCACCTCGGTTCTGTGATTAGCAGAGCAGAAATGATTGAGAGAGCTCAATATTTGTATCCATTAGCATTATGGGCTAGGACTGATTTGATGAAGTTTTGCCTTTGGCCATGTTTCTTTCTTCCTTGCTTTTAGAGAGAAAATACTGAAGAACAGATGTCTAAACACAGTTTTACATAGGAATGCTCTCAGAATCCTCTTATTGACGTCAGTAGTAGTTGAACAAACTGCCATCATGTGAGATTAGATGTCAAGGGGTAATGGGTTGATTCCTACCTCAAATCATAGTACTAAATTTGGCATGGATTTATGTTATTCTGCTCTTATCTTTGGACCATGAAGCCAAATTCTGAGGAAGCAAAAGGAATCAATAATTTACACCATTTTAAAAAGCTGGTTCATTAGCTATATGTAAAGGTATAACAAAATATGATGCAGTGAGCACCCACTACCCAGTTTAAGAAAAGAACAGGATTATTGCTTTTGAATCCTCGTACTGATCTTCCCTAGTACCTTGCCCTTTACTTTACCTGCAGAGGTAACCACTGTCATAATTTGAACTTAACACTCTTTCACTTTTCTGTGTACGTTCATTGCATATGTTTCAATCCTTGCCAAATACATCATTGTATCTTGTGTATCTCTGAAATTTATAGAAGCTAAATTATATTGTATTTATTCTTCTATGGCTTGTTTTCTCATTCAATGTATGTTCCTGAGTCACAGAGATTATAATTCATTCATTTAGTTTCACTGTTGCCAAGTATCCACTGTATGAATAAGCCTCGCTTTATTTATCCATTATCGTGTTAATGGACATTTGGGTTCTATGTTTTGCTTTTTCATGCATAACTGCCAGGGACATTCTTGTACATGTCTCTGGTGCGCACATACAGGAATTTTTGTAGTGTCTATACCTTGAGAATGATATGCTGGGTCACAGGCTATCAGCATCTTCAACTCTATCAGGGAAGGAAAAATTATTGTCCAATCATTTTTTCCTTTTTAAAAAAATGTTTATTTATTTTTGAGAGAGAGAGAGAAAATGTGAGCAGGGGAGGGTCAGAGAGAGAAAGAGGGAGACACAGAATATGAAACAGGCTCCAGGTTCTGAGCTGTCAGCACAGAGCCCCACATGGGGCTCAAACCCACGGACTATAGATCATAACCTGAGCCAAAGTTGGACATTAAACCAACTGAGCCACCCAGGTGCCTCTGCCCCCCTTTCTTTTCTTATGAAAAACAGCAGGTAGCAAGCACATTTAATCTATCAAGAAAACTTCTTGCTCATATTATATAGTGATCTTGGGTAGACCATATTCTTATGTTTATAGTCAGACTCTTACCACAACTTTCCTGATTAGTGATAGAGCCATTTTACATTTTTCTCTGTGTTTACAGTCCATTCTGATAAGGCAGCCTACTCCACTGATCTATAAAAAGAACAACGTGGACTCTCGAGCAGAAATGCAACAGTTAGTTCTGTGGGATTGGGCATAAAAAATCTCATGCTTTTATCCAATAGTTAGGAGCAATGATGTCTGAAGACAGTAAACTGTGGTAAGTTAAGGGATGACTAGTTAGTAAAATCACGTTTTTCCCTCTGATAAAATAAAGCATGTACTTAGACCATCATTATTTCTTGGCCTTCCACCTAAAATGCTTTCAGTCTGCCACCTACCTAATACCAAATTTCAAATACAAATCTGAAGATGCATTATATATAATATTTACATGGTCTCTGCATGGTGCTGGAATATAAACTTATTTTATGTTTTCCTTCTCATTTTAAGGAAAAAATTGGAAAGGAATTCATCAATGCAGATGGAGATGAGAGAAAAAGAGAGGCATTTAGTAGATACGTCCTACAAAGTTGTGTGTATGTTGTGTTGCGTGCATGTATATGTGTGCATGCGTGTGTGCGTGTGTGCGCGTGTGTATGTGTATGTGTGTGTGCTGTGTATCATGCCAGGAAAAGCAACATTATTTATCTGCTTAGGCTTCCTCCCTTCTCAAGTATATTTTGCCTCAGTGACAGGTGTCAACTGTTTATGTTAATAATGAATGAGACTTCAGACTGAGCTGCAGTGCCAAGAGGCTAAGAGGCTCCAACCTTCTTTCCATGAAGCCTGATGTAAGATGGTGTAGATCATAAGATAAAGACAACCATTTCAGATAAATATTTTTTATTAATGTTTTAAGTATTTTCCTCAAGATAAAAAAATACCGTGACAAAATGAAATTGCTTCATTCTTACACTAAAAGTAATTCTGGAATCATCCTAGAGGTAGAGGGTAACTTTTAGAACTACATTGTCTTGCTGAAAAGGTTTGAGTCCTCTCTTCTTGGTCGGCTAGCATGTGGGTCCATAATTTTTACCAGTAATCATAATTGAGTAGTTATTTATCACTAGTAGAATATAAGGAAATAAGTGTTTAAATCCATGATTAATGGAGCATCTTCCAGAGTTTCTTCACTGGAAGAAGTGCTTGCTTTTTGGTTCTCTATATTCACTGACTTTCCTGAATAGTTTGAAGCTGGTTAACAAGAATGATAATTTGCAGAGAGGTAGCATGGGTAATCCCTTTCAAAGCATTTTCTATTTTTCCTCCAGATTTGCTCAATGTAAGTCTATATAATGAACTTAAATTTTCCAGAAACACATTTATCTATCCTAAAGTTCTCAGTGGCTCAGTGGCTAATTCTGGCAACCTGAAATCTCTTCACTGAACATGAAGAAGGACCCAACTCATCAGACAATGTAATGTCCTGGGACAGAACACCCAAAACTGGATTGGCCTTATTCTGCGGTTTCATACTGTAGAGGTGTCAACTTTCAGTTAATAGGAATGTTAGAGGTTTCTTTAATTAAGACATGAGGAAACAGACTCAGAGGTCTAAAGTGACTTACCTAAGGCCACACAGCTTCCTCAAAGTAGGGTACAAAATGGACAGGAACTTCTGATTCCTAATTCAATTCCCTGAGCTGCTAAGGGGCTGCCTGGGCAATGGAATCACTGCTCCATCTTTCCTCTATCCACAAAGGCATATGAATGTTGGCCAGCAGACTTACCTTTTTGTCCTGTAAGCTCCACTCACCAGCTGAGCCATCTTGGGCATACTACTTGAGTATATATTGTAACATGTAAAATTCTATCTCAATATTTTGTAAATGATGGAGTCCTATATAAATGTCAGTGAACATACTCATGTGATTAAGGACTAGTTTCTTATCTCTAAATGGGGGTGCCTTACACAAAGCTGCAGACCAGCCGACCTTGATTAAAGATAAGACAACTTCAATCCTTTTCATTAGAGACACAGTGTGGAAGGAAGATGCAAGTCTGTAGCCAAGGAGGAGAGTTAAAGGTGATTGTCGACTCTAAAGAAGAGATGGTGGCACTAATCTCATAACCTGTAGGTCTTCAAGACAGTCAGGTTTTTGCTTGTCTTCTCAGAGAAGGAACAATAACAGGCATTAGTTACAAGGTGGTTATGTTTGGATGCATGTCTTGTGGCTTTGGGCTGCCCTGGGGAGATGGTCATCATCTTCTCCCCTAAAGGAGCCAGCAATATGGAGACTTGGCTCTTCAAAAGAATGGCCAGACATCCATTAGCAAGATTAGCAAGGCACATTAAGGATGATCAAATGATGTTAAGCCCAGATGGATGCTCCTGATCATTGGCAATGGCTAGGGAGGTGTTTCTTATTCCTTGAATGAAACTGTCCAGAGCCACTGATGAATGGCTCACCCAGGGCATCTCTAACTGGATGCCAACCCATCTCTAACTGGATGCCAACCTCAGTACACCCGTTTGTGTGCATTTGGTAGTTTCTTCTCCAATTTAGACAAACATGGGAAGCTTGTCAATCTGGAAATTCATGATAACAGTGGCTATTTCCTGCTAATAAGAGAGAGTTTATTCTACCAAGCTTTGCCATAGCTGTACTAGATTTCCAATTTTGGTGTCTTTCCTACCTTATAATAACTTCTGGGAAGTCCTCACAAACTCACAAATGCTGCCCAAGGGTAGACAGCAAGAGAATGATCTTTATTTTGAAACCTCAGTTTTGAAACTGTTGGTCTTCCTTTTAATAGAAACTACAAAGGAATCTTTAATGTGATATAAAGCCCAGCCCAGGTGCTGCGGGAGCTCGCTGGGAAGGCTATGGGGCAAGTAATCATAGGTGTCCACCTGCTGGGTGTTCTCTCAGGGAATGGATTAAATATTTAATGGAGTTCCCTCCTTGTGAGGAGCAGAGCAACTAAGAGGGTGAGGGACAGTGATTATTTGCCTTCTGTCTGCCTGTTTGAGTTGACTCTCAGGAGTAGCGCCTGCTGTGCTTGACAGCGTGCATGATTTTAAGGCCAAACCCCTTGGTTTATGGGTGGAAATTTATGACAGAATGGTTATATAAGATACAGAGCCAGAACTAAATTTTTGAGTTTTAAATTCTGCCACCTTATGAAGATTGTGATAAGTTTATTCTGTTACAAGACTCTGTTATGTCCTCCATGAAAATAATGGAAGACAAAAATGCATATATACCTAATTATATTTATTTATAGAGGCTGAAGAAACACTCATGTTCATGGGTTATCATGTAGGTGGGCTTTGTAGTTTTCCCAGTCATTTGTTCCCTGGGAAGGGGGTACCCATGCTTGGTTCCTGAAAACATTGGACAGAATACTATGGATATTAATTTTCTATTGCCACATAACAAGTCAACACAAATTCAGCAGCTTAAAACAAACACCTACTTATCTCACAGCTTCTGCAGATGAGAAATCTGGGCATGACATAGCTGGTTTCTTTGCTCCAGGGTCTCATAAGGCTAAAATTAAGGTGTTGGTCAGGTGACATTCTCATTTGTATTCAAAGCTTATTCAGGCTGTTGGCAGAATTGAGTTCCCTGCAGATGCAGACTGAGGTTTCCATTTTCTTACTAGCTGCTGGTAAAAAAAAAAAAAAAAAAGAAATTGCTGTTAGGCACTGGCCATATGGCCTTTTCACAACATGGCAGCTCACTTGCTCAAAACCAATAGAAGAATCTTATCCCAGTTGGCTGTGAGAAGGCTTACATAATGTCAAGGGTGACTAACATAATCACAAGAGTGGCTGTCCCGTCACCTCTGCCACATAACATAACCTAATCAAGGAAGTGATCATGCTATCATATTTATAAGTCCTGCTCACACTCAAGTGGAGAGGATTATGCCAGATTTGTACAAAGTGGAAGGTGGCAGGTGGGAATCTTAGAGCCATCCTTAGAATTCTGCCTACCACACTATAATAATGACTAATATTACATCCACACAAAATATCTCTATCCCATAAGATCTTCCCTATGTCCTGATATGGAAAGATGTCCACAAGTAAAAAAAGCCACAGAGAAGTGTGTATAGAATAATGTATGGAATAATATATGTGGATATATACACAAACACACATATACACATATTTTTCAAGCAGATCTCTCAAACCTAACATGTCCAAAACAGAGCCCACAATCTTTTTTTTTTCCCAAGTCTACTCCTCTCTGTTTCCATCTCTATTAGGCAACGCAGTCCTTTCTGATGCCTATGACAAAAATTTTATAGGCATGATTGTTTCATATTGCACACCTAACTCATCAGGAAGCCCAACTGGCTCTATTTGCAAAATTTATCTAGAACCTGACAACTTCTCATCACTCAAATGCTGCTTCCCAGGTCCAAGCCACCCTCATCTCTGGACTATTTCATGGCCATCACCTCTTAATCTCTGCTTCTACTCTCCCCTCTGCACTGTGTTCTCATTACAATAGCCAGATAACAAGATGCTTTTGAATTTCAAGTCATAGCATATCAAAACTCTGCTCACAAACTCTTCAAAGTCTCCTTATGCCACTTGAGTAAAAAAGCTAAACTCACAATTCATTCAGATGTTTACAATGCCTTACACACTCTAGCACCTCATCATCTAGCCCCAACCCGGACTCCTGCTTCTCCGGCCACACTGGTCTTTTTTTATTTCTACAACATGCTGCTCATACACCTACCTCGGGGCTTTTGCACTGGCTAGTCCCTCATCTGAAATTCTCTTCCCCCAGTATCTGCATGGCTCTCATCCTCACTTCTTTAAAATCATCTTTCAAATGTTACCTGTTAATAAAGCCTGGCAGCCTTGATATTAAATCCCCTTCATCCTGCTCTATTTTTTTTTCTGTAATCCCTAACACCTCCTAATACATAATCTATTTCTGTATTTTTTTGTACTGTTTGCCATCTGTCTTCTCTCACTAGAATGTAAGCTCAATGAAGGTGAGAATTTTGTTGGTTTTGTTCACTGATGTCTCCCCAACAACTGGAACAATGTTTAGCACTTAATAGTCTTACTGTTAAGTGTTGTTGAACATTTTATCTGTTATTTATGAATATATAATATATTATTGAATATATCATAAATTGATGCATGACCATATTGTATATTTGTAGGAAAAGATCAGGAAGAACTTATACTAAACTGTTACTAGTTGGCCATATCTAGAGATGGTAAGATTAGAGCTTTTGATTTTATTTTTACTTAAAATTTCCCAAGGATTTGTATTATTTTTATAGTCAAAGTTATAAAGATATTTTAAAATTTTAGACCCTTTGTATCTTACGTGAAATTACATTTTGTCAGGCTATGGTGAGCCCTCTAAAAACTATAAACTATTACTCAAAACCAGAATTGAAATAACACAAGATCTAAGTAAATTAACTTGTCTTGTTGTGTCTTTAGGGAACTCAGATGATTATTTTCTATTGCCCTGGTCAGCATGGAGTGTTGCTTGGATTTTATCCTAAAACCCTTGTCTGAGAATGTTCCAACAGCATGTACATAAAGTGCATTTACGGATGACCTGCTGTTGTATCAGGTGGCTTCTTGGAGCGCATACTCTATTTACAAATATTGTCACCCTGAAACACTTATTCTGGTCTTGTTTTTAGCTGGCATTGTGCTTATGAATTCATCCCCCTATAATTAGTTGCACTGTAGTACATTATCTGTGAAGCTTCCTGCCCTTCTTTTCATACTAGATTCAAAAGAATACCTTAAAACAAATACACTAATGCACAACAAGCCATTATTTAGTCATTATTAAGATATAATATTCTATTGCTTAATTTAGTATTTCCTCCCATTTATATCATTATGGAGAGAATTTTCAGAGCCATTACTTGCAATGTTTGTCTTCTTCCTACATCAGGAATGAACAATTAGACCCAACATTTAAATAGAAAAGGTTTGGCAAAGGGGAGATGGCAGAAAATAACTAAAAAGTAGGGCACACCTTCTGCATGGATGGTTTGGTGGCATATGTATTTGTTACAAATTTAAGAGCAGTAGAAACCCATTGACACCCAGATCTCCTCTATGATGGAGGCTGATGCCCAGTTACACAGTTAAATCTAAGGTGTCATGACCCTAAGCCCATCATGCTTCAATCCCATGAGTTTTCCCATATGAAGTCCTTTCTCTGTTTTTGTTTTTGCTTTTTTTTCTTTTTCTTATTAAAGCCTATTGAAGACAACTCAATAATTCTTGCCCTTGTCATGTGGCACTTAAGGATAATGCGGCTCCAGGCTCTAAGATCCTTTGACTTAAAGCGTTAAAGCCCATTTACCTGTCAGATCTTCATAGCAAAGCACTCCCCCGATCTGAGATGCTGAGTGCTAGCCCAGCAGGACAGTTCATTGTCTATTCTCTATAATGCCTTATGGTCTATCAGCTCCACCGTTCTTACAAAGGGAAATGTGCAAAATTGAAACCATTAAGAGATAGAGCTCTGTGGATCTGCTGAAACACATTTGCTACCAATAATCTCTCAAGTGCTGATACTTAGTGTAAGCCAGTTTGAGATGCTTTCCTGGGAGTAGGGTTTGGTAGGGAAGCTTGGACAGTGGATATAAGAATTCCAAATGACCAGGAAGGCGAAAAGGTCAGGAGATTTACTAAGACTTGAATAAGGTACAGAAAGGGGTAGCTGTGCAAAGTCAAGACAAATAGGGGCCCCATGGTTCTAAGAGTGGAACAGACTTTGCTGCATAGGTGGTGAAGACAATGTCTCAGTTCTAAGCCCAAAGGTGAGTTGTTTTTTTAGGAGTACTTTTGTCTGAAATTTAAGGAGTCATTTGTAGGTATGTTCTAGAAGCCATTAGGACTGATCCTATGTACAGATAAAGTAGACAAAAAGAAACTGCCTCTCTACTGTTTCAAAATGAAAGGACTGACTTCAGAACATCTTCTCCCTTGGTTTGTCCTAATACCAGAATTTCTCACTGGTATATGGACATTTGAGGGATAAGGTATTGCTTTAGGTTAGTGTTAAGTTGTATGTATCTTTATAGGGAAAGGACGCACTTCAAATATTAAAGAATAGTGTTACATTATCACCGAATCATTTAACATTTCTTTGACCACCTCTGAGAGGCTGGAAAATGTAACAAGTGTGTTTTAATGGCTTTGAGTAGATCCATTACCTGGAAAAACCAAATCAGGACAGAGACTAAACAAAATTTTTAGGTATACAAATCTTTAATTGGAAAGAAATAGGCACTACCAGATAATATGTTTATTTTAACTGTAGCCTTCTAGAAAGGCTGCTTAATCTCATATGGTCTAACACGTGGAACGGTGGGGTATTTGGGGGCAGGTATTCCTCTCAGTATTAGTAATATTTACATTTGTAAGACATCTTACAAGTTTTGAAGCCCTTTCACACACATATTCTTATAACACAACTTGGAAAATAAGAAAAAGCACAAAGGAAAAAAGATGAGAATCAGCTCTAATACCAAAATCTGGAGATTGCCAATGTTGACATTTTGGTGTGCACGAGATAAATATCAATGACAACATTGAGACAAAGAGTTTTAGTGACGTGGTCAGGGTTGAGAGGCCAGTAAATATCTCTGAGCTCCATTGACTGATGTAATCTGGAGATCTGGGGTTATCTGATGAACAGAGATTCTTCCTTTCATACTTTCTTATCCCTCATCATCTTTGTTTGGGATTCATTCTTCAGATGTCTTATGTTCTTCTCCTTCAGCCCCTGCAGGGGATGATATATGCTCCTAGTTCTTCCCATTTCATATGGTTATGTAACTAACCTGAATTAGTTGAACTTTCCAGAAACAGCAGCATCACCACAGATAGATAAGTGAGGAGATTGCCTTAATGATCTTTTTTTTTAAATGTTTACTTATTTTTGAGAGAGACAGAGAGACAGAGTATGAGCAGGGGAGGGCAGAGAGGGAGGGACACACAATCTGAAGCAGGCTCCAGGCTCTGAGTTGTCAGCACAGGGCCTGATGCAGGGCTCGAACTCACAAACCATGAGATCATGACCTGAGCTGAAGTCGGGCGCTTAACCAACTGAGCCACCCAAGTGCCCCCTTATTAATCTTAAAATTGAAATTTCACGCTCGTTAGACTCTGCCACCCCCCCTCCCTATCTCCCATCTTGCTGGGCTCTTCAAGCATGCTGATCATTACTGCTCTCTCTTCCTTATTCTCATAGCCAGTTAGCTTCACTTCCTTCCCTCAGCGACCGTGGGAATGATTTAAAGACATTCTCGGGGCACCCAAGTGGCTCAGTGAGTGAGCATCTGACTTTGGCTCAGGTCATGATCTCATGGTTCCTGAGTTTGAGCCCTGCATTGGACTCACTGCTGTCAGCACGGAGCACACTTCCCATCCTTGTCTTTCTCTCTCTCTCTTTGCTCCTCCCTGACTTACCCACTCTCTCTCAAAAATAAATAAACATTTTTAAAAAACATTTTTTATTTATAGTTTATTGTCAAGTTGGTTTCCATATAACACCCAATGCTCTTCCCCACAAGTGCCCTCCTCCATGACCATAACCCCCCTTCCCCTTCCGCCCCCCCCTTCAGCCCCCAGTTTAAAAAGACACTTTGAACATCCTCCACTGCCTGGCCTCTCCTCTTGTGCTCAGCCCACGCAAGCCTCTGGCATTGGGTCAGTGCGGCTCTGCTCAGCGTGGCCTCCTTCTCCTCCAGAGCTAACCCCTTAGCTTCGGGTCCTTATCCCGTCCCTTCTCCCCGTGTGTTTGCCTTCAGTTATTCTGTGCTACTAAATCCAATAACTCATTTTCGGTGCTTATCCTGTTTGACTTTAAATTTGACACTAGTTTCCACTCTAGTTCTATTTAGAATAATAACATGTTCCTTTGTGGACAAGTAATTCGTTATCCAAAATTTAGAAAACAGAAACAGTAATTTAAAAACTCCCAAGGACAGGGGCGCCTGGGTGGCTCAGTCAGTTAAGTGTCCAACTCTGGGTTTCAGCTCAGGTCACAATCTCACAGCTTTGTGGGTTTGAGCCCCACATCAGACTCTGTGCTGGCAGTGCGGTGGGTGCTTTGGACTCTCTCTCGCCCTTTCCAGCTGCCCCTCCCCACTCATGCTGTCTCTGTCACTCTCAAAATAAATAAACTTAAAAATATTAAAAAAAATTAAAACTCCCAAAGACAGAATACTTTCACAATGTATACATATATCAAATCATCATGATGTATGCACTAAGCATGTTATAAATTTGTCAATTCTACCTCAGTAAAGCTGGGACAGGGGGAAGATCAGTAGTTACCAGAACTGAACAGGGATGGAGGAGAGAATGCATGGAACACAGAGGACTTGGGGGGCAGTGAAACTACTCTGGATGATGCAATAATGGTGGATACATGTCATGACCCCATTGTCACAACCCATAGAATGTACAGTGTCAGGGCGAACCCTAATGTAAACCAAGGGGTTGGGATGACAGTGACGTATCAGTGCGGGTCCATCGGTTGTAACACATGTGCTGGGGAGTGATGGGGCTCGTGAGGGATGTTGGGGCGCATGCGTGGGGGCAGGAGGTACATCAGAACTCTCTCTACCTGCATTCATCTTGCTGTGAACTGGAGACTGCTCTAAAAAGTAAAGATTACTTTAAAAATAAAGAAACAAAAACTCCCATAGGCAAACAGTTCAAAAGGAACTACTGTGGTTATAATTTTTCGAGGATTTTCCAATGTATACAGTAAGTGCTTGAACACCCACACCCACCCACACTCTTGTCACTTAATATGTTAAAATTTTCCATGTTAACAAATATTCTTCTATAGCATGATTTAAATTAGATGGATAATATTCCATCGTGTAGATGTGATATGGTTTACTTAACCGACTGCCTCTAGTTGAGTATTCAGGTTATTTCTAATATATCACTATCACCAGTAATGCTATGATTTACACCTTTGTATGTAAACTTTTGTGTGTAGCTATGATAATTACCATAAAATAAATTTCTAGGCATAGGAATTGCTCAAAGGGTATTTATACATTTTGGACTCTGGATACACATCAGTAAATCTGTTTCCAGAAAGGTGTAGCAATGTATTCACACATTAGAAATGCTACAAAGCCTGGAGGTTAGGAGTATGAGCTTTGAGTTCTTTTTCTATCCCTGTCACTGACCCTGCCTTCATCTTTCTGCCCAAAATATCATGTCCCAGTTTTCATCCCTTTTGTGTCTTCCTTGGACAAGTTCTTCCTTGACGATTTTATTCACTCATGGAACCAGAGGCTGATGATTGCAAGATAAGTCCCTAACCACCCTCCCCTCCCCCTGCCATCTCAATTATAACTTGAACTCAGGATCATTTCACTCAAACTTCCTGTATTCCCCACATGAAGAGACTCCAGTCACTCTGACTCACACCAGAAACTTCCATGTTATCCTCGGGAGGGACAGGAGAACACATAGTCTCAGCTCCCCTGAATAAAAACTTCTTTTGAGGAACTACAATAATTTTTGGTAAACAAAATTCTCACTTATTTCACTGGCAAACAGCCTACGGTTTGTATTTCTCCCCCATTAGCCTCTCAAGGTGTCCCTCTCCTGGTTTCTTTCACTCCGTGTTCCTTGTCTTCTTGCACCATGACCTTCCTCCTCAGCTGCTTCAGATCTCCTAGGAGAGGTTCGAGTGGGGCCACGGTGGTCCCAGAGCTGGCAGAGGCATTTGTGCCGTCTTCTCCACACCGGTTCAGGACTACCAACAGTTGTGTGTGACCCTCAACAAAACAGACCCACACATTCCAGTGCTGCTCTGGCCAGCCCGAGTCTGTTGCTTATGCCTCTCGGGCCTCTCGAAAACCGACTTCCTCTAGCATCGCTGTAATTTAGACTTTAGCCTTAGGGAGTGGAAGAAAGCCACTCTGTTTCTTTTGGAGGGTAACTTTGATGGATTTGTTTGTTATTGTCTGACTTCCTTTGAACCAGTCTCTCCACTTGCAAGGCAGATATCAGAGTCTTATCTGAAAGGGAGGATGTTAACAGTACCTACCTGTAAGGTTGTTTTAATAAGTATATGAGATAACGCATAAGACGGCGCTGAATAGGGTGCCTGACATGAAGCAAACACCCAGTAAACGTTAGCTAATCTTCGTCACTGCCATTACTGTCACTGAAGATCTACTTGTAAGGATCTAAAGCTGCTCCTGATTTCTCTAAACAGAGTCAGTTGCTGGTTTTTCTATTGTATTTTGAACATTCTTTACTTGGACACTGATTTTATCTTAACTGTTTCTATTTTTACTCTACATTGTGAGCTCCTCAAGCAACTGTTTAAATTCATTTTTATATCCTCAAAATTCAGCAATGTGTCTGGTGCATAGGAAGTGGTAAATAAATGACTCTTAATTCACATTATTCTCAAGAATCATTTCCAGTTTGATTGCAGATCTAAATGTGAAAGCTAAAACAATAAAGATTCTAGGAAAAGAATAAGAAAATATCTTCCTGAGCCAGGAGCAGAGGAAGATTTCTTGAACAAAACCAAAAAAGTACTTAAAAAAAAAGAAACTAACATATTGGTATCAAGAATAGAAGACATCTGGAAAATTATTTTCTCAGAGGAAAACCAAAACAATCCAAACATAAAATTTAGGTGTGTAAAATAACTTCTAATTTCAAATGTTTTAAATATGTAGCTCTACAATGAATATTTAAAATTATTAAAGTGCCTTTTTTAACCCCAATAACCATGATGTAATCTTGCCATCTTATTGTTTTTCCTACAGTATTGGGATGGCAGGTTGGCCTTTCTCACTAGAACTCGAGGTCATATGAACTCACCGGCACTCTTGTCAGTCTTTAGTAGCTCTGATCTAACAGTTCAGATATGGACCATTGGTTTTAATATTACATGGAGCTTATTACTGAATGATGTTTTTTGATCCTGGTTACTACACCTTCATATTTTAAATACATCATCTGACAACCTTTTAGAGTACAGAAAGATCTCTGAACCTCTACATTTATCATATATTTTTGCAACTTCAATTTTTGTATATGATTTTATACATAGTTAATTAGTGGTGTTAAAATTATAGAGTATTAAAAATAATTATACATATGGCAGCATTATAGGCTCAAAACATTTTTACTAATAGATATGCCCAATTGACCACTGGTTTAATTAAAATACTTTAAATACTCAGGGAAGAAACAGTTGCCAGAATTTTTGTCTGGTGGTATGATCATGATACATGATCAAGAGATTTACATTCAGGGGTGCCTGGGTGGCTCAGTTGGTTGAGCGTCCGGCCTTGACTCAGGCCATGATCTTACGGTTCGTGAGCCCCACGTTGAGCTCTGTGCTGACAGCTAGCTCAGAGCCTGGAGCCTATTTCGGATTCTGTATCTCCCTCTCTCTCTGACCCTCCCCTGCTTGTGCTGTCTCTCTCTGTCTTTCAAAAATAAATAAAAACCATTACCAAAAAAAAGAGTTGTATATCCAGTTGTCTATGGCTGCAGGGATTGGGGGAGGTAGTGTTGACATCGGGTCATTTCATTGATTCGTATTTGGTTGGGATTTGATCTCCTTGGGATGTTCATGTGATGTTTTAAATGAAAAAAGACAGGTAAGTGTATGCATTAAAAATTAGATTACAATGTACCTTTTTAAAAGTTATTTTAAAATGTCTATTATGAAGAGTGGTAAGCTGTAAGTCAAAAATGGGTAAATGATGCTTAATTTTAATTAACTATTTTCTTATATTCTAGGCTGACCAGATATCTGGTTTTCACATAAGATCTGTCCTCTGTGTTCCTATTTGGAATAGTAATCACCAAATAATTGGTAAGACATTACCTAAGGAGTACAAACTTATTTTATGAAGGCAAGTTTACTTTAGAATGCACCTTATCGTTTTTAACTGCTCTCCTCTTTTATACTTGATTTTACTGAAAAGACCAAGAATTGATATCTGCTCCCCTCTTTTATGTCCAGACTCATCAACCTATGTTTCGTTCTCTTGTGTAATCTCATAAGTGCAGACTCCTGATGAATCAACATTAATCAGAACAGTGAGCAAATATTTATTCTTTTCACCAAGGACCAATAATTTTGAAGTTAGAGGAGATCTCAGAAATCAACTAATAGAACTTTCTTATCTTTCCTTGTAGAAATTGAGGTGGAGGGTAAGGGTGGGGGGATCGTGCAAAGACCAGAGTAAAATCACAGAGTGAGTAGGTAGCAGAGTTGAAATTAAAAGTCAGGGCTCCTAACTCCTATACAGACTTTCCCATTACATCTTTATGTTTACATCTATGCTTTTACTCATGGAGTACATGCAAAGGAAAAGGAACATGTATGTAATTAAACAAAATTTTTAATGTTTATTTACTTTTGAGAGACAGAGTGCAAGTGGGGGAGGGTCAGAGAGAGAGGGAGACACAGAATCTGAAACAGGCTCCAGGCTCTGAGCTGTCAGCACAGAGCCCAACATGGGGCTTGAACTGACGAATGGTGAGATCATGACCTGAGTCAAAGTTGGACACTCAACTGACTGAGCCACCCAGGCGCCCCAAAAACATGCAGTTTTATACATATACCGAGTATACATCTTTCTGTCTGGATGATTCTGAAATAGGCTATACCTGACCTTGAATATGGAACTGTGGGCCAAAGGAGCTTCTAAGTTTTCTCTTCCTCCTTTTCTCCTCTCCCTCCCCTCAAAACCTCAGTCAGGAAAGTATCAAACCTAAGAAAGAAGTCAGTGGTTAAAGTAGAGAAGTCATAAAGAGTGGAGGCATTAGTTGAAATTACTGAAACACAATTTAAAACATGATTTTTTCTTAGGGGACTAGATAACTAGTGTGTCTGTTTGCCTCTCTTTGCTTCCCCCCAACATTGCCTGTTAAATTGAAAGACACTTCTACTTATCAATGAACTTAGTATTCTGTCAATATTGTCAAGACTTGAACTATAATAGAATTTTTTCATCAGTTTGCTTAATTTGCAGAAAAATATTGCTACATTAATGAATGTAAAGAATATTCTGAGATTTGGGAATTTGAGCCCTGAGGACAAGGCACTGAAATCTATCATGTATAGAGTTTTAAGTATATTTAAGTTTAAAGAGAAGAGAAAGTCCATAAGAAACACACACATGTTATTTGTTAATGTCCAATGGCAATCTCAAATCTAGTGCTAGCTTTAATTCCTTTCTTTTTCACTTTTATTTTTATTTTTTATTTATTATGAGGGTGGGTGGCAAGTGAGGAAAGGGCAGAGAGAGAGGAAGAGAGAGAATCTTAGGCAAGCTCTGAGCTGTCAGCATAGAGCCCGACTTGGGGCTCGAACTCACGAACTATGAGAACATGACCTGAGCCAAAATCAAGAGTCAGACGCTTAACGGATTGAGCCACCCTGGCACCCCAAAGCTTTCATTTGTAACAATAAACATCTGTTATTCTTTCAAAATTAAGACTGCAGTTTGTCTATTACATGCTAAAAGATACATGTTTCATTATATACATCTTCTAGCATATGATGACTTACCTCCCTAGTGGGAAGTTAGGTGTTTAAAAAAACACAAGCATGCTTTAAATTACAGCTGTTTTTCTTGTTTGTACTAAATGGGAACACAAGGGAATGTTTTTCAAGATTTTCCAGTTTTTCTGGTTAGAGTTGTATGTTTTGAGACATCTGGCACAATGCTGGAAATGAATTTTGGAAAGAGGAAGTGCACATAAATTAAGTTTGTTAGAACTGTGTGTACCCCATTGGTAGCAGACAGCAGAATTAAACTTGCTTTGAAAGTTAACTGTGTCCTAATCCCCAGCACTTCTTGAATGTTCACTCTCTGTGGAGCAATATGCTTTAAAACATCCCAAAGTTCTCATTTATTTTTTTATTTTAAAGTTTATTTAGGGGCGCCTGGGTGGCTCAGTCGGTTAAACATCTGACTTCAGCTCAGGTCTTGATCTCATGGTTCGTGGGTTCAAGCCCCGCGTCGGGCTCTGTGCTGACAGCTCGCTCAGAGCCTGGAGCCTGCTTCAGATTCTGTATCTCCCTCTCTCTCTGGCCCACCCCTGTTCCCACTGTATCTCTCTCTTTCAAAAATAAATTTAAAAACATTAAAAAAATTTATTTACCTTTTTTGGAGAGAGAGAGAGAGAGAAAGAATGAGTCGGGGAGTGGCAGAGAGGGAGGGGGAGAAAGAGAGAATCCCAAGCAGGTGCCCCACTATCAGCATGGAGCCTGACAAGGGGTTTGAACCCATGACCTGAGCCGAAGTCAGATGCCTCACCAACTGAGCCACTGAGGCAACCTCAAACATTATCTCGTTTAATCTTCATAACCCTCCAAGATAGTTAACATTTTAATCCCCACTTTACAGATGCAGAATTTTAGTGCTAAAAAAGTTAGGTAACTTGTCTCGTTCAAGGTCACAGACGTCGGTGGAGTTGAGATGTGAGCTGAGACAGTGTGACTCCAGAGCCTATGTTCTTAATCACTATGCCACACTGTCTCACTCAAGCACTGTGTTCCAGGGGATTGAAAAAAAAATATATATATATACACACACACACATGCACACACATGTGTATATGTACACACTTAATAATACTCGATTATGTATCTAATTGTATGTGTGTGTCTGTGTGTTTATGTCAGATAGATCAGAGTGAGTGTGCACAGTCATTTTGAAAAGCATTTTCAAGGAATCAAATTGATGCCTGGTAGAACTTCAGGCTTCACTGGGAGCCAGTTTGGATATCACAGCTTTGAAGAGAGACTGCATGGCTGTATACCTCAGACCCCTCTCTTACAGACGGCCGGCACTCGGGAGACCGGAGATGAACCTGAGTGTCCGAAGTCACCTAGGGGAGGGGTAGAGTCAGCTGGAGCTTATTACATTGTAGGGACCCAGTGAGCAGCGCTGAAACTGACCACAGAAACCAAACTCTTCCCACAGGAGTGGCTCAGGTGTTAAATAGACTTGATGGGAAAGCTTTTGATGACGCAGATCAACGGCTTTTTGAGGTAAGAAAGTAAGTTTGTGAGCCAAAGGTTAGAGCCGAGTCACCAATCGTCTCCTGGTTGCAGCTTGCCAAAATTTGTCAAAAGTTTATGTATAGTCGTGAGACCTTGAGCCAGCTCTGCCGGGGGTATGGCCATCACCTTCCTTGCATTTCCAAGCTTCCATTTATTCCCATCTGCCCCCTGGCTGGAAAGGTTGGCGTGGAACAGGCTTCCTTGTAAACTTTGCACCTGCAAAGTAGCCAACATGAAACCCCCCCCCCCCCGATTATTTTTCTCTAGCCAAAACTATCTCACAGCTTCTTTACTAACTGGTTCTAAATCTACCTTTTTTCTTTTCACATTTACCTCATGGATATGCTCACTTGGTTTCCTCATCAAAATATTTTATGCCCTAGCCACTAAAATGAGGTTGCTTTAGTTAAATGGAATGGAATTACTAAAATCAGCCCACGATCTAAATAAATTAAGAACACATTTGGTAAGACTGTAAGTATGTTTTTAAATTTACAGAGCCATTTCTTCACAATGACATTAAATTCATAATTTTTTTTCATGTGCAATGTGAGCTATAAAGTTGTTACATGACAATAGTAATTAAGAATTTTAATGTGCATATTTCCCCAAGGCCTACCTCTGTGTACAATAAAATTTCATTTTCAGACCCATTTCTGATGAGTCTAATTCATATTAGATTATGCCAGTGAGTTATTGCAATTTTTAATTAGTGGGTTTTCTCTTTCCTAGGCTTTTGTCATCTTCTGTGGCCTTGGCATCAACAACACAATTATGTATGATCAAGTGAAGAAGTCCTGGGCGAAACAGTCTGTGGCTCTTGACGTAAGTCAGTATTTATGTCCGAATCACATGCTAAAAAGCTCTCATTTTATAAGAGAAAAAAAAGCCCTTTTTATGGGGCTTCATCTCTCAATTTTTAATTATCTATTCATTGGGCTTTAATTATTTGAGAGTCATGGGTTTGTCTTTGATGAAAGCCAGAGACCCTCTCTTCCCAATGCTCATATGCTCACAATTTTGCATGCGATTTTAGGAAGTTCACAGATTCCTGGAAGGTCATCCATATACGTTGTACAGTTTCGATATAGATTTTATGTGTTAGGTTTGTTAAAAGGGATGATACAAAAATAATTTGTCAGAACTTTAAATGCGTTATGAACTTATTTTGAATATGTAGAGACGGTCTGGAAATACACTTCTCTTACCACAGAAGAAAAACCTCACCACAAAGACACGTGACCCAGGCGGGGCACGCTGCTCCCGCATCATCCAGCTCCCCTACCACACGCACACATCCCACCGGCACCTCCGACCTGTTCCCCAGGCCTGACCTGCGTCTCCTCTCAGACGGAGTTCTAAAACGATAATTCTCCCCTGAATCTCCTTGTTTTGACCCAAGACCTACTGTTTTCCCCAACTTCTGCTCCGTAGCCATTATCAAAGATTCTTTTTCTCTCTGTGAAATACTTATTAAGTAGGGCAGATAAAATATTGATAATACGTGACATTATTTGGAATACGGTAATATAATCCATGTGCAATCCTCAAAATATTCTGTGTAATAAGCGAGATATTGGTAGAAAGATAAAACAAAGGGAGAGGATAAGTAGGCAACACAGTGGTACCTGCAGTACTCTGATTTTAGGTTTAAAAGACCTAAAATTAGTCATTTACCTGTGTACTTTTCTACCCTTAATTAGACCATGAACCCTGGAAGCAGGGATTTTATCTTTTTTATAATCTTATTCCCAGTGCCTAGCAGGGCACTTAGCACCAAGAAGGCATTTATTTATTAAATGGTTTGGAAATAGAGGGAGGGAGGAAGGGAAAGAAAAAGAAAAGAATGGAAGAAAGGGATTCCTCTGCCCAATGAAAAGGATTTTGGGGGATTCTCCCTCTGAGTCCTGATTTGTTTATATGTAATATCTTTACAACAAGGAATAAAAATAATACCTGCAGGCTGAATTAATAAATAGCTGAACTGTGGATATGCAACCAATAAGATCACTATTAGAGCATTAGGTCTGTGGGCAGAAGTATTTTCACATCCCGGCTCCATCACGTCCCTCAAGTGTGAGAATTAAATGAGACGATACAGATTTTAATACTCCATCAATAAAATTACAGTAATAACCATAGTTGCTCTATTATTACTTGAAATAATGTGTTTGTTACCAAGAA
>NC_043702.1:53243225-53320157 GCF_006229205.1 Suricata suricatta
ACTTGGATCTGGGCAGGCTCCTCCTCCACTCGTGTTGTCTCATTTTTACTTATTCTCTTCAGGATTTTTTCTGCTTGATCTTACATAAGATCTTTGTCTAAATGTAGCTTTCCCATCCCCATAGTCCTCTTGCAGTGTTTTTTTCAGCTGACAACAAGACTGAAGGGAACTAATCCATCCCACAGCCCCCAGTGACAAGAACCACCCCAGAAGCCTTTTCCTCCCACAAAGCGTGCACCCGTATTTCATGGCCTGGAAAGGTAAAGTGAATACATTTTTTCCCACTTGTTCAGGAGAGTCTTGAGAGACAGCACAGCATTCTCTTGTCTTTTCAGAATCCTTTCTTTCGGGCATTTTTAATAAAAATACCAACTTGGTACATTCTCTGGAGGTATTTCCCCTGTTCTCTGGCAAGTTCACTTCTTACGGACGCTTGCAGAAACATCCAGCGCTCACTGCAAGTACACTTTTAAGGCATCCCCTGCAAGAGGCTGCTGGGTTTACCCCTGCGAGAGGCCATGCGGGGAGAAGATTTAGAGCCTTCTCTTTGGCATTAGCCTGGTCGGTCTCGCTAGGACTGAATCCGTGTTCGGTTGCTGAGGATCTTAGGCAAGCTGCTTTACTTCCCAATCTCAGTTGTTTCACAAGTTAAATGGGTTTGGGAAGAAAGTGTTTTAACAGTGCAATAAAATAGTGCAGGGAGAGCATTTAGAGAGTGTTTAGTTACAGTTAGCACTTAATAAAACCTGGCTATTCTATTAACAAGAGCACTTGCTGCCCTTAATCTGCCCTGAGTTTTGTATTCTCCGCCCAAGAATTGCTTATAAAGCTGCACTGAGGAGCTGAGAAGGAGGTGTAATTTTTTGCCCCTTTTATGAGGAAGATAATTTCCTGCTGGAAATTTGAGTTGAAAACAGATCCCCAGTTACCTAGATTCTGAGCACATCCTGTGAACATCCAGCAGCATCGGAGCTAATTGCTGCCGTGCTCCAGTGAGCCGCTGCTCGCCACTGCCCCCTGCCGCCCTCTCTTGCTCCCCACTGCTCGCCACAGCCCGCTGCTGCTCGCCCTGCCCCTCACTGCCCACCTCTGCTCCTCACTGCCCTGTGTGTTTCTAGAGAAGACCAGGCACCGTAAATACAGAATTTCACATGTCAAAAATAGCTATGCAGGTCTTCAAAAGCTATACATTACCACGGGCAAAGCCTCCCCTGCAGACCTCCTGTGCTATGGGGTCTCTTCCCTGTTGCCACATACTGGCAACTTCAGCTCATTTTAACCTAATCTACAAATGGTGAAAAATAAAAAGATAACCATATGATATACTTTCTCCTTTTTTGGCCTTTAAAAAATGAAGTAACTAATACATTGTCTGGATTTTGTTTAACAATTGAATTATAAAACACTATTATGTTGATTATTGCTTTCCTTAAGTTCTTATAATTTAGTTATGTAATTCTACTTAAAGATCTTTTCCTAAACATATAAAACTAATACTCTAAGACTCTTAGAGAGCAGAGATGCGCTTAAAGTTGAATAATGGAACAAAGAGATTTTACTATCATTTTTAATAACTTTAATTTTATTATCTTGATTTTCATTCTGTCTGAGTGCCAAGAGCTTCACGGGAAGTATACTAATGGATGTTCACATTTTCTGAGTGTAAGAATCCTATGATAAAAGGGGGAAACTGCACCTGAAACTCCAGAATACAGAGAAAATACAATAAGATGGAAATCAGAATATTACTTCTTCATTTTGAACACCAAGAATTGTCCTATCGGGTGTCTTTCATAGATATTGCAAATGAAGCCTTGCTGGATACTGATGAGAAATTTTCTGGAAAATATAAGTCAGTGGATTAAGGGACACCTTATCCCCCTCTACGACCAGACAAGGGAAGGGTGAGGGTCAGACAGAGGGTGTGGAAAGGGCATATGTAATCAGGAGTCAAGCCCCATTTGTTCCACCTCCCCAAAGCCTCTCTCCTCCATTTCCTCCTTTCCAATAGACACAGCAGCCATCCAACTTATGGGCTTCCTTGACTGAACAATCCTAATAGACATTTATCTGTTCTTCCTAAACCATATTACAGATTGCATCACTCACCCACTCATGGATCCTAAATTATTCCCTCATTACCTATCAGAGTACAAACTTCCTGGCCTTCAGAGCCCTTGAAATTTCAGATCAAACTATCTTCCTACCCCTGGCTTTTATGTCTCTTTTCAGGGCATTCTATGCTACTTACCAACTCAACTACATCATAGTCTACAGGTTAGCCACCTGCTTCTCTGCCACATGATCTCTCACACCTTCCCCACTTCAGTTATTCTCTGTTCCAGTTATGCCGACTCCTCTCAAAGTTGTTCTGTCATTCAAAGCTCAACTTAAATGTAATCTCTTCTGTAAACCTTCTAATCCCATGCTTACTTGCTCCTGACTTTATCCTATGTTATCATTAACTGTGAGTTTGTATGTTTTCCTCTGCTAGAACATGATATCTATTCTTTATTCCTTTCGGTGGTTTACCTATAAAACAAAAAGTATATTGAATAAGTAAATGCTTGCAGCCACAAAAAATTCTTCTGGTCTGCCGTGTCAGCCTTCCAAAAGGAAGACGCTTGGGCTCTGATGGAGAAGGTGGTGGTCGTCCTAGTGCCAGTCTTGCCGGTCACAGACTTGCATAGCACACCTCTGTATTCCCTTTCCCCCATATAGGCCATGAAGACAGTTGTTTCTGTTTACTTATTTCAGGGGAGATCTCTTCCAAGATACCATCTCCCCTCGGGTATTTCCTTCGATGATGATTAAGGGCCAACCTGGCTCCCTGTAGATAAGGAAAAAGTAGAGAAGCGAAAGAGATGATTCTGCCATATGTAATCTCCTAAACTCCAAGGGAAAATTTTTCTCTAACTGGGTGACTGACACAATTAGACTCAGGATGCCAACAGAATGCCACTCCATTATTTTTCATCCCTCTTCCTTTAGAACTACTCTCCGGAATCAAGTTTCCCTACTCCCGGATGAACTCTCTGGTACATTACATGACTCTTTGACATACTCAGGTGTGTTAAATAGCCTCTGAGCTCCTCTTCTTCCCTGGGATTAGAAGCTATGGTCAGGAGAAGGCCTTAGTTGGCTTCCTTACTCTTCTTCATTTTACCTTCTTCCCAAGACATGCGTAGAGAGCAAGATGGAGGTAGGATAAAGGGTGAACTCTTACTCTAATCTGGTTTCAAGGCCCTCTGTGTCAAGTACAACATTCTCTTTTTATTGTGAGTTGCTTTCATGAATTCTTCAGAAAATTCTGGAGTCCAGGAACCTCCCATTGGCAGTCCCTGATGTAGGTTTGCCTCTCCTGGCTGACAGGTTATAATCATCTCTCAGGCCCTGGCTTCTGGTGGCCCATCCAGACCTTTCCTCTGTGGGGATCATCTTGCTCCTTCAGGAAGTCCTCTTTCTAGGGTCTATTTTTGTTTTTCTCTTTTACTTATTGTGGTCAAATAAACACAACATAAAATTTACTGTTTTTAAGTGCACGGTTCAGTGGCATTAAGTACATCCACAATGTTGAACAATCATCACCACCATCCATCTCTGGAATGGTTTCATCTTCCCACACTAAAACTCTGTGCCCGTGGGACACTAACTCCTCATTCCCCTGTCTAGCCATTGGCAGCTAAACACTTCTTCTGAAGAAAGGAGAAAAAGGAAACCTAATGGTTATGTAGTCATTAGTTTCCCATTGTAGCTACTACTACATTTTAAGTAATTTTAAAAACTAAGACTTTGGAAGCTGTTCTCTGTGAAAATTCCTGGCTCTTACTGAGCTAGTTTATAAATTACGATGAAATTATTGTGGCTTTCAAAAAGGGCTTAGGAGAACAATCAGACCAACTTTCTTGAACTTCTTTGGATGTCTAGCACAGTACAGACCAATTAAATGGATAGTGTGGGCTGCCACTTTTCCACTTGCTACTTTTGGTTGCCCAAAGAAAGATCTAACAATCACATGCTGACTGGGTTTTCTGGGTATTTTACTACAGCCCACACACTGGAATCAACAGGGGAGATTTTACAAAATGTTTCCTGGGCCCTTACCTGGATCAGTTGAATCAGATTCTCTGGAAGTAGGGACTGAGCGTATGTGTTTATAAAACATTTTGCTGGCAATTCTGATGCACAGTGCAAGTCGAGAATCACTTGTGTAGAGTGAGCCATTTGTGAAATAATTTCTCCAAGTCTTTCTTTCACAAAAGCAAACACAGTATTCGATATTAGTACTATCCTTGTAAATATTTGTTGAAGTAGGTTAAAGGTAGTAGATGGAATGAGGTGGGGCTAAGGGTTCATCCCCTTCCTGCTCTAAATACCCTTCATTCTTTGACCCCTTCTAATGGCTTCCACTCTCACTTCTCTTTTGAGGAGTTGCCTAGAAGATTATCAGTGAACACCTATGCATAGTTCTCATTCTCAGTTCTTATCCTTTCTTACCTGTGTATGCCATTAACTATTTCCTCCTGTCACAGAATGAGAATAACCAGCCCACTGTGGTAATTAGCCTGAAAATAACTGGTTTATTTCATGGCCACAGGAAAGACTAGGATGTAAAGCAAAGATGGATGAACCTTAAATAAAAGAGAGAGAGAGAGAGAACGAATTAGGCAGCAATTTCAGTATTAAACTCATCAGGGATTTACTAGAATTTTACACATACATGTTATGTATTTCATTTTCCTTAGTAAAAAGAGAAACAGTTGTTTTTTTCTGATACATAGTAGTCAATAAATATTTGCTTATTTATGTTGTTTATTTATGAATGAATCTAATTTCACACCTAATTGGTATCTAACATTTGGTAACTTACTAACAGCTTCTATAAACGTTCATTTTGGCAACCTTAATACATAGTATTGTGAAATATCTGTGAAAACTGTAATTGCCAATTTATAGTTTTATAAATGAATTCTACAAATTCTAGGCTTCTGGCTCTGTGGGGCATTTCCTTGAGATATCAGTGGGAAATATATATGGTTTTGTTTTGTTTGGGGTGTTTTTTTGTCTCAATAATATCTGCAGTAGATGATTATGGTCACACGAGTATTTTTAAAATTTTTGTTTGGAGACAGATCAGCCATAATTCTAGAAATTTTACTGCTTTCCATATCTTCTACTACATCCTCCTTCCATTTCTGTGGCCCTGTACCCATGTGGTTCTTCTCTGGCCTTTCGTTAATTTCTTCTCCTGACCCCTCTTTCTAATATTCTTCAAGATGGAGTAATCTGACCTATTTTCTCTATATGTAGAGAGCGATTTCAGACATAACATATCTAGCGATTACAATTTCCACTTAAGAACAAATATATGTTATTAACAGAATACTGACATGAAGTTTTCAGGTATAGCGGTTTATCTTTATCTTCTCTCCATGGCTTTTCACATCCAGACACTTGCCGGTCAGTTTTGTTCTTGCTGTGCCTCCATGTTCATGATTCAGGTCTTTATTTCCTCTCCCCTGGATTAATTCTACACACTCAAGCTGAGAATCCTGGCTCTGGGTTTCCTCTTTCCTGACCCCTGGTACACTCAACATACAGAGTATTTTCCTAAAATGCAGTACTGATCATATATGTGCTCTGAAACCATCATTTGCTCCCCATTGCCTGCAAATTAGAACTTTCAAAAATTTCCACTGTTGACAGCAATCTTTTTGCTTCAGCTCTCAATTCCAACTTCTAGATAAGAAAAAAAAATTCTGTTATTTTGGGTTTCTCAGAAATATCCCAAGACTCCCACTCTGGGTATTTTCTCCATTTGCTTAAAGTACCTTCTAACAAACATCAAATTTCACCTTCTCCATATATGTTTCCTGATCTGCTCCCAAAAGATGTGATTGTTCATTCCTTTTAATCTCTACAAAAGGTTATTTTCGCATAAAATCTCTGTTGTATTAGTTGATCTTCAAGTATAAATATTTTACAAAGACTAGTAAAGACATAGTACTGATAATGTAGATATCTTATATAAAGATAATGATTAGTCCAATAGTTTTCTTACAATTTTTCTATACTAAGTATGACCCATATAAGATAATATTTTCTTCTTACTTGTTCTTTTTTAAATGTTTTTAAGTTATTAAATCAATGTGTTATTGTTATGGAAGATGCAGAGTGTTTTTATGAGAAGAAATCAAAAACTCATTGGTAACCAGTGCTCAGAACTAACACCTTATCATTTGGGTTGACAATTTTTATTTTTCTTTCAACCCTTTTAAGATTTCACTGTCTTCTGGCTTTCACTATTACTAATGAAAACTCTGCCATCATTCTTGTTGTTCCTTTAAATGTAATGTGTCTTTATTTCTCACTGATCTTAGCATTTTCTTGTTGTTACTTCTGGGTTATTTTGTTTTAGATGTACTTATTGTAAACTACATACATCTGAATTTAATGTTTAAATTCAATATGAGAATCTTTGTTTCTGATGAAGGACTTGAGTTGATATATGTTATCTTATTCATCCTAAGTTTTTACTTTTTTATGTTTTGCTTTTTTTCTGAGTTTTATTGTGTGGATTCTATTTTGCTTGATTTTTTTACTCCAGTGAAGTGGAAGTTATTTCTTATGCTTCTTTCACAAAAGCATTCTTTAATCAATATTTCTATAATTATTAAAAACAAAAATGAACAAGTATCTTTTAACTCCCCACTACGTAGAATGAATTGTGTGCACACAGTCAGTTGCCAGATTTTGTTTATGCATCATAGGATTTTAATTACATTATCATGAGCAAACTGTTACATTTATACAGTGCAGTTATGATTTTAAAAGTACTACTCATATTTTTCACTGCTAATATAACTGTATTTTTAATACATATTTAGACATAGACTCTGTTCTGGTACCCTAATTGTGTCCATCAAACCACCTCAAAACTTAATAGTTTTAAAACAACAATTTTGTTATTTTTCACTAAGAAATATATCTTAACACTGCGGAAAGTGTTCCCGTGCACCTCTTCCCAGGGCCCTCACCACCACCCCTAGAGATAATCACCCGTCTGACTTTTCTACCATAAATTAGTATTGCCCATTCTAGAATTTCACATAAATGAAATTATCCACTATGAACTCTTGTTTAAGGCTTCTTTCAACCCACACAATCCATTTGGCAGTCACCCATATTGGGTATATAAGTTTGTTCCTTTTAATTGATGATTAGTATTTCATTGTGGGATTATACCGTAATTTGTTTATCCATTCTCCCATTGATCAGTCCATAGGCTATTCCCAATTTGGGGCTATATGAATAAAACTGCTATGCATATTTTTGTACAAGTATTTTTTTTAATGTTTTATTTATTTTGGGTACAGAGAGAGATAGAGCATGAGAGGGGGAGGGGCAGAGAGAGGGAGACACAGAATCTGAAGCATGCTCCAGGCTCTGAGCTTGCTGTCTGCACAGAGCCTGACGCGGGGCTCGAACCCACAAACGTGAGATCTGACCTGAGCCAAAGCCGGCCGCTCAACCAACTGAGCCACCCAGGCACCCCATAAGTATTTTTGTAAACATATGCTTTTATTTCTTTGGGGCTAGTACCTCATATTAGAATTATTAAATCAAAAGGTCAGTGTGCAGGGGTGCCTGGGTGGCTAGTCAGTTAAGCATTCACCTCTTGATATTTGCTCAGGTCATGATCTCATGGTTGGTGGGATCGAGCCGTACGTCAACACAGAGCCTGCTTGGGATTCTCTCTCCCTTCCTCTCTCTCTGCCCCTCTTTTGTTCATGAACATGTGCAAGTGTGCATATGCTCACAGGTGCTCTCTCTCAAAATAAATAAATAGGCATTTTTAAAAAGGTCAGTGTGTATTTAGTTTTATAAGAAACTGCCAAATATGTTTCCTTCCAATGTGGTGCACCATTGTACTTTCCTACCAAGTAACTATGAAAGTTGTAGTTGTTTCACAGTCTCATCAGTACTTGATGCCATCACTCACTGTTTTTAATGTTAGCCATTTTGGTAAATATTATATTGTGGTTTTAATTTTAATTTCCCTGATGACTAACAATGTATATTTTTTCATGTGTTTATTCACTATTTGTATATCTTTTGTGAACTGTCCAAATTTCTGCCCTCTTTTAATTGGATTGCTTGCCTTTTTATTACTGAGTGGTAATTCTTCATATAGCCCGAATACTGATCCTGTATTGTAATGCATTGTAAATGTTTTCTCCAAATCTGTACCTCAGTTATTCATTTTCTTTATGATGTCTTTCGATGAGCAGATGTTTTTAGTTTTGATAGAATCTTATTTGTCATTTTCTTTTGGTTTTAAGGTTACTACTTTCTGTGATATAAGAAGCCTTTGCCTGCCCACTAATCAAGAATATATCCCCCTATGTTTTCATCTAAAAGCTGTAGAGTTTTAGCCTTTACATTTGGCTCTATGATCCAGCTCAATAAGTGTTGTATGTGGTAGCAATTAAGGTTCATTTTATCATATGTCCCATTTATTAAAAAGTCCTTTTTTTCTCCTTGGATCGCTTTGGCACCTTTGTTGAAAAACAAATAACTGTATACATGTTGGTCCATTTCTGGCCTATCTTTTCTTTTCCAGTGATTTGTCAATCCTGAACTCTTGCATTAAAAAAAAATCTTTATTAACTCAAATAAGCATTTGAATTCTGCTATTATAATTTGGATTCCCTTGAAAATTTTCCATGTTAGCCAATCCTGTTTGCATGTTGTTGGCTGTGTATTCAGTCACTGAAGAAGTATTCATTGAGCTACTTTGTGATGGACACTATTCCAGGTGTCCAGGATTCAGCTGTGAGCAAACAAGAAATATTCATATTCTCATGGACTTTATATTCCACTGGGAAAAGTCAAGCCACAGATAAGTAAACAAATAAATTAGCAAGGTAACTTCATGACGCTGTGTCATAAAGAAAAAGCAAGATGCTATTACAGCATCTTTATTACAAAGAGTGACCGGAAATTGGGACTATTGCAGATGCATCGGAGAGAGCCCCCCACAAGAAAGTGACAGCGATCTTTGTTTTCTAATTCTTTGTTTCTCTGCTTGTTTGTTTTCAAATTTTCATCCAGACCTTTTTATCTATATATGGTTTTCTACTCTAGTTTCAATGAGGCTTTCTTCCTATATTTTATTGAAGACACAAAGCAGAAGATATCTTAAAGGTAATGGCCCTTGCATGAAATGCTATCGGAGGTATATTCTCTCTGAGGTCTCAGGATGATGTCCCCTTTCCCTTGGACTTCAGTGTTTACCAACTGGCAAGGTATTGTGATTGGCATTGAGCCTTCTTCACTGACTACTTACATACTAGTGAATCCCTCAAAAGGACCAGAGTGGAGCCCTTCAAGGCATGGGGTCCAGGCTGAGGACTTGGGTTGCCAGGGTCTCGAGCAATATAGACAAAGGCTGAGCATTTTGTGGTTCTGGTCCTTTTCTCCCTGGGTGGGGCTCATCTTTCCAGATCCTGTGCATTGTCTTCACAGATCTCAGTCTCCAGTTCCACTGTCCTAGCCCAGCCACCATTCTCTCTTCCATATCCACTCTTGCTTACCTCCATATCCTCAATGCAGCAACCAGGATCATGTTCTACATGTGATGGACATCCCTTTATGTAAGTTCAAGAACAGCCAAAGCTACATAATAGACCAAGGGGATGAATGCTTCGAAAGTCAGAGTGGTGGTCACCTCTGGAAAGAGGTATAATTGAGAAGTACACAAACAGCTTCCGAGATCACAGTGATGTGAAAGCTAACCAGATCATATCAGTCTCTTGCCTAAAACCCCTCAGTGTCTTCCCGTTGACTATAATAAAATATTTTATTGGCCTACGTGGCCCTGGCTGGCCTGGCCCACTTCCACCTCCTCTCAGGCCATCCCTGCCTCACTCACACTAGCCTGAGGAGCAACTTTGCCTTCTGCCCAAAATATCTTCCCTCTACCCTTGGCCTTGCTAGCTCCTTTTTCTTTTTTAGGTCTCACCTTAAATATCATCTCAGCAAGGCTGTCTTTAACCAACTTTCCTGCCACCTCCCATACCTGGCCCACCCTCCTTCTCTTTCAGCATTCTGCCAATTGACTTTGTAGCAATTATGCCAACACATATATTTGCCTGTTTAGTATACTCTACTGCTGAAACAGAAGTTCTATGAAGACAGGGACCATGTGCACAGAGCTTGGCACAAATTACATCCTCAATGGATATTTCTAGGTTGAATGAATGGCTAATGATCTAGACACCTGACTGCATTAATGCTGTTCCCTGACTTCCTCCTGCAAATCTAATCTGATCTCAGTGGCCATCAACCTCAGCTCAGCTCTCTTTCCTCTATGGCAATCGGTTGCCTCTGTGGCCCCAGTCAGGTTGACAGTGTCTCAAACTGTGCCTTACTCCTTTTACTCCAGAGGGAGCTCCCAGCAAAATCATGATGCATCAAATAAAAAGTTCTCTGTGGCACTTGCATAACCACTGCAAATAAGCAACATATCTTTCTCCTAAATCACCAACCACAGTGGTCTTGTTGATTATGCAAACACTGAGAGAGACAGAAAATAAATATATATAAATGCCCAATAAAGGGCTGCTTAAAAGTATGTCATTAAGTGAAATCAGACTACTAATAGTTCCAGATATGTAAATTATAGATTTGAGAAACCATTAGCACATATTTTAGTTGCTTTAGACACAGTAATAACCAATCCAAATTGCTCAGTTAGTCCAGAAAAATGTTATGTTCTCTTCTATTCAAATTAACAAAAGAAAAACAAGTAAGCAAGGAGTTCATTAGTAGAGCATTATGAAACATTAATAGATATAATAACCTATGTGATTAAGAAAAAACAGCCTCACATTAAAACATAATGTGAGGAGTAATGCAATTGTGGGAAAGGAACACTTATTTTGAAGCAGTTATAAAGTATAGTCCATTATGGATATATATTGAATCATATTGAATCACACTAAGAATTCATCCAAAAGAAATATTTTTAATTTAAGTGTTAATGGCTAAGATCTTTAATGAGAGACTACTAAAAATATTTTAACACTTGGAAGAATTATTAACCACATACAACTTTTTCAAAAGAAATAGGGTGTTTCTTTTACCCTAGGGTCTTTGAAATGATTGAAATTAGTAACTAAGCAATTCCTTAAAGTTATATAATAGAAAAAAAAGCCAATCATAATCCTTCCTTTATAAATAATTTTCTTCTATAGGTATCAGAATGTGTTTAGTCAAATCAAAAATATTTAATGAGCATATACTACATGTATTATACATGTTAAATATAAAGAATATTTAATAAGCATATGTTGTAATGCCATTATTTGAAGATCCTGCCTACCAAACACAGCTCTTTGAAACACAGAAGAGAATCAGGAAATAAGCAAAAGCTGAATAGACACCATAAATAGGTAGTATTGATATTTATAAAAGTGTTTTAAAGAATTGTTTTTACCAAGTAAAACATTGGAGTGTTATTACCAATATTAACATTTTAATTTGGTAATGACATAGAATGATAGGTTAGACCTTTGCTTTGTGTGAATTAATGGTGAACACATACCTCATTCATCCTAAGTTGAGGGTTCTTTCAAACCAATGGAGATGTTGACCGCACACCTCTGAATGAAACAAATACAAAAATGGCATGTCTGTTCTGTCAAGATTAATTAATAGAGAATCCAGCCAAAATGAGCAGGTTTTACACTGACCTGTAAGTCTAAACTTCTATTATGGGCTTATCATTGTCAAGGTAGATTTTGGAACACCAAGCACTTTGAAAAACTCCTTTTACTCACATCCCACTGAACACAATTCGGTAGATGCTTTTATTTTCTTCCTGTTTCCATATAAACAGACTTTGTTTATTCAAAACTAAGATGACTTTTTTAAGCACCAATAAGATGGATCCAGTAAAAACTTGATACTTTCTTGTAACCGCAGCTTCTTATGTTCTCTACTAATTTGTCCTACTGGTCAAGAGAAGAATTACATGAGAAGGTCACTGTTAGTTATATCACAGAGGGCCAGCAGTTGGCTACAGAGCTAATAGGTTTATTGTCAATACAAATTACACCTAACACAAACGAAATTGGAAAATCAAAATTACATCTGTGTTTCAGGTACAAACCTAACCATTTAGACAGCTGTGGTTTTCTCAAAATATATCCTTGCAGCTCTTTCACCAATAGAGCCTTGGATTAAATGAGTTTGATCCAGAGGATGGTTTCCTATATTCTGATGTTGCCAGTGATTGCACATACATAGCACACCTGCCACTGCTCTTCCTGCCCAATGCCTGTTGAAGACATCACTAATCAATCACAGCACACCTTCCCACTGAGCTCCTCTGTAAAGCCTCAACAACCATTTTCAGCATAGTGCTTCATACAACTACCAGCAACCAGATAAAATTGAGGTCCCGAGTAAAATTTAGTTGGCAAGATGGAGAAAGGAAGCCCAAAATGACTATCACATATGGCTTACACATAGTAGGCACCCCATAAATATATGTTGATGTGAAATACAGGTGCGACCCTTCCTTCTTGCATGTAGTAGTTTAAAAGCACTTGATCTCATAGGCTGACAAGTAATTATTTTATTACCCCAGATTCAGCCGGTATCTCCATTCCACTTTAAATTCAAAAAGGTTGAATCTGTTCTAGATTTTTTAATTGTTTTTTCTTTTTTAAGAATACATTTTGAAGGTAGTAGTAACAGATCACACAGCAAGATACGGGTATCTGAAGTCCCTTTGTGAACATGTCATTCCATTAAAAAGCAGGCAGTTTCTTAATTATTTGACAGTAGAAACTGATGGTCTCTTAGTTTCTACACATTCAGTCAGTTGCAGTATCTGTGAAACCTGTCATCATCTTAAGAAATCCTGGAGTAGGGCTGCCTGGGTGGTTCAGTGGGCTAAGCTTCCCGACTGCAGCTCAGGTGAGTTCGAGCCTGTTGTTGGTCTCCGTGCTGACAGTTCAGAGCCTGTTTCTTTCTGCCCCCGCGCCCCCCCACTCCCCTGCTTGCTCGCTCTCTCTCTCTCTCTCTCGCTCTCTCTCGCTCTCTCTCTCTCAAAAATAAATAACATTAAAAGAAAGAAAGAAATCCTGGAGTGTGGTTCTTCACTCAGTTAGATGGCACTTCTGTCAGGATGTTCCAAGTAGATTGTCTTTCTATTCCTTATGGTTCGTTATCATCCTTGGCTGGAGCCTACCACTGTTAGAAAGCCAAGTTTCTTTACTTCTTCCGGGCTCATCAACATAAATATTTGGGATTTGACTTTGGATCAGCTTAACTTAACTCTGATACCAGTTTAGATTGCAAGTGCCACCAAGTGCCACTTTGCCACCAGAGTCATAAACATATCAGTAAGTATTTATGCAGTCATTTCCCGCCCGAGACCATCACTATGCGGCTTCAGCCAAGTCTGTGTTCCTCCTCCCTGTTAAGTAGTTCTTTACACTCGTGCTCCTCTTAGCCAGTATCTGTAATGGTCCATTTCTCAGTTCAGGAGCAAATGGCTGCCCAGATCTACAATAAATTAACATTCAAAACTATCGATGTGAGAAATTTACAGTAAACTACTCAGGGGCAGTTCCTGGGAATTGAAGGCTAGCATTTGGCTCTGGTCTTGACCGCATGTGACAGAGGGCAAATTTTGATGCAGCAGTCCTGTTTCATAGTTCTGCTTATTGGTTTTCTTTTGAAATGTAGTTAATTGTTTTTTTTTTCCTACTGTAGAAACTCGACGCAAAAACAGGAGCTCTTTACTCTGTTGTTCATGGGTCTGATAATTGCTTTATCTTGCTTTTCTTGCTCTTTTTTGTTTTGCCAGGAGCAAGTTCAATCCAAAAGTTAATTGAAGTTGGTCGGGTTTTGCAAATAGTAATTTATTTTTGAAACTATTAAGATTTCTCAAGTTAGAGGTCACCAACAAAACTAAGTCACTAGTTTTTACTTTTAAATATTTTCTAATTTTATAGACACAGAAGATAAAGCTATCTGGGATTAAAATTTTCTTATGAAGGTTTAATATTTGTCAAGGGTTCTGTGGATCACTCATTTACTTTTGTATGTAAGCTTTACACAAATTTTATTTAGCTGTCGAAAAACTGACAAGTGTGTATGTTGTGGCTAAATTCATAACCTAACAACGTTCCTCATAGAGAAGATGTTTATATAATTAACATTTGCAAATTCTTCTTTGAATGGATCTACAGTGCATTCAATTAAAACATGTTTACTCAATGATATTATTCCTCAAAAATGGAGACCTAGATTCTTGATATGAAATGTACAGTTTATGGAATTCTTATAAAATTGATGTAGTCTGGAATCATGGAGGAAGTGTTCACTTATCCAAGAGGGTTTCACAATAGTAGTTTAAAAAATATAATTCTGTATTTGCAACAACATGGATAGACCTTAAGGGCATTATGCTAAGTGAAAGAAGTCACATAGAGACAAATTCTATATAATTTCACTCACATATGGAATATAAACAAAACAAATAAGCAAAATACAAACACACTCTTAAATGTTGAGAGCAAACTGGTGGTTGCCAGAGGTGAGGGGGTGGGGGGATGGGCAAAATAGGTGAAAGGAATTAAGAGGCAGAAACTTCAAGTTATAAAATAATTATGTCACAGAGATGGAAAATACAATATAAGGAGTGTATAGTCAGTAACATTTTAATAGCATTGTATGGTGACTGTCCTTATCATGGTGAGCACTGAGTAATGTGTGGAATTGTTGAATCAATATGTTGCACACCTAAAACTAAGATAGCATTGTATATCAATTACACTTCAAATGATAAATTTTTTAAAAGGAAAAACCTCTAGGCCATTTATATATATATATAAATAACTGTAATGATTCTGTCTTTAATATTTGCGATGCTAAAAGTAATCAGGAATTACTTTTATCTCCTTCAGTGACATTCGTCCGTAGATTTGTCACAGATCATAGATTAATGAGGTTATTTAGCATTGCTGGAAAATTCCAGACTCAAGGCATTTGGTGGGTTTGCAGATAAAATACTGTGAGGAAAAGATCACTGGGAGATGTTGTGGGGTGAAGGTGGGGGGAAAACATGAATATTTGGGGATGTGGCTTAGAGTTTTCCATATTTGTTTCTAGCCTTTTTAATTTGGAGAGACTAGAAGTAGGGTTTCTAAGAAAAACACAAGACACCCAGTTAATTTGAATTTCATATCAACAACAAATAATATTTTTAGAATATGTTCCCAGTTTTGCAAATAATGATTGTTGATCTGAAGTTCATATTTAACAGGGTATCCTATATTTTTATTTACTAAATCTGGCAACCCTACTACATTGCTCAGTTTATGCTCTAAGACATATTATGATTTCTCTGAGGAAAAGATACCAACTAAGGCCACTAATAATACAAGTGATGAAGCATATGGGAAATGGAGACATTTTTCTTTTTAAAGATCATTTTATTTTTTATTCCTCAATTCACCAAATATTTACTGAGTGTGAGCTAAGTATCAAGCACACTCCTAGGAATGGGGTATACATTGGTGATCCAAACCAGATCTGAGCCTTCATAGTCCTTACAGTCTAGTGGGGAAGGCAAGTGATGTAAGCTAATTACTCTGTGGTTAAGTGGTGTGAAACGGACAAAATGTCTTAACTGTAACAATTGTCTGCTTCACTGATTCAAATTGTTGCAATTAAATGGAGTTAATAGCTCATTTTTTAAACAAATGATAAAGGATGTGGGAAAATGTGATTAAAACAAGGCAAGTGGGTAGTATGCCTGATATAGTAAAAGCCTGCTTAAGCACCACCTAGTGGCAGAACTTTTAATTTCAGCTTGAATTTTTGTGGAATTTTAATTTTGTTTAAGTAAAGATAAATTTTGGTGGTGGGAGGCTCCTGGGTGGCTTAGTCAGTTAAGTGTCCTACTCTTGGTTTCAGCTCAGGTCGTGATCTCAGGGTCACAAGATTGAGCCCCACATCAGGCTCTGCACTGACAGCACAGAGCCTGCTTCGTATTCTCTCTCTCCCTCTGTCTCTGCTCCTCCCCTGCTCGCTCGCTCGCTCTCTCTCTCTCTCTCTCTCTCTCTCTCAAAAAACAAATAAACTTTCTCAAGAAAGTAGGGACAGAAGGGACATACTTCAACGCCATAAAGGCCATATATGAAAGACCCAGAGCTAATTTCCTCAATGAGCAAAAACTGAGAGCTTTCCTCCCTAAGGTCAGGAACATGACAGGGATGTCCACTCTCCCCACTGCTATTCAACATAGTACTGGAAGTCCTAGCCTCAGCTGTCAAACAACAAAAAGAAATAAAAGCCATCTAAACTGGCAAGGAAGAAACCAAATGCTCACTCTTTGCAGATGAGACGGCACTCTACACTGAAAACCCAAAAGACTCCACCCAAAAACTGCTAGAAGAGACACATGAATTCAGCAAAGTCACAGGATATAAAGCCAATGTACAGGAATTGGTTGCATTTCTATACACCAATAATGAAGCAGCAGAAAGAGAAAGTAGGGAATTGTACCCATTTACAATTGCACCAAAAGCCTTAAGATACCAAGGAATAAAACTAACCAAAAAAGTAAAAGATCTATATGCTGAAAACTATAGAAAGCTTATGAAAGAAATTGAAGAAGACACAAAGAAATGGAGAAATGCTTCATGCTCATGGACTAGAAGAACAAATATTGTTAAAATGTCTATACTATCCAAAGCAATCTACACATTCAATGCAATCCCTGTTAAAATAACATCAGCATTCTTCACAAAGCTAGAAAAAATAATTCTAAAATTTGTATGGAGCCAGAAAAGACTCTGAATAGACAAAGTAATGTTGAAAAAGAAAAGAAAGCTGAAGACATCACAATTCTGGACGTCAAGCTATACTACAAAGCTGAAATCATCAACAAAGTATGGTACTGGCACAAAAATAGACACGGAGTTCAATGGAACAGAATAGAAAACCCAGAAGTCCTCACTTCATGGACCCACAAATGTATGGCCAGCTAATATTTGACAAAGCAGGAAAGACTATCCTATGGAAAAAAGATAGTCGCATCAGCAAATGGTGCTGGGAAAACTGGACAGTGACATACAGAAGGAAACTGAACTGCTTTCTTATACACAAAAATGAATTCAAAATGGATGAAAGACCTAAATGTGAGACAGGAAACCATAACAATCCTGCTAGAGAAAACGGGCAGAAACCTCTTTGAACTCTGCCGCAGCACCTTTTTACTAGACATGTCTCAGGAGGCAAGGGAAGCAAAAGCAAAAATGAACTATTGGGACTTCATCAAGAGAAAAGACTTCTGTACAATGAAGGAAATAATCAACAAAACTAAAAGGCAACCAATGTAATGGGAGAAGATATTTGCAAATGACATATTGGATAAAGGGTTAGTATCCAAAAATCTATAAAGAATTTATCAAACTCAACACTACCAAAAAACAAATAATCCAATCAGGGGCGCCTGGGTGGCTCAGTCGGTTAAACCTCCGACTTCGGCTCAGGTCAGATCTCACGTTCGTGGGTTCGAGCCCCGTGTCAGGCTCTGTGCTGACAGCTCAGAGCCTGGTGCCTGCTTCCATGTCTGTGTCTCCTTCTCGCTCTCTGCCCCTCCCCCTCTCATGCTCTCTCTCTCTGTGTATCAAAAAATAAATAAAACATTAAAAAAATTTTTTTTAAATCCAGTCAAGAAGTGGGCAGAAGACATGAATAGACACTTTCAAAGAAGGCATCCCCATCGGTAACAGACACATGAAAAGATGCTCAACATCTCTCATCATCAGAGAAAAACAAATCAAAACCACAAAGAGGTACCACTTTTTGTCAGATTGGCTAAAATGAAGAACTCAGGATACAACAGACGTTGGCAAGGATGCGGAGAGGAGAACATTTTTGCACTGTTGGTGGAAATGCAAACTGATGCAGCCACTCTGGAAAACAGTATGGAGGTTTCTCAAAAAGTTAAAAATAGAGCTACCTTACATCTCAGCAATTGCAATACTAGGTATTTATCCAAAGGACATAAAAATGTTGATTTGAAGGGTCACACATGCCCTCCCAATGTTTATAGCAGCACTATCAACAATAGCCAAATTATGGCAAGAGCCCAAATGACCATCAGCTGATGAATGGATAAAGATGTGGTATATATATGCAATGGAATATTTGTATGTATATACAATGGAATATTTAATCACTTCGTGATTAAAAAAAGAATGAAATCTTGTCATTTGCAATATCATGGATGGAACTAAAATGTATTATACTAAGCAAAATAAATCAGTGAGAAAGACTAATATCATATGCTTTCATTCATGTGGAATTTAAGAAACCCAACAGATGAACATTGAGGAAGGGAATGAAAAATAAGATAAAAACAGAGAGGAAGGCAAACTGTAAAAGACTCTTAAATACAGAGAAGAAACTAAGGGTTGCTGGGGGGAGGCAGGTGAGGGGATGGGCTAAATGGGTGATGGGCATTAAGGAAGACACTTGTTGGGATGAGCACTGGGTGTTATAAGTAAGTAATGAGTCACTGGGTTCTATTCCTGAAACTGATACTACACTGTATGTTGACTAACTTAAATTTAAATAAATTAATTTTATAAATACACAAAATTCTTAATAGAATTTGAAGATTAGTCTGCAAAAAGGGACTTCCAAGTAGTAAAAAATTTTAATACAATGAGAGCCAAATTAAATTTACTACAGTAAAACTGAACCAAAAGAACAAAGTTTATTCAGTTATTTTTTTTAAATAAATGTTTATTTGTTTTTGAGAGAGACAGTGAGTGAGTGAGGGGCAGAGAGAGGGGAAGAGAAGATCTGAAGCAAGCTCCACACTGAAAGCAGAGAGCCTGACATGGGGCTCAGACTCACAAACCTGTGAGATCATGACCTGAGCTGAGATCAAGAGCCCAACACTTAACCGACTGAGCCACCGGGGCACCCCTATTCAGTTATTTTTGCATTGAAAATACCTATACATAAATATTAGCCAATGACAATAATATATGATGACATAATATTCTGCCAAATATTTATATGGCAGAACTATAATTGAACTATAAATTGATGATTTATTTCTGTGCCAAGTTTTTGACATGTTTTATCCCATTTAACTTTCCCAAGAACTGTGTGAAGTACAGGCCCACACTACAGAATCTCCCCAGTAGAAACTCTCTTGGTTTTTATAAACAAACCACATAGAATGTATTTCTTTCTCAATACAGCATTTTTGTGCCTTTGTTTATACTGGGGAGAAAATATATTTTTGTCCACAAAACTCTGTGTATTTTTTTTAAAAGCAAATGAGGTGTGGGAACAATTTAGATTTACATTCCAGGTGGAACTGGTCTAAAGAACGTCCATGTCATGTGTAGACACGTTGAGCACCCACAGAATTTAACAACGAGGCTGTACATGTTGACATTGCTACTGCTGAGATGCACCTTCTCCTGATGTGTCACCACCAAACCTCTAACACTGAGCTCTGGGTTTTGCTTAGTAGTGTTTGACAATGAGTCCCCTCCCAAAGATGGACAGGCATTGAGAAAACTATGGGAAAAGAAGCGAGCGATCAAGGTGTTTATGAGGGGAGAGAAGATACCACCAAATTTAAAGCAACTTTTTGTCAAGACTCTTTTAGTTGTTATCAGAAAGTAAACACTTAAAGCCATTTATAACCTCACATTTTCTTCTTTCATACATACATATTAATTTTACTGTGTCTTCATTAAGTTGCGGGAAGTTGTTGCATATTTTATAATGCATTCTAATTTTTTTCAATTAAAAATAATGGAAAACAGGCTCCCTGTTGGCCTTTTCAGGTGGAACCTGATTTTCAAGAACAGCTTACTGATGTTAAGCAGGAGATACCTGTTTAGTGTTAATTAGTATTACACCATTTTGCAAAGAGCCTAAGACACTTGTCCAAACTCCCATAGCTTGGAAGCTGGCCCTAGAGGCTGTGATCTGCCCCCGGGACACTGTGTCCATTGTGGCCCTGCTATTGTGCTATGGATGGTGTATATTTTTCATCAGCATTTCCTAGGGTTTTTGGCCAATAGGCTATTAGGTTGGGATGTTACTAGATTAAAACACAGTATCATTTAAAAGGGAGTTCTGTGGCTAATTAGATTTGGGAAATGCTGTGTTTAACAAGAGAAAACATGCTACTTTACTTTTCAGAACCAAATGTACAATGCAATTCTATATAATTGATAGTTGAAATGATTTAGCATTTCCTAGACTTATTTGTTTGAAGTTTGTATAGATTAAGCATGAGATTGGTACTATGAAATATGTAACATACAAGTTGTGTGTGTGTGTGTGTGTGTGTGTGTGTGTGTGTGTGTAGATCTATAGGGACATATATAGATACCTTGTAACATTCCAATACTGACTTAAGCAAATGTGTGTTTATTTGTCCTGCATAACAAAAAGTCTGAGTCAGGGCAGTCCAGGGCCAGACTCATTTTTCTCCCCTTTCTGCTCTACCAGCCGTAACCAGCGGTCATTCATAGTTGTCACCTCATAGACACCAGATTGTGCTGCATGTCCAAGCCTTAGAGCTGTTTTTTAGAGCAGAAGAAAAGGTCAAGAGGCAGCCCCAGCACTCCCACGTACATTTCACTGACCAGAGGAGCATCACACGTCCACTCCACAGGACTTCCCCCAGCTACAGAGAGCCCCTGAATTGAGTTTTGACTTTTAAGCCTCTGAATCAGTAAGTTACAATGTGGTGATAAATTACAAAGCTTGATTTCACGCTCACAGGACACACCGTCGGCTGTGGGATGGCTGTGGTGGTGCGTAACGTGCCTGTTTTATTTTGAAGTCCAGGCGGAGAGAGCAGCGCTCCTTGGGATCAGATGGCAGAACCACGTGTGGCTCTTGAAGAGTGCTGAAGAATGCTCTCAGTCGCCGCCCCCCACACTGTATTGGCTAATGCCAGTTGTACACTAAGGCTGTCCATACGGCAGGGAAATATAATCCTCTTACAAAAGATGTCACAGATGGTTGGGCGTATCAGTATAATCTTTCCTACATAAGAAAAGCAGGCAAGTGAGAATAGACGAGAAATGGGAGTTGAGTCAGCAATCTACAGTGTCTGCCACCATTCACACAAACACACACACAGAAACACACACACCACCCACGACCTTTCTTTTTATTTACGTTCCAGAGTATTTGACAGGACACATAGTCATGTCCTTTGGGAGCTGTGATCTTGAGCCACCTCATGTCCCTTTGACAAAATAACTACCTACACAAACATCCTGGTGTAAAATACTTAACCTTTCATGTGGACTGCATCTCCATTCTGCATTATAATAGATTCCACTGCAAGTGCACGGAGATAACTAACAGTCTGTGTCACAGTTATTGAGAATTTCTTGTACCTTAAAATCCACTGTTTTGAAAAGACAGTCTCTTTAATAAATGATGTTGGGAAGACTGGACAGCTACATGCAAAAGAGAGAAATTGGACTACTATCTTACACCATATACAAAAATAAATTCAAATTGGATTAAAGATTTTAATGTAAGACCTGAAGCCATAAAACTCCTAGAAGAAAACACAGGCAGTAAGCTCTTTGACATCGGTCTTAGCAATATTTCTTTCTGAATCAATCTCCTCAGGCAAGGACAACAAAAACTAAAATAAGCGAATAGGACTACAGCAAGCTAAAAGGCTTCTGCACAGCAAAGGAAACCATAGACAAAATAAAAGACCACCGACTGAATGGAAAAAGATATTTGCAAATCATACATCTGATAAAGGGTTAATATCCAAAATATATAAGGAACTTATACCATTTAATATAAAAAAAACAAGCAGAGGACTTGAGTGGACATTTTTCTAAAGAAGACCTACAGATAACTAATAGATACATGAAAAGATGTTCAACATCATTCATCATCCAGGAATGCAAATGAAACCCATGATGAGATATCACCTCACACCAGTCAGATTGCCTATTATTAAAAAAAAAAAAAAGGTAACAAGTGTTGGTGAGGATGTAGAGAAAAGCGGACCCTTGTACACTTTGGTAGGAATGTACGCTGATTGGTACAGCTACTACGGAAAACAGTATGGAAGTTCCTCAAGAAATTAAAAATAAAACTACTGTATTGTCCAGCAATTCCACCTCTGTGTATTTATCTGAAGAAAATGAAAATGCTAATTCAAAGAGATATGTGCCCCCCTATGGTTATTACAGTATTATTTAATATTTTATTTTTATATATTTATTTTGAGGAGAGAGAGAGAGGGAGAAAGTGCATGAGCAGGGCTGGGGCAGAGTGAGAGGAGAGAGAGAGCCCCAAGCAGGCGCCAAGGTGTCAGTGCAGCACCCACTGCAAGGCTCCATTCTGTGAACCATGGGATCATTCCCTGAGCCAAAATCAAGAGTCAGACATTTAACCAACTGATCCAGCCAGGCACCCCTATTGCAGAAATATTTAAAACAGCCAAAATATGAAAGCAACCTAAGTGTCCATCAGTAGATGAGTGGATAAAGAAGATGTGATATATAATGGAATATTACTCAGCCATTAAAAAGAAGAATGAAATCTTACCATTTGCAACAACATGGGTGGACCTAGAAGATACTGTGCTAAATGAGATGATTCAGGCAGAGGAAGACAAATACTATATGATTCCACTCATGTGTGGAACCATAAACACAACAAAAGAACAAATGAAACAGATTCATAGATATAACAAACTGTTAGCAGAAAGGGGAGGGGTGGGCGGGAGGGAGTTGAGTTGAAAGAGGTGAGGGGGATTAAAAGGCACAAACTAAATAAATAAGTCATTGGGGATTAAGGTACAGTATAGGAAATACAGTCAATAATGTAATAACTGTATGGTGACAGATGGTAACTAAACTTATCACAGGGGTTATTTTGTAATGTATGAAAGTATTAGATCACAATGATATATACCTGAAATTAATAAGATTTATGTCAATTATCCTTCAATTTTAAAAAATCCACAATTATCAAGGTGATATAATGAGCTGAGTTTCTTTTTAAACCAGAAGAATTTCAGAAAATAGAGTCAGGTCTTGCTACTAAAGGTTTTTTCTTTTTCCTTTTCTTCTGAATCAGGTGCTGTCATACCATGCAACATGCTCAAAAGCTGAAGTTGACAAGTTTAAGGTAAGGAAGCAAAGAGTGCTTTGCCAGTACGTAATGTTAAACTTCACGCGACTTTCTGCTCCGTTGTCATTTACCGACGTAGAATCACTCTGCCCACTAGGTGCTAGGGAATAGAACTGGGCATAGGTGTGCTCGGATGTTTCAGTCTTAGAGGGAAAAGGGATTTAAGTATAATTGAGCAGCGCCTTCATGATCACTTATTTGTGTCTTTCCATTGGTTAAGTAAGCGGGATATTAGGGGGGAAATGTGTGTAATATGGGTTTGGCATTGGTTTTTCCTCCAACTTTCTGTTCACTTAAAATCTGTGTATTTTCATCTGTAAAAATAAGTGAAGAGATTAGAACAATAATAGCTAACACTTGTCAAATGCTTACTATGGATCGGGCACACTACCAAGCATTTTATATTAATTCATTTGAATCTCATAATCCTGTGAAGTACACACTGTTTTACAGATGAGTAGGTTGAGGCATGGAGATGTGAAGTAGAAAGGCCAAGATCAGATGATGGCAAGGGGACAGCCAGGCAATGCGGCCCTGGAACTGGAGTTCTTAACCGCCATGTTCACTGCTGTTCAGTGCGACCTTCTTCCCGCTCCAGCACTAGATAAGTCTGTGAATGAGTCTTAGATATCCTTTTTCTTTTTTTATTTAAGATTTTATTTATAAATAATCTCCACACCCAACGTGGGGCTCAAACTCACAACCCTGAGATCAAGAGTCACACGCTCTACCAACTGAGCCAGCCAGACGCCCCTGGATATTCTTTTTCACCTCAGTCACCACCATTACCTTGAAGCCATCCCAGAATTCTAGTTCCTTTCCCTGCACTTCTAACCAGCCATGGTCAGTACATGAGAGTGTGGGACACCTGGTTTTCCTCCCTTTTGAAAGCTGTGATGTCTGTCTTTTTAAGTTTTTGTGATTCAGAGAATTATTGGGTTAGCCACCACAGCCATAAGAAAGAGTGTTTTCTATTGTACCAGTACATATTAGTACGTAATAACACGGATGATGGCTATTCTAAGGGTTTCTTGTACACGTAGGTACATGCATTCTCAGAAATAAGTAGGAGAGATGGAGGTCCTATTGGAGAAGATAATACATACCATTAATTATTTTCAATTCACTACCATTTGTACTCCTAGGTGGGATGGTTTAAAGGAACACAGATTTCACATATGATAAACCTGTAGTCAGTCTTTAATCATCATTAATGCTACGCTGATATCACCTTACCTTTTTTCATATCTTGTCTTCCTATTTCATACCTGTTCATGGTTGGGGATTTCTTTTCTTATTCTAGAATGCCATCAAAGAGGGAGAAGATACTTTTACTTTTGTTTTGCTTTGTTCTATTAACTCTATTTCTCCTATTGGGAAAAATCTCCTTCATGGGTATGTGGTGGTAGGTGGGTGAATGGTACCCAGAGTGTGAAAAACATTCTAGATGCATTCCTTGATTATCTAGCCAGAATAAGTAGATGAATCAACATACAATTATGCATCAAAGAATGTCAGAACCTAAGCAGATTTTGTGGATCTGATATTTTATTTATACCTTGGGATTTTGGAGAGCCACCTGTACACAAAAAGACCACAGAACTTCCTGGAATGAATTAACTTCCTAATGAATTAACTTTTTAAAAGCCTGGTTGAGTCTATAATATTGATAATTTATCCTTTACGGGCTGATTGCCATGTGCATTGAATGAGGAAAGCAGGATCTAAAGAAATGGTTTTTATCCTCATTACCATTTACTGATCTTCCTTGAACTTAAAATAAGAAAGGCGTGCCCAGAGAATTTGTGCAGATTTTAGTGCCTGTTTATATCTCTTCTGCTCCGTGCTAACGGGAATAATGTATAAAGACCATATTGACAATTAGATCTCTTTGAAGATGACTGGTTTAAAGGCTTTTAATAACCTGAGGATGCCAGCTGTGATAACATAAGAAAATGAGTTTAGTGCACCAATTATATGCTCCTGTAATTTTATGCACTTCCCTAAGATTCCAATGCGGTGGACAGACCAAACAGTTATCACTATATATGCCAGTTTACCAATTAAAATCAACTCATGGACGTTCCTGTGTTATATTGCCACCTTTTATCATCCCTTCTTTCAATTCCAAACTGCATGGGTTATGGCTGCAATCAGAGATGAACTGGTTTACAGCACTATTTAACTGCCTCAGTAATTAAACACCAATAACTCATGTTGGGTGTTTGGGTTTGGACTACCTCTTGCGTATTTCAAGTTATCAATGTTAATGCCTAGGCCACAAATTAACATCCTGGTAAAGTAAATAAAATAAAATAAAGTGCCAAGGAATAGGTATTCCCTGTGGCCTTTACACAGTTACATCAAAAATAGGATCTTATGGTCTCCTCTGCGAGGTAGAGGGCAGAGGACAGGCAGGGCAATGGGATGGGATATACTTGGCTTTTTTTTTTTTTAAGTAAGTTTCAGTAGACATCTTTGATCCATGAAATGTTCAAATGCTATCATAAGAAGCCTCCTTGCTCAGAACCGCCTTGGTGGTTGTGCTGGTAGATGTGTTTGTCATGGGTCCTGCACAAGAGTCCCTGAAGGAGGGATGTCCCTGAGGCAGGAGTTGGGGCTCACCCCTACTTGGCTGGCCAAGCAATGGGAAACCTCTTAGTAACTGACCTTCCAAAGGATGCACCTTCTTCTAATTGGACGTCTGCTAGCCACTGCCCTGCCAACTCTATTTCCAAAGCCGTGGAAAAGTCCAGTCCTTACAGCGGTTCTTGCAGAGGAAAAGTGTCCTGTGTAGTCAGAGAGCAATGCCATGGCACTTACCCAAACCCAAGGAATGAGGCAACTGCCAAGGCGGGGAGAGGTAGGGCAGGGGACTGTGTGGCAGGGGCTCCCCACCCGAGTCAGAGGAAGCACCTTCTAGCTCCTTGGGTGCAGGACACCTTCTCTGCTCCCACAGAGACACCTTCAGAGTCCAGGGGGTTATCCAGGACCTCAGGGTGCCAGGAAGGGAAGGAGAGCTTTCTCCTGTTTCTCTAGCCTCAGCCCTTGGTCTTCTGAAACGCTACCTTTGGAAATCTCAACAATCAACAACTTTCCAGTTCGACTTGGCTTACTCTAAGGTTGTTTAAAAAGATGACCTTGCAGCAATTTAAATGGAATTTGGGACTCATCTTACACCTAACCTAGTCTGTCTCCTCTCTTGTCCCTGCCTCTTAACTTTAGGGGATTGTTTTTACCTTAAATAGTAGCTATGCTGAGTTTAATTTCCAAGGTTTTTTTTTTAATCATCAGGGAAAGTTACTGAACCTTCAGCAGAAAATTGGCAGCAGGGGAAACAGCCAGATCAGCATCCTAAAGGGCATCTCCTGCTCGTCAGGCTGCAGACTGAGCCGGGCAGCCAGCATTGCTTAGGACACGCCCATAAATATGTGGAGAGCTCTGTGTCCAAATGTCCGAGTGATCATATGGGGTTCTCTTCGTGAATTGTGTCTTGATGAAATGTTAGCTCAAAAAAAAAGATGATCGCACTTTCTCACTCTTGAGTATGGAAAACACTGGGGAGGGGAGTGGTGTGAGGAGAACCAGGGTGCAAGTCCAGGCTGGCCTTTTCTACAGCTGAACTATGTGGCTATGAGTTGAGGGCTCCTCAGGAACCCACCGGGCCATCCTGTGGTGACCCTGACCTCCTTTCAGATCAGCTTAAACAACCATTATTGGTCACTTCTTTCCTTCCATTTGGAAACAAAATGGGGACACTGTCTCCATAAGGTCACGATGAATGTTTACTTTCCCCAGGAAGAAGGATGTGCTTGGAGGGCTTTCTCCCACCTTCTTTCTCCCACACATTAACGCTGCTGGTCCACTGCCCTCCTTGAGTGGCATACGTGAAGACCCAGGGCATCTGACCTTGAGGGGATGAAATAAAAAGCAGTTCATTTTTGGTTTCAGAGCAGTGATTAGTCATGAAGGTCCAGGGAAGACAGGAGTAGAGGGTAACAGTGTGGCCCCTTGGAGCACGGACTCTGAACAATGAAGGCAGCTATAGAGGCCAGAGAGGTCAGACCTTTCCAGAACACTGGGGTAGCTGGGACTGTGTCACCCTCCCTTAGCTCTGGTTTTCCTCTAGTTAAAGCCATCTGTGACTCTAGGTAAGGAACTGGGAAGTCGATGCTCCCTCACCTCAGTGATGTGAGTTTGGTTTGGCGATCACAATGACTGGTTTTCTTTTGCATTTTCCTAAGTGTACATAGGAGCTTCCCTCCCCTGCTTCTCCAGAGACACACTTTGGATCTAATTACCCAGTCAGCTTTGGGTCCTCATACATCCTCAGTCCGTGTGCTGTTTACTCACGGAACCGAAGACTTTAGAATGTCTCCCATGCCCCCACCGTCCTCACAGTCACCAGCAGCTCAGACCTGCATTCTTTCTCATTCAGACAGTTGTTATGCATGCTCCTCCAGCTGGTCTCCCTGCCACCCTTTCTTCCTTTCTTTCTGCCTCTCTCTCTGTCTCTCTTTGCCTCTCTCTCTCAAGACCGATGAGGGGCTCAAACTCACAAACTGCGAGATCATGACCTAAGCCAAAATCAAATGCTTAACCAACTGAGCCACCTAGGTACCCCACCCCCCTCTTTTCTTAAAGTAAGCTATTAAGACCTACTCCCAAATTCATCCTGTGCCTAGTGGACAGATTAACAATACTTTTCTGCTGCTGCCAGTCTTCCTTCTCACAGAGCTCAACATTGTCTATGATTCCATCATTTCAAATTCTTCAACTGGACATTGAAATGAGTGAAGGGGAGTGGGAACTACAGGCTTCCACTTGTGGAATGAATGAGTCATGGGAAATTAAAGGTACAGCACAAGGAATATAGTCAGTGACACAGTGATAGTGTTCGGTGACAGGTGGTAGCATAACGTATAGAGAAGTTGAGTCACTGTGTTGTACATCCAGCTTCCCATGCTCCCCCTGACTGACCCTTCCCTTGGGTTAGATTTGATATTTTCTTTTTTTTTTTAATTTTTTAATGGTTTTTATTTATTTTTGAGAGAAGGAGAGAGACAGCATGAGCATGGGAGGGTCAGAGAGAGAGAGGGAGGTACAGAATCTGAAGCAGGCTCCAGGCTCTGAGCTAGCTGTCAGCACAGAGCCCAACGCGGGGCTCGAACCCACGAACCGTGAGATCATGACCTGAGCTGAAGCCGGAAACTTAACTGACTGAGCCACCCAGGCACCCCTAGATTTGATATATTCTGTCCATTCTCTGCCCTTCCCTTTCTGTGCTCCCAGTCCTACTTTAATCTCTGCAGAGTCCTGACAATCCATCTGCTCCTGCTCAGTGGTGCCCCCTCCGTGAAGTCGCTCTCACTGTAATTCAGGCAGAAGTGATCTACTGGTGTACCATTTTTTCATTATACTTACCAGTCTCTACCTTGCAATATAAATCTTTGTGCACCTGTCCAATCGCCTAGTTAAGCCAGGAGAATTTTTAGTAGTGAATCCTGGTCTTAGTCATTTTTGTAAACCTTACATTTCCTAAGGTCATGGCTTGCACCTGGGTACTGGAGAAATTTCTACCAAATTCATTGAACTGTTTGCAGTTTTGATGGCAGAGGTGCTTACAACATGTGAGTTAAGTTTTGAAGTAAGAATTTATGACATTAAGAGTGTCTGCAAATTCTTTCTCAACACCTTGTGTTAAGTTCTTGTTTGCTAGTTTCCTAAGAAGCCTGAACTATATGAAAATAAAGGGATTCATTTTCTTTGTTTAGGATATTCTCTTTGGATTGTTCAGTAAGGACAATACCTGTCCTTTCCTACTGCGGGCAAAGGCCCCTTGTCATTAATTCTTAGTTGGTTCAGCAAATTCTTTAATACTTCAGCAACACTGAGGCTTTAGTTCCAGCAATAAAGCAAATATTGCTATAAAGCAAGTCGAATGAATTTTTTGGTTTCCCAGTGTATATAATAGTTTTGTTGACACTCTACTTCATCTATCCAGTGCACTACAGCATGATGTCTAGCAGACAATGTACATTGTTAATTAACAAACATTTGTTAATTAACAAATATTTTATTGCTACAAGTGGCTAACCATCTTCTGAGTTTTGAGCAACTCATAATCGCTAATCACAGATCACCATAACAAATGTAATAATGTAAAAGCCTGTAGTCGATTGAGAACTAGGAAAATGCAACACAGAGACAATGTGAGCAAATACTTTTGGAAGAATGGCACTGATAGACTCACTCAACACAGGGCTACCACAGACTTTCATTTTGCAAAACCCAAAGTATCTGCGAAGAGCAATAAACCAAAGTGCGATGAAATGAGGCATGCCTCTATTAGATATGAGCCTTCACTCATGTACCCTGCTACCACCCTCCCGATGACTAAGTTTGTTGAAACCATTATTTTCTTGAATCTCAGGATGTCTTTCTAGTTCTTTTCATTTGTATAGTCCCGTATTCTCTCCCTTCTACCTATTTTTGAAATTATGTGCTGCTTCAATAGTTCTGCCTGTTTTCTCTCAGTTGACAGTAGATCCACCCAGAATCTTAAAAATGTGCATAAATCATTGTTGTATTGCTCTCAAGGCACAATAGGAAATGCCAAGTTAGAAGATAATGTCTTTGTTGCCGAGCTGTCCTTTTTTAAGCAGCCTTTGTAAGGTCACGGACACAGTAAGACAGAGAGCAAACATGGAAATAGACAAAACAGCCACCAGACCTCGCAGTTCATTTAAAATTTCTAGACTTCCAGTTTCCTCATCTGCACAACAAAGCCATTTTCAGCTGTAAAATGTTATAATTTTATAAGTGTATAAAATTTGTCTCCAGGAAGGAAGGGGAAAATAAAACACAAAGCAACATCAAGTTGACAAAATATCTTAGGGTTCTTATAATTTCTGAATACCCAAAGCTTTTAAATTTAAGCTATTTAAAAACTGGAGTATTTGGTTTTAGATTTGGCTCAGCTTGATGTAATTACATATAATAAGTGATTTCCAAAGCCCACTGGGGCTATATTGTATTTGAAGGTAACATTATGCAGTGTACTCGTGAGAAAGATACGTGATTATTTTAGGTAGGACAAGGATCTGAATCTCATCAGTAATGAAACTGTACACCAAGGCTACGTATACATGTTTAAAAAAAAATAATGCCTTAAATAATACTACTTAGCAGTGCATAAAAAAAAACGTTTTCCTACCCATTATCTCACTGGAGCCTCACACCTCTTGGCAGGGCAGGGTCATTATAGCTCCAATTTACATACAGGGTCACCAAGAACCAGCAAAGAAAAATGCATGCACTTGGCTTTGATTTTTTTTCTCTCTAGTGTTTTGTTTTGACCTTGAAGACAATGCTTCATTTCAAGTACTGGAGAGGAAAATGTAAGCAATACCATGGAATTTTATCCTGAAGTCATTTCTTTTGACTTAACTGTTATTCTTGGAAGCTCTGTGGCATTTTGACAGTTTGTGGGGCCAAATAAGCCTGAATGGTGATGATGTCTGAGGAAAATAGAGCTTGAGGCTGAATTTTAACATAGACACTTAAAAAGAAGCGTTTCATGGTACTCTTTGGGCAATCAATATATAATGCTATTTTATTAGAAACTTCTTTTTGTATCATGGTTGTGCTATCCGTGTGACTTCTCACCCTGGGGGTTTCAGACTCCTTAGAAACCTAAGGAAATTGGAAACAGCAAATATTATGGGGATATTGCATCATTCTTAGCAAGGGAGTATATGATCCATTATTCTGACATCTTGCTTGTCTTCCTTACAGTCTGATTGGCTATCTAGCTATATAGAAATCTCTCGACATCTGGAAAGCTCAAAGGAAAGAGAGCAGTCCCACTTTATTATCCTGTGCTCTCCAGACCTGCCAAGTACCTTGTAAAAAGGTAACAAGGATGTGAGATTGTGAACATCCGTTTAAGGATAAAGCCCTTGTCAGGAGATAAAGTCTTATGTTTAAGGCATGAGAACTCATGAACTAGAGACTATTTTGGGGAAGATATGAAGTGAAGAATGTGAGATTGAGTTTCTATTTGTATAACGTTTCCTATAGTGATACATGGTATTAGGGACATCATGGGCAGTAATCTGCATATCTGAAATATGACAACTTTAACATAAGACTCTAAGGTCCTTTTAAGGATTTTCGGAAATTATTATTCTGAATTAACTTCTGTATATTGCCTCAATTTGTACGTGTGAATATGTATGGGAGGCGTGTGTGTGTGTGTGTGTGTGTGTGTGTGTGTGTGTGTGCATGTGTGTGCTTTAGATTAAAGGGATAGTCAAGTGATTTAGAGTTTCAAATCTGGCTTTGGATAAAGATCTTATGGCAGTTTGTTATCTCCAAAACTACAAGCAATGAAAAATCTGTGAGAAAACAAGATCTGAGCTGAAGCATTTTGGCCACTGGGTGCCATCCTTGCTCCATGTAAGGATTTGCCGAGCCACACTTCTAGGAAAATGGTTAAAACCCAAAAGACAGTAATTTAAAAGTAATTTCAAGGTATAATAATGTTTGTGTGCGCACATGACCTAGAATATGTTAGTGACACAGCAGCTTATTCATTTCCCGAGGCACGAGGTGGGAGGACTGGGGAAATCTCCTCTCTGGTGCAGCCTTATCAACAAAGCCAGAGCAAAGCCCTCTTGCTGGCTGGATCCCAAGGAACCAGCCAGTGGGAGCAGGGGAGACGCCATGGAGGCGCTGGGAGTTGGTGACGCCGTGGTGTGGTGGGTATCCAGAGGTCAGATGCTCCATGAATTCTTTTTATCGTCATGTGTACTGCGGTGTGCATGTAAACAGGACTTGAACCGAGCCGTCTGTGTGGCTGTGCCCTATGCCTTTGAATGCATTCCTGTTGGTAGAGCCATTCAGCACTCTCCCCTTCAGCAGGAATGCTGGTGATGGGTCTGGGAGGAATAGTAATTCTGTTTTCAGGTTCCTTTTGTTTCCCTAGAAGCAATTCATGGAGTTTACAAAAACAACACCTTAGCCAGGCACCAGAACATCTGTCCATAGACACAGTGTTTGTGCAGGATTTTGCTATCTTTGGATTTAATACTAATACACATAAATCTGAGAAATTAAACAGCGTTATGAACAAGAATAGCCACAGAGACTGTTCTAAGACTGTCAAGCAATACAGGCTGATGTTTCCATCCCGGGCTTCAAATATATGGTTGGGACTAAAAAGAATTAGGGTGTGAAGAAGTAAGAATTTTAATAAAAACTGAACACCTGTTACAGTCACACCATAAGAGAACACTCTAGAGTCCTTTCTGCAAGACCACATTATAGAAAATTTGCAAGCTCAAAATAGATTTTAGCTCCTACCCCCAGGTTGGGGACCACGTAGATGGCCTCATAGCTGGCCCTCGAAGTTGGCCCTGAGCGGGGCCTCCAGGTACTTCTTTAGTCTCCCTGTAATCAAATCGACACACCCACAAAAGAGGAGATTATGAGAAGGGCTGGTGGGGGAGACTTTCAAAAAGGCAGGCTTTTTTCAACCTATCCAGGAATACAAGGCTTAAGCACTATTCCACTGTTTAGGCATCTACAGATGGATGGACTTTAGATACATTTTCTGGGCTTACTGTAGGATAACATGATACCAATCATATACTTTTAAATATTGCTACTCACTAAGAGTTGTGTTTTATAGCTGCAGCATTCCTTCTGAGTCAGTGTGCTTTCATGGCTCTTATTTCATTGGAGGTTAACAGAAGCCTTTAAAGGAGGCATCAGTGGCTTTATCCCATTTATAGATCAGGCAGCTGAGGGGCATTGCATACTGCCACTTTGGAGGCCTCATTTCTTGCTGCTGAGGTCCTTTGTTGGGACCCTCTTACCCAGTATGTGCTCAGTTCACTTGGTGTGATGGTCACTTGGAAAATAACAAACATTTAATGAACATTTTACCAAGTTCCAGGTGTATTTTCAGTGCCTTCCCTGTATTACAAATTAAGAAATCGAGACACGGGTAAGCATGCTGGATCTGTGATATCTCCTTTCCTAACAGACATGGAATGCTTCCTGTTTTAGATTCTTCTGGTGGTTTGGTCCTTTCCTTATGGTCTGATGATGAGCCCTTCTGAATTCTAAGGCTTAGTTCCTTAATAGACAAGTTCAAATTTCAGCAGAATCTACTAAGGGTGTGTGTGTGTGTGTGTGTGTGTGTGTGTGTGTGTGTGCGCGCGCGCGCCAAAAGTGCAGCACCATAGGTGTGTGTGCAGCATGGAGCCCCTGGGTTTTGCTCACCGCAGTCTGCTTTCCTTACCAAGGATATACACGTGGGCTGTGTCAAGGCCCAAGTTTCTCATCTTTCAGCAACCCCTCCAGAAAGAACTATTTCCAAGTTCCAGCTTGGAGAATCTCAGGGAAGTTTTCTAGCTGGTCCAGTTTGGGTCAAGTGTCCATCCCTGGACCAACCAACGGTGACAACCAACTGTGACATGGATGTAGTCCTAGAAGAAAATGTTCAGGTCCAGGGTGGAAACCCCTGGTTGGAGTAGAATGCATGGTGTCTTTGAAAGGAGAGGGATATAGGCAGATAGTTTCCTAGCTGTCCTTCACAGGTCTGTCCTGCACAGAACTTTAAGATGTGACTTTTGGTCCCTATCCAACGAACTGTGGCCTTTCTTATGGAAAGCACACAATTCCTGGAGCACAGGTGAGATGCTCACAACTCCCCCTTCTTAATTCATAAATGTAGATACTAAGTGGCACCCAACAGTGAGCTTTCTGCCATAGTGGTTTCCTTAGTGACTTTGTCTAGATTGTATTATTGAAAAGAATGTTTTATTATATCCTTAAAGCATTTCTGTTTCCACTGCTAGTCCCACTGATGGTCACCCTGATTTGGCTCTCAAACTCACCCACATTTTATAAGGCAAATAAATATAACTTCCAGGGACGTGCCAATTAAATTGGCCCAGGAGCTCATTAACAGTCGTCTCACCTGATCATATCACAGTGGCATCTTTCTATCGCTCTTCAGTCCTGGAGGTGCTACTGTAGAACCAGAAAAGCCCCTTTCACCTGGATCAACCAGTAACCCACAGATTCCTTCTCAAGTGGTCATTTCTTCGTGAGCTAGATAGGACTTAACTGGAGAACTGAGCAGATTGAAGGCCAAACATCCCTAGATCTGATGTTTGAAACTCACAGTAAAAACTCAAGTCCTAATCTACTTCTTGGCCTCATTAGAATTCAATTAGGAGAAGGACATTCTTTCCTAGAAGCTCTCTGGCAGATTTGTGTATGAACAGTTAACCCCGGTGTTAGCAAAGGCAGTTACTTGTATCCAAACAGCTCTCTCTGGCTGCAAAAAGAATCCCAAGGCTGTTTAGACAAGACTTTGCTTATCCTCCCACCAGGATGCAAGTATTTTAAGTGGACAGAATGAGATAAAATGTAGTCAGTACTGCGCTGACACCGACCACATCCTGCGGCTGCTGGATTTGGGGACTTGGAGGTCAGAGGAGGAAAGTGTAGGAAAGGACACTAGAGACGAGGAGACAAAGAAATATTTTAAAGGCTTCCTTGACATTGTTTAAAATTACTTCCCTGAATAAACAAATTTGGACTCTAAAATGCATCAGTACATAACTACAAAAGGTATGTAGAAATACACATATATTTCTAGGGCATTTAGAGCTGCTAATCAGACCATGAAACGGATATTTGAGGGTAAGACAACCTTGAATTTTTTTCTTTTTTTTTTTCTGCAGTATTCCCATAACTTCTTCAGATGCCTAAACGTAGACGCAGGGAGATTTATTTTTCTTCTAACAGGGTATGTTATAGTTGTCACTCAGCCTTGAAATAGTTTTCCTCTCCAGCGGAACATCAGGCCGGTAATATATTTGCATAGCTCTTCCCACCTGTCATTCTTCTGCCCGCCCAGTGCGTCAGCATTGCACAGGACCCCCCCCCCGCCCCCCGCCCCCAGCCAATGGCAGGCTTTTGAGTTGCTGCATTTATGGGACATATTTTCAAAATATTTGTAGTCACCCAGCAACAGGAAGAGGTATTTCATTGGCTCTCTTGCTGTCAGCTAGGAAGGACAATCCAGATAGAAGTCAGCTGTGAAGATCGAGATGAGACACTGGAAGAGGGGCAGGAGCCAGGGGGAGGGGAGGCCAGATGTTTGAGCACAGGAGCCTCTCGTGGCCAATGTGATATTTTGTAAGTATTTTGTAAAGCATGATGTTTTCATCTCCCCAAAATAAAAAATAAAAAATAAATCAATTGTGAAAGAATAGTGCTGCAACGGAGCAGGTAGATTTCATGTGCGCGCAAAAGACCAATCGTGGCTCCCAGTCCTATCTGCCTGATCAGAGGAAGTGTTGCTGATTTTGGAGGCCCAGTGAGAAATATATTAGAGCCTTTTTTAAGGAAACAATTAAGCTTTCCTCTATTAGAGGGAGGATGGCATGTATAGTGGGTATTCTAAATGCAAATCAATCCCATGAGCTACTTTATCAATATCTAATCTTGTGAATTATCCTGCCCTTAAAAAGTTCTACCTAAGGGGCGCCTGGGTAGCTCAGTTGGTTGAGCATCTGACTCGTGGTTTCGGCTCAGGTCATGATCTCATGGTTTGTGAGTTCGAGCCCCACATCAGGCTCTGCACTGACAGTGTGGAGCCTGCTTGGGATTCTCTCTCTCTCTCTCTCTCTCTCTCTCTCTCTCTCTCTCTCTGGCTTCCTCTCTGTTTCTCAAGAGTAAATAAAATAAACATTTTATAAAATTTTTAAAAAGTTCTACTCAAACTCTCAGGCTGATCCCCACCCCACTCTCTAAGAAAACCCAGTGGAGAGCCTAGGACCAAGTCAAGGTGGCCCCGGGCCTTGAATAACAGGCTAGCTCAGTGTGTCCTCTGAGTTCTCCTTCCACTGTTCCCATGCAATCTATCTGTAGAGGAAAACAAGGCTTCCTCATTCTGATTTTACTCTTTTGCTGTTACTATAGAGCAGAAAGTTAATATCGACTGGGTGTATATGTGAAATCAAAGCAATGCTGTATACGCCAGACAAGGCAAAAAGTCCTTAAACTGATGATACCCTCAGACCTTGCTGAGAACCCAGCCTCTTCTCACTTTAAGCTGCATGATGGGAGGGTGTACAATCTCAATAGTTAAAAATAGTAAACTCAAGGATCCGTTGCTCCTTGCCATTGTTCTAATGCAGGGGAGACAGTTTACTCAAAGAGCTCACTCAGTGTAGACTCTTCCCTGCCGGTTCACCTGAGCCGCTGCTTGCCTGCTTAAAGCAGCAAAATGGAAGGAAGGTGCTGTCTGTCTGCTTTGCTGAGAATGAGTCAGGTTGGAAATTACCCATAATTAATGGTAATTATAATTAACAGCCAGCAATGTATTAACTGTAGATCCAATACTATTACATGCATGCTAATTCTTTGGACTCCTATTAATAAATTAGTATGTGAATATCATCTCTGTGTATCTCTAATGGGCATAAAAAATGATGCAGGCAAATTTGCCTTACCTAGACTCTAAGCTACTTGAAAACGGCTATATCTTCAGTTTTATATCTTTATAATTTTATAACACAATGCCTGGTAGGCACTCGATAACTATCTCTTGCCTCAGAAAGTTGTGAAACATTTCGATCTTCTTTTATTTATTTATTTTGGGGAGGGATTGCTCCCTCTTAAGTTTTTATTTATTTATTATTTTTTAATAGTTTATTGTCTAATTGGCTTCCATGTAACACCCAGTGCTCTTCCCCACAAGTGCCCCCCTCCATTACCACCACCTCTTTCCCCCCCTCCCCCTCCCCCTTCAACCTTTTAAATGTTTGGATTTATGTATCTAATGGAAACTAAACTCAGGAGACCTGAGTTCTAATCTTGTTTCATAACAAGTCTATGAGATAGATTGTATCATTATCTCATTTTATAGAGGAAGGGATTGAGGGGTAAGAGGTAAAGTGACTAAGGCCACAGGGTTAGTAGGTCACAAGAATAAGATTTGAACCTGAGTCTAATCCAAGGTTCACATTCTTACCACTATGCAAGCCTGCCTATCCACCTGTGTGTTTTGTCAGTACTGAAAAACGAACTCATGGACAGGACATGCTGTCTCTCTGTACCACATAGCCACTTCTCCTGTTTCAGAGTGCAGAGTAGAACATTGAAGGAAAAAGGCTTATGAGATTAAGGTACTGGTTTTGAGATGACACACAATAAACTGAGAGTCAAGGAAGAATGAAAAACCTGGAAGCTTCTGAGTGCTAAACAGGTCATCCAGCTCCGACTGGAGTCCCAGCCTGTTTCCTGTGGGGGGCCATGCGGAAGTGGGGAAATGTTGGTCTGGGCCACTTTTGCTAACACCATTACCATCACCTTCATGAGACATGGGTTCAAGGCCCAGCTCTGCCTCACAGTTCCAGTGGAACTGTGCCCACAAAGGAATTAAGCCTTTAAATTAAGCCACAAAGGAATTTTCACAGTCAGAACAGTGGGCTAGCTGGAACCATCCTAAAAGGAAGTGTGAAGATGAAATGAGATGACCACACGGAGAGAACTGTATTTATCCTAGCACATTGCAGAGCTCGATAAATATTAAATGTCTTCTCTCTTTCTCTTATACCCTTAAAAAAGTTGAAGAATCACATTTGTGTAGCAGATTAAAAAAGGAATCCATAAAATTATCCAGTTTTTCCCTCTGGACTTTTTAATCAGCAAATGCTGGGTCCTTATTTAACCATTTCTATTCCAGTAAGAAAAAATTATTTTCCATCCCAGTAAGACTTTATTTAGAAAAGCTGAGAGACAAGGTGAAAATTTGAGCTAGAAATTTATGTGAGACAAGGCTTTCCAGGGCTCCAGGTACCAGGCTATTGCGCTGGATTTCATTTCCCAAGTAAACTGCACTAATGATGCACATTTCAGGGATTTTTATCACCTACTAGCTCAGGTGGGAGACAGGCTACATAAGTCATAGTGAAAGTCTTGGAAGGTTTACCTACAACAGAGGTTCTCACCATTTTTTGTGAAAAAGAGCAATTCCTCACTTAACCTGAAGTCATGATATTAGCAGGTACAGGTTTTCAGGGAAGGTTCTGGGTAAAACAGGCAGCCTGTTCCTTCCCAATGAAGATGGCAGCTACCCAGGAGAAGGAAGTGTGGTAGGAAGCGGGCCAGTGAAACCAGCAAATCAACATAAATCAGCTAAATAAATCAGCTAAAACTTCAACATCAAGTGGTGATCCAGATCTGACCCCAGAGAAAACTCCTGTCTCTGACGCATTAGGGCTTTGGAGGGAATTTTTTTTTCTCACACTCACTATGGCTCTGTGCACTAGAAAGGGGACAACCAGGGGACATAAGTGGTAGATTCTTAACCCTAGCTGAACATTAGACTTACCCAGGAAAGAAAGCCTTTAAAAACAATACCAATATCTGAGTATTACCCCCAGACCGATTGAAAAGAAGTGGGCAGAGGGCTGACATTATATACATATTTTAAAGCTCCCAGGTGATTCTATTATGGAGCTAGGAATGAAAAGCATACCTCTAGCTAGTGTTTTCCAAACTGGTATCTCATTAGAACACCCTTCCACAAAATATTAATAATGTACCACACACCCATACGAAGTGTTCTGGTAACTACTCGATTAAATAAAGCTAAAAACTGATTTTACTGCACCATTTCTGAGACCCTATGCCTTTGTGGGCATTGTGCCTCATATGGAAGAGTATCAACTTTGCCCAGCCGCTTTTGACCACACCTTTTTCAAAGCCCATCTGCGACTGACCTCGGTAACAGGGAACACCAGTCTGGCACATGCGTCCTCAAAGGAAAGACACCAAGGGTCCCAAGGAGAACAAGCAGAGGCATCTGCCCATGGCCATGCTCTGTAATCTGAAAAGCTGTAGGACGTCCAGATCCTGGCATTGATATTATTCTGAGATTGAGCCTTTAATTATCATGTTCATCATTAAATAATAGCTGCCATAAAGCCTTCTCTCAGAAATTTCTGAAGATCAAGTCACTTTAATTACAGTAATGTATATTTCAAAGCTGCTCCATTTTTATTGTCAGTATTTCCACCCTGAAAAGAAAATGTGTTGCTGTTTTGAGTTGTAAATTGCCTCAAAGAAGGGGAGCTCCTAAAGATTCATATTGCCTTAGAATACCCAAAGACGCTCCGGGAGCAGGTCTTTACCTCCAACCAGGGATCTCAGAAAGGAGGTGGAAATAAAATGAAACTGACAATGATATTGAGCTTGAGAATGTGCAGGAATTAACGATGTACTAACTATCTAACTGCCTAAAATAAAAATGGGGAGTCAGTGATTTGTATTTTACTGGGCAGAGGTGGCAAGGTTTCTTATGTGCGGCTGAGATTATATGTACTGTTGTAAATGAAACCTAAACTCCAGTTTTCAGGATCGGAGAAGGGAGCTCGCTAGGCCTGCATCGTCCCTTCTGCCCAGGACGTTCTCTGAATTATCTGACCTATTCCTTTCCCCAGCTACCTCGTCATTTTTCCATTTGTAGTCGGGAATATGTAACAATCAGCAGTTTCTAAGTCGCTGTAAAATACTGACCATACTCCATGCCAAATGGCCAAGAGCCATAGAATTTATTCAAATTAGATGTAATGAAAATAATAGTAATGAAAATTATTATTATTACTATTATTCTAACTATCATCTATTAAGCACCTACTATGTACCAGGCACCTTACATATATTATCTTAATTTAATCATCAAAATAACTCTGTGAGAATAGTGACTTGGGCCTCCTTGACCTGATGGGAATCTACAGCTCAGAGACATAAAATCACTTGCTCAAGTCAGCCTTGAAGCTAGGATTGAAACTAGTCTATAAACTCTTTTTGCAATAAGCCCCTCTCTTAAATGTATGGTATACCTTGTTCTGTTAGTTAAGGGAAATGACAATATAGAAAATGATACACACACTTATAACTTTATATGTGAACAGTTTTACTATATTGAGACTTCAGCCTCAAAATATAAATATTTTTGCAGCATTTTTCAACTTTTAAGAGTTGGTATCCTATAGCTGCAGTCTTTATTTGCAATATGATTTATGAGGCTTAAAATAGCAGATTAGTGGACATGTATGTATTTAATATTTATATAGATAGATTTACATATACATACGCCAGTTTTTATTTGGTCTAGTGAGCATCCTTTGATGTCTTTCTAATGGGAAGATGACTCTCCAGACCCATCTCTGTGGCATATCAACTCCTAGCTCTTTGGGGAGCTAGAAGAATTAGATTTGCTTTACCTGGCCACATTCCTTTAATGAGACCCTTGAGGACACATTTACTGATAAGACAGATGGCTGGGGTAAGGACCACTCTGTAGCCATAGAAAAAAACAAAGCTAACTGACTTCTTAATCCCCATAGTCTGAACTATGACTCTAATGTTTGGTGACCTCTGGGAAGGGAGTATAAACAAAACAAGACAAAACAAAACCAACCAAACAAAACCAAACAAAGGGCAGTTAAACGTGAACTCCTATATATCCAGCAAAAATCACTTGGGACAGTTGCTAAAATATACTGTGTCTAATGGGAAGGTAGTCCACTCTGGCCTGTATTTGCAATAGCATACTCTGCATTGGACTTAAAGAAAATAGCTTTTGGCACTTATTTATATCATTTTTATTGCCTAATTCGAAAGCAGAACATTTCTAGTTCTGGCACACACAAAAAAACTATTTTGATACTTTATTTTATTTCCTAGAAAACAGTCTCCAATGCCAAAGAATAATTTCATCAATATAAATAATCTATCTCGGGGGGCGCCTGGGTGGCTCAGTCGGTTAAGCGTCCGGCTTCAACTCAGGTCAAGATCTCACGGTTCGTGGGTTCGAGCCCCGTGTCGGGCTCTGTGCTGACAGCTAGCTCAGAGCCTGGAGCCTGCTTCAGATTCTGTGTCTCCCTCTCTCTCTGACCCTCCCCTGCTCGCGCTGTCTCTGTCTCTCAAAAATAAAATAAAAACCATAAAAAAATTTTTTAAATAATCTACCTCGGCCATTTTATATCATATTCTCAATGACAAACTATGAAATGTAATATTTTGTGCTTTGACAGCCCCTGAAATCCATTATCTCTTCTCATAGATCTTTCATTCAGAAAAAAGATTTGAATTTAGAGGATTTATGGCCCGATCAGAAAGATTTGAATAAAAAGATTTGCAGCTTTTAAAATCAATATCAGGATTTACTAGTAAAAACCTAGAATCAGTGGGTGAAATGTTATTGTAATCATTTATCCTTTGTGACCTTTAAGAGAATAATAAAATAACTACTGTCTCATGCCCATAGTTTATATCCAGCAACACTAGGCAAGAGCAAGAAGCTTTTTTCTTGCACTCTGTGGTTCATGACTCTTCCGAGAACTACCTATATACTGTTGTTATGAGGTTAGACAGAAAGGGGCTTTATTTACCTGGTGTGTCTTTATAAAAGTGACTGGAATGATGGAAATGTGACTTGATTCATTTTCAGAACATACATTTACAATCTTGTCTGCTCTCTTAGATGGGCTAGCAGACAGTCCATTTCATGGACTCAATCTAAAATTTCCATTTAATCAAATTATATCAGAAAAGAAAACTATTTCCTCTTAGTGGTAATTAAAATTTTAAGAATATTCTCTCTTGAATAAATTATATCATTTATCATTTGTTGGATGTATTAAAAAATGCTTCCATGTGCTAGAATTTCCTTGATATAGAAGAATAACATGATCATTATGTTAAAACGCATCATCTGTAATGCTGCATACTCAAAGCAAGGCTACAGAATGTTACTAATAGAGTCCAAGCTAAGAGAGAGGTCGAGCAGAGAGCCCGGAATGTTGGTAAGTTCTGCCTCAAACTGGAAGGGGGACTAGGACAGGGCGGCAGGGTCTGGTAGAGAGAGGCCGGACCAGGAATCATGGGGTCCTAATCGTGGCTCTGTCACCAACAGGTGTTCTCCCCATGCCCAAGTTATTCAATCTCTCTGGCATTAGGTTAGAAGGGACTACACTTCTATCATTTTTGGACTTTTCTAAGTGATACCCAGAGGGCCCAGATCTATTCTCCTTCGTTTCTGATGAGTTGAGCTGAGGATAAGACAAAGGTCTCTAAAATGCTTTCCTAAAACCCCTGAATGCTACCGGCAATCCAATGAAAGACAGGCTACAAGTTATACAAGAGCCCAAAGATTCAAAATGGAGCTCAGAATTAGAATTTGGGTGAGCTAGGAGAGAAGGAAGGTGAATAGAATACTTCCAGCACTCTTAAAGTACTTAAACTGGTCCAAGCTAATTGGAATGCTATACTAGAACACTTCCAGAGTCAACCTCTATTCTTTCCTTCAAGAGCTCAGAGATCCAGAGCCTTCTGGGACTCCGCCCAGACCCTCCTTAGCAAACTCCCTATGAGCTGCCTAAACTCCTTAGTGAAGTGTGACTTAGGTGCTGGGAGGGCTGGAGCCCCAAAGCAAACCACTGAGAAGTAGAGCACTCCACAAGGTCAGAGCAAGTCAGTTCCCAGAGCGGGGACAAGGTTAGAAGTGGGAGCCAAGTTGTCAGAACAGAGCGCAGCTGAGGGAACATCAGGTGTTACTTCAGGACCAGTGAAGCAAGTCCCTGACAGTCTTTGGTGCTTCTCCAGCTTCTCCAGCTGCTCCTCCACCTCCACTTGTGAGAATTCTCCCCTCAGACCACCCTGCGGTTCCATGGAGGCAATGACTCCATCATTTCCCCACTGCCCTTTCACCTTTAGAACATTTCGACTCCCACCTCTAACCAGCTGAGATCATGTACTTTCCTTCCTTTCTCTTCTCCTTTCATGTGCTCACTACCTCTCAACCCTCAGTCTTGCTGCCAAAGTTTAATACTTTTTCTTCTAGATGGTCATGAGGTTTACCCTGGCAGTCAATATCTCTCTGATTTCAGTAGTCTTTATTTGACACTCAGATTAGGTCATTCCTGTCTGTCTCTTACTATTTCCATTTAGATTTATTTAGCCCTCTATATTGTAAGTTTCCTCGCTCCCCACTTTTCCCCTGTCCTCTTCATCTTCCACTCCCTCAGAATCTCTGTCCAGGCTCGCTTATTTGGTGATGAGCTCTGAATCCTTACCTCGCCACAAATATCTTTCCTTCATGCTGGCAGGTGAGGCCTGTCTTTGCCGGGCATAGGAATCTAGGGCTACTGTACTTCTCACATGTGCACAAATGTTACCTTTTGCTTCTAAGGTTGCATTAAGAAATCAAATACCAGGCTGATTCCTTTTCCTTTTTAAGTTCCTCATTATTTCTGTCTAGCGACTTGTAGATTTTCTTCCCTTCTACCTTAGATTTCAGGAAATGTATCAGAATATACCTGGATGTGGGGTTATTTTTCATTGTTCTGCAGACTGTGGTCTTTCTTCAATTTAGAGAAATGGCCTATTTTGGTTGTTTAAGTATCTCCTTTCTTCAGTAAGTTACTTCTTCCCCTCCTGAAATTCCTGGTGTTTGCTCATTTTCCTCCTGGATCTATCCTCCTTGCATTTTGTCTTTTCTCCCCAGATTCCTAGATTTCCAAATGTTTATATTTTTCTTCGTGCTTCAGTATATTTCTTTCACTTGACTTTCCAACTCACTACTTTGGATCTGAACAAAACCTATCTTCTTCAATTTAGCTACTGATTTTTTAAAAAGAAAATCAAAATTTTGGTCCCCTATTCCTGCTGTAATCCTTAGATATGATGGTGATATGCAAATTGTCTTCTGTCTCCTTTAGCAGTTCTAGTTCTCTCTGATGGCTGGATTCCTTCGTATGCATTGTTATTTTCCTTTACTCACTGTGGTCAGGTCGAATTCCTGGGAGACCTCAGTGGCAGCGGTCCAAGGAGCATGGAAAGGCATAGAAGCAGTGAGCTAACAGGCAGGTTGTCACTCTACACAGACTTCATCAGAAGACACCTTGCCTTCCTGGTTTGTCAACTCACTGCTTCTCCCTAGTGGAGGAGAACTCAGCCCACCTGATAAGCTTGCGTGGAAAATGCTGAGGAAGCACCAAGGAGAACAGATACAATCACCTATGCCATTGCTACCCCCTCCAAAAAGGACTACTGGGGGCTAAGTGTTTCATGAATTCCCAGAGATCTCCAATGCGGTACCCAGGCTCTCAGTGGACCCAGAGAGACTAGTCTTCTGACCAGAGCACTGGCAGAGTCTGGATTTCTCTGGTACCCTCACAGTCCTGCAAAACTGCCAGTGGAAACATTCCCAACATGGCATGTCACCAGCATCACTTTGGGAATGCTTAGAAAATAAAGACTTCGGGGCCCGCATCCTAGACTTACTGATGGAGAATTTCAGGGCTGGAAATCTGGATTTATAAACTACCCATCTGAATCTGGAACAGAACTGAGTATCAAAACCTCTGACTGAAGGTGGAAGTTGGAGCTCACTCTAGTGTTGACAGAGGCTGTGTGCACTCTGGCGAGAGTTCTGGCCATCGTACTTTGGTACCCAAGGGTGCCGAGCCTCCCAAAGACGCGAGAGATACTTAGTCTGTTTTTCTTTCTCAAAATGCCAGTTTGTCTCCCTCTCCATATACCACGGTTTTTCTGTCACATGCAAAGCCTGCTAGGGGTGCCAGAAGTAGCTCTGTGGGTCAAGAGGCAGATTTTGATTGGGGCCAAGAATCAATGATCCCAATGATCAGAGACTATGAGAGTTTGACAGAAAATAAGGAAAGCAGCAAAGGACCATTGTGTAAAAGTTAAGTTGTACTTCTGGTGTCTGTAATTAAGCCTCTGTATTAAGCTTTGATTCTTCTATCCCTCTCCTTGTTCCAAGGAGAATGAAAGAAAAACCATTATAAACAGCTTTATCAAACAACTCTTCACATCATTGAATCTGTCGCTGTTTATGCAGAAGCAGGACATGAATTCAGAAACACGTTATCCACAAATTCCAGAAGCAGGCAAGGAGGGAAGAGCCGCTGATACTGAGCTCCCTGGTAATTCCCCTGTGAATAGGTTGGTCCCTAGACCTGCCATCGTGCTGGTTCTGCCATGATCCCTTTCACTCGGGGGCCTCTCTCTCGGGGCAAGGTTGAGACTTGAAACCTCTATTACCCCTACTTTCAGTTGGAAATGGAGCTGCTACGTCTTACTTTCCTAACCACCTCTTCCTTCTGAGGAAAGTGTTCTCAGACAAAGTATCCTTTTATATCTGTCCATCAGACTTAGCTAACATTTGCAGAAACCCTGCCAATTGGCTGCCCTCGGGTGGTACCAAAGTGAAGCAGACAGTTTCTGTTCTGTCCTGCCCCTTAGAGAGTCTCTGTCTAGTAGGATAAATGAATTCAGACACAGCACTCTGCAAAGTACCTTGCACACAGGAAGCCCTCACTAAGGATTTGTTGAATGAATGAGCGAAAGAGTGAGTACACAGTAACTTTAACAGAGAGCAGGCTCCGGAGAATGCGACAGAAGTGAAGAGAACAAAATACCCTGACAGAATTGATGGGAGAGGCTGCCGGTAGTTAGAGACGCCAGGGAGGGCTTCCTGAGGGGAGACAGATAAGACACAGGGACCTGCGGGGTGAGACAGATTGAGGTTAGCACTCTAAGGCTTTCTGGGGATGAAAAATCTTTCCTACCTTTTTCTCAATGGCACCACCATGCAGTAATTTTCTACATAAAGGAGGTAAAATGATAGGAACACGGATGGCAAGGGCTTGTTCAACAAGGTACCAGGCTGAAGAATGACTGAGTCGCCGGCTCTCTACAAGAGGATCGCCTTCCCCGGCAGAACAGGTGAGCTGATTTCGTATTCAACAAGCTTACAGCTTCCCTGATCTTTACTTCTTGAGATGTTTAGCTTGAACTTGATGAATCATATTTTCCTCCAGTGTATCTTGGATACCCCAACACTGAATATATTTCTTTCCAAGAGTGAATATGGTACAGTTTGCTGAAGAGAGAAAGCCTCTCTAGGTTGTCTTTTCTAAGACACCAGACAGAGGAAGGACTGAAATTATAATCAGGATTCTTTTTTTAACTTTTTTTTAAAAAGTTTTTTAAATTTATTTTTGAGACACAGAGAGAGACAGTGCGAGCAGGGGAGGGTCAGAGAGAGAGGGAGACACAGAATCTAGCTGTCAGCACAGAGCCTGACACGGGGCTTGAACCCACAAACCGCGAGATCATGACCTGAACAGAAGCCGACACTTAACCGACTGAGCCACCCAGGTGCCCCTGTAATCAGGATTCTTGTGAAGGGGACTAGCACACTTGAGTCTGACATAAATCATTTATTTTGTATTTTTGGAAATTTACTATTCAATTCATCTGCAAAATGATAATCCTCTGTTATGAATGGAATTGTATCCCACACCATCCACCTTCCCTGAAATTCACATATTGAAACTCAACCCCCAGAACCTTAGGATGTGACTGCGTTTAGATAGGGCCTCTAAAGAAGTGATTGAGCCTAAGTGAGATCCTAAGAGGGGCCCTAATCCAAAATGACTGGTGTCCTTAAAGAAAAGAAAGGGGCACAAGAGATACCCCCACACCAGGCAAGGCCATGTGTGAACATAGCAGGCAGACAGCCGTCTGCAAGCCAAGGATAGAGGCACAGGAGAAATCAAACTTGCCAACACCCTGATCTTGGACTTACAGCCTCTAGTACTGTGAGGAAATACATTTCTGTTCCACGTGTTGTGGAAGCTTTAGCCAGCTGTCCTCTACTGAGGGCCCACTATGAGCCTGACACTGTGCTTTTCACTTCCAACACTATGTGAGTTGTTGGTTTGTTTTTTTTTTACATCCTTTTTTCAGGAGAGTAGATCCCCAAAGCCATAGCTCTTAGTAAGTAGTGAAACTTAAATTCAAAGACATAACTGTTGGCTTTGACATTGTGCACTTACCATACCACCAACCCACAATTACTAAGTACTAGCCATGAAAGAAGTACTAGGCTATAATAATTGCTGGCCTCTAAGAATCTTAATCTTTTCCTTATGGAACTTATAAATGATAAGAGACAGACTTATGAAGATAAATACATACATACATGCTGCCTAGATGAGATGTCTGGAATTAATAATGCCATGACAACAACACTGTGAATGCAGGCTAGGAGAGCATTCAGAAGATTGTGAAGATAACCTAGGATAATGATTAAACAGCGGGGAGGGGACAGATTCCGCAGTTTCCTAGTTATGTGAACTTGGGGGAGTTACTTACATTCTTAATTTCAGCGTCCTCATTAATGCTAGGTGGGGCTAAATGGGACTAATAATAAAACATTACCCATTGGGTTGTTGGAGGATTAAATGAGATACAACAAAACACTTTGCATGATGCTTGGTACATAGTACATCACAGTAAGTTCATCATGGCGATAAAAAAAATTTTTTCTAATGTGTACGCTACTAAGTGCTAACAAAAATAGCCAATCTGTTCAAACATGGTTGAGTTCTTAATTGTTTAAGTGAAAATTATTGATGTTGTTAAATTTATTAATATTTTCACTGACCCTTATATGTGGGTTTCTAAATATAATTTCATTTCCAAAGTATTTTTGTCCTATGCAGCACGTTTAGCTTGAGTCAGATAGCAACATACACCAGCAACAACACAATTGAGCAAAATGAAAATGTTCATCAGGGGGCGCCTGGGTGGCAGGATTGGTTAAGGGTCCGGCTTTGGCTCAGGTCATGATCTTGCGGTTCTTGGGTTCGAGCCCTGCATTGGGCTCTGTGCTGACAGCTAGCTCAGAGCCTGGAGCCTGCTTCGGATTCTGTGTCTCCCTCTCTCTCTCTGACCCTCCCCTGCTCGCACTGTCTCTCTCTGTCTGAGAAAAAAAAACCATAAAAAAAAAAGTTCATCAGTGGAGGGGAATGGTCTGACAGAAAGGCAGGACAGAAACCAATCAAATATCTCATAGAAGTCAAAAAGCAAATTAAAAATAAAGAATGTGTGTGTATGTGTGTGTGTGTGTGTGTGTGTGTGTGTGTGTGTGTGTGCCTGCGTGGATGCAAGACACTGAGTGCATGGATGTACATGTGGGCGTGTTTTCAGGAGCACCTCTGTCCATCTGAGAATAAATCCAGGTACGATTCAAGACTTGAAATTGTGGCTGAGGGGCTGGCCCCGCACATGTCTCTGCCTCACTTGACCGATTGCTTCTTTCCTGCAGATGATTGCTTTCTTCAGTCCTGAGAGTAGAAACTTTTTCTTTTAAAATGCTTCATGTGCTTTTATGGCACTAACCAATAAAAATATTTACTAGATCTATAAGTAAAAGTATATAAATACTTATTTATCTTGCCATGTCGAGGAGCCATGAAAAACATGAGGAAAGTTGAGTCTGTTTTTCTCCAAGAAGCTACCCACCGACACACTGAGACAAGAGCGGAGAGATGCTGAGTTTCAGAAGTGACTGAGGCTCTGCTATACTTTTTGGTGCACAGGATGGGAAGTAGTTTCTACTGAGTGCATGAACATTGAAATGGTGGTCCTTTCTAGGTGCATCTACATCCTAGGCAAGTGCACCGGGATCAGCTGCCAGGCTCCCAGACACTCCCCTTCCTCTTGCACCCCATTCCATGACCTCTGTGAGGTGGTGACACTCTCCCTTCCCCCTCTCTGATCTCCAGGAGCCCCTTTGTTTTTGTTTTTGTTTTTTTTTCAAAATAGATTTTGATGGTCCATTGTTGACTCAGAGCCCCATTTCACTGAGAACAAGTTCCTTTTCTTGAGAACATGGAGGGCTGCTTACTATTCACATTTTCCCCCTGGAAGAGAAAGGGAAGGGCTTGCTGCAGAGTGAAGCAAAGAAAAGGAAAAACAAAGACATTGCTTTTCTAAGTGAGAGGAGTCACTATCTGTCACCTGCCACAACTAAACTGTGACCAGAGCTTTGAAGGAGAGTTTCTGGGAGCTCTGACCACAAAGGACAGAGCTCAGTGACTACCCGGGCACAGGGAGAAGGAGTCAGTCCTGGAATCACAGGCAAGGCAGGCTCTTGGGCTGTGGTCCGAGACCAAGCTGATGCCTCGTGGGCTCTCACAGCTGATCAGGGTAAGTCCTGACTTAAGCCATTTTCATCATCGTGGGTCCCTGCAGGTCTGTGCCTCCTGGTATTGTGCCGTCTTCCGGGGAGATGGGAACTCTACTCTGCCCATGCCGTGCTCTACCTGGAATAGTCTATGTCTCCTAATGCTCCTGGTGAATTTGTATTCCTCCTCCAGTGCCCACATCAACCGGGCCTCCTCCACTGTGTCTCTTGGCCTCCTATGTGCTCCCTCCTCTTTTGCCTCTGAACTTTATGCTTTTAATTTTTCACTAATCATTCTGTTTACTCTTCTTCCTTCCTGCATAGACCATGGGCATCTCAGGAATAGAGTCTGCATCTTTTTGTAGGCTTCACTACAAGCGTTATGACCTTGAGAATCTTTTAAGCACAGTAACTACTTCTAACATTTTAAATTATTCTAAATATGCTTTATAAAGCTGAAGTTTCATGATGACGTAGAATTAAGGCAGTAACACTAAACTAGACATATTTCATCAAACTCTCCCAGGGATTCCTACAGTGTCCTGTATTTCCCCCATCACAGCACTTACCACACTGTAATGTCATTCACTATTTGCTTTCTTGTGTCCCCTGATAGACTGTGAGCACAGGGACCACATTGATTTCACAAAAATATCTGTAGCACAGTACAGTGCCTGCCATAGGGTTAGGCACCCAATACAAATGTGTTAAATGGCACTGAACTAAATTCAGAGGTCGCCTAAGGGAGTAAGTAGAGTTGATTTTTTTCAGAGTCTGGTCACCAAAATCCTTTATGTCCACTCCTTCCTTCTTTGAACCTAATATCACTATAAAAAATATTAACAAGTATAACAGCAATAATCATAGTTTTAACAGTCACTGTTACTTAGTGTTTCCTATTTTCAAGCACTGTGCTAGACTCATAATGGGTGTTATCTCGTTTACTCCTCACAGCAACCGCACAACGTAGTTTTATTATTATGCCTACATGGAGAACGCTCGATCTGGGGCTTACTTCAGCCTCTGGCCCACGACACTTAGCAAGTGGGGTCGGGGACAGGATCAGAGCACATATCTGCTGCAAAGAGGGTTCTCAGCAGCTACAAGGTAAAGTTAATAAAAATAGCTTCAAGAAAAAACAATTACTAGAATCTAAGCCACACTTTTTTAGAAATCTCACTGTACAAAACCCTGATAGAGTCAAACCTTTTTCTTAAAGGAGAACACTGTTAGGTTGATGTCCTATCTGTTGTTGGCAGTGAATTATTTTTTCCCCAACATTCTATTATGAAAATTTTTGAACATAGAAAAAGTCAAAAGAATTACATAGCAAACCTTCATCAATCAGTGGCTTTCACTTAGTTAGGGAACCCTTGTATTCTGCCTTCCATCCCCCAAATTTGCTCACCACTCAGAGCCACTCCAGCTGAGTAAATCACTGCTGTACTTACTGAAGGAATAATGTTCATAACAATGGTTCTCAAATGTTAGCAAGTGTCAGAATCACCTAGAGGGCTTGTTAAACACAAATAGAGTCTCTGATTCAGAATTTTCATTTCCTTTTTTTTTTTTAATGTTTAGTTTTGAAGGAGACAGAGTGTGAGTGGGGCAGGGGCAGAGAGAGAGGGAGACACAGAACCTGAAGCAGGCTGCAGGCTCCAGGCTCTGAGCTGCCGACACAGAGCCTGACGCAGGCTTGAACTCATGAACTGTGAGATCATGATCTGAGCTGAAATCGGATGTTAAACCTACTGAACCACCAGTGGCCACTAGAATGTGCATTTCTAACAAGTTCCCAGGTGATAATGTAGCTAGTCTGGAGTTCACACTTTGAGAATTAGTGGCTTGGGAAAATTTTCCCTGAAAACCACAAGAGATGTTTCTCTCTAGCTCAGAGATAGCATAGCTGTGTCTCTGTGGGTTTCCTTAGCCCTTTTTTAAAACTCTTATGGGGGCACTTGGGTGGCTCAGTTGGTTAAGCATCGGGCTTCGGCTCAGGTCATGATCTCATGGTTCGTGGGTTTGAGCCCCGCGTCAGGCTCTGTGCTAACAGCTAGCTCAGAGCCTGGAGCCTGTCTTCAGATTCTGTGTGTGTCTCTCTCTGACCCTCCCCTGCTTGCACTCTCTGTCTCTCAAAAAAAAAAAAAATAAAAATAAATTTAAAAAATTAAAAAAAAATCTTATGAACTCTGTAATTTATCTAATATGCCAGATTCTCTTTGTAGTGGTTGCTGGGATGCTTACAGACAAATTTCTGGCTATCTTTACAAATGTCTTGATGCCAGGGCATGCATTTTGTCTAGTAACTCCACTTCTGATCATGATTTACAGTCCTATCCTTAGTTTCCCTTTGATTTGTCTTTCTGGTCTATTTTTATTTTCTTTTATGCTCTGTTATTGCATAGATTTTTGTAATCCACATTAAAACTTTTTTTGGAACAAAGCAGGTTATATACCACTATCACTAGCACCCACAAAACAACACTTTGATATGCCACATTGGCTAAACTTTATTAAGAAAGTAGTAAACTTTTCTTTTTTTTTAATTTTTTTAATGTTTATTTATTTTTGAGAAAGAGAGACAGAATATGAGGGGGAGAGGGGCAGAGAGAGAGAGAGAGGAAGACACAGAATCAGAAGCAGGATCTAGGCTCTGGCCAGCACAGAGCTTGATGCAGAGTGTGAGGTCATGACCTGAGCCGAAGTCAGATACTTATCCAACTGAGCCACTCAGGTGCCCCAGTAAACTTTTCTAACAGAAAAAAAAAAGTCTTAAGAAAAATTACTCAGAGTGCTCACCTCACTCAGGGATCATGGGCTTGACTTTAAATTAAAGATTCAACACATCGTCATCTAATTCTATTTCACCATACCCACTGCCTTTAAGACCATTGTAATGTACTCGATGCAAGATGGACTAATCTTGTACTCTTACTTTAAAATGTTTTTCTTTTATAAAGAAACTACAGAAAACATGGCAATATGTAAACAAATACTGTACCAACTGACATGAGATATCTGTATGTGTTTAAGAAGAAACACTTGATACCTTATTTAAAAAAACTTACATTGAATTGCTTTTATCTTAAATGCCACATACTAGAAAAAATAAAATCTCTTTTAAAATGACTAGTTTCTTTGAAATGCAGGGGTTACATGTTCAATGCTGCGATGGAGACTATGTAATGATGAAGATAAATAGCAACAAGGGCACATTAAAATACGAAAAGCCAGTGTTATAAAGTCACAAAAAGAAAGTTTCTCTGTTTCAAAAGGGAATGGTCACTCTGATGTTTCTTTTACTTTTGGTTCTCACCATGACAAGAAAAAGTTGTGGGAATCATGCCTTCCAAGGCTTATGATGTTGCATGAACGATAACAAAGATCTTTCCTGAGATCAATAGGCAAGAGGAATAGGTAAGATGGTTTAACTAGGGCAGCCAAAAGAAAAGCCGTAAGATTTTTAACTTCTGGTGAAATTTTGGAAGATAACATGTTAAGAGATGATAGAAATTTCATTCTCCTAATAAGAGATTCAGAATGATAGGTATACTCGAGCCTAAAAAACCAAAGTGAATTAAGCAGTAATTGAGGATAATTAAAGATTAGTAAGAAAAGGAACATACTGTACCTAGGAACTAGTATTTTTTAAACTTTCCTCTCTTTTTCAGTACAGTGATTTTGACTACCAATTTTCCTTGTTGTTATGCACTTAAAAAAGACAAATACGTAAAATGCCCTTTGGCTGGGTCAACCATGTGATGGGAAGTGTTGCCCCTGTTCAGGTGAAGCTTAGGGACCCGTGTGTGCCAAGTTCTGGGGGGAAACTGCTCTTGGCTCGTACATGACAGACTTTGAACGTACATGAGGATTACCTGGTGAGTTTGCCAAGCTACAGAACCCGTATTAAACCACAGAGGAGTTAGAAGAATGCTATGGACCTCCCCCCAAGTCACAAATTATCACATTCAAACCAATTGCATACATGATTCAAGGACCTACTTACTGTTTTAATGTATATACTTGAAAACTCTAGAGTATAAAGTGACTGTAAATATTACAGTGATTTATATAACTGCAGAGAAGGAAAGCATTGCTGTAGGATGAGACAGAAATGAATGAATGGGATTGAACTTGTATAGATGAGGTTTGAGTTTCTATTGGCACAGAGTAAGGAAGAAGTCAAACCTAACGGGGGAATAGGGGTAGAATAATCTGAAACACAGAGGGAAAGATGAGCATAAGGATAATGAAATGCCCAGCCTGATGCTTCCATACAAGGCAAAAGATTGTAACACTGGATGGGCAATGTTTATGAAGAGTCTTGAATGCCAAGCTAAGAAATTTTACTTCATTCAGCATGCCACATTGAACACTTCCAGGTATTTGAAGAGGGAATTACATGGTAAAAATGGTGTAGGCTAAGTTAAAGGGATAAAGTCTATGTTTTAACATATAAACATGTTAAAATATACTATGTTAATATTTTAATTTGAGATAGGATAGGGTCTTATAAGTCTTTTAAAAATATTTCTTGACAATTCTTAAGCATTTATATTCACTCTTTTGTTCTAAATTTTACTGTGTCCACATATAAATTGAGCCCATGAGCTGCAGCATTTGATCATCTCATTATTGTTTGTCTGGCCCCAGGAACACGACTCAGATCTTCACCTTACTGCTCCCCAGGCCACCAGCTGGCTCACAGCCTTTGTGACTTCCAGTGGGGTTTTGCAGACAAGTGAGGGGGTGTCACCTACAAATGTGCGAGGCCGGCACCTTCTGTGTCGGCTGAGCAGCATGTTGCTGGGGCTTTGTGGTGCTCTCTCCTTTGAACTCTGCGTCTTTCCCCACGTTTCACACATTGTGGGTTCCCAAACATCCCAGCTTTCCTGTGTAGAAGTTCATTTAGGAAAGTGACAGTGTTCTGTACTAATAAGAAATTGTGTCTTCTTTTCCTAAGCAAAACCAGAAACTCGTTCAAATGTCACTCTTCACTGTTGGCCATGTGACTCTATACTATCTAACCAACTAATTACCTCCAGCACTATTAATCCCTGTAAAGCCTGAGTGCATGTGCGTGTTAAGCATTTCTTGTCTGTGTCCCAAATGTCAGAGAAACCGTCCCAGATTTCTGACAGAAAGAATCCCATCTGCATAGAAGGATCCCTCATCTTCCTCCTCTCCACCCACCATCTCTCCTGTTTGCTGCTCCCCTGTCTCTACACTTACCTCGCCTGGCCAAGCGTGTATCCTCCCCATGAATGTCTGCTGGCCGGTCGGAAGCTAAAGTTGTGTGCCTGAAGTCTTCTTCTACTCCTTCAGAAGATGAGTTATCGTTTTCAGGGTGGTCTTGGGAGTGCTGAGCTGATCTGTGTTCCCTCTAATGAAAACGAAGCTAACAACTGAGACTGCTCCAGAGGCAGTTGTGAGCTTAGAGACTTCCCAAATGAATTCATGTAAGACCATGTTTTTGTCTTACATGAATTCATGGTCCCCTTGAGGGATTGAAGCTGCTCATCAGGAAAATCGGCCCGATAGCCTTCTGGATCTACGTCGCAAACACTACCCTGATGCATCCAAGTTAGCTTGCATAGAACAGGGATGGGGGACCCCTTGGCTTGACCTCAGCCCATTTATAGAGGCAGTGTAGTAGTTAGGAGCCAGTCTCTAGAACCAGACATCCCGGGTTCAAATCTGTATCTGCCAATCACAACTGTGTGAATTTGAACAGATTGCCTATCATCTGCTCCAGCTGCCTCATCTGTAACATGGGATTAAAAGTATTCCCTACTTCTTAGGATCTTTGTAAGGAGCCAATGAGTTAATAGGCACAAGGTGCTAGAACAGTGCCTGGCATGTAGTAAGAGCGATAAAAGTATGGCAGTATAAGAACTTTGCAATCTGTTCCACAGCGCCGCAGCTCATCCTCCTGTCTTTATTAATCCCAGGATCCTAAAACCCCCGCCTTCTGCTCTTGTCCACAGGGAGCAATGAGTAAGTGCGCTGGATCGGCAACAAGTCATTTTTCCTTTGAAACGGTTGGGCCGGGCCACCACCCACTTTGTTGTTTCCTCCCATTTTCTGAGCATCACAGAATGTAATATTCATGTGTCAGGGGATCCAGGATTGTATTTTAACATTTTATGGCCTCTTTGTAAAGCTACCTTTTCAATTTTAGAGGAGGCAGTTTTATGAGTCCCTTTGATAACCACTTAACTATTAAGACCCAAACAAAGAAGAGGAATGGTCAAAGGATATCAGGTACTCCCAGGCAGCTAGAGTCCCACTTCTTGAACATTATTCAAATTAGCTCCAGGACTCATAATTCTGTGTTTTCATTTATTGCTGCAGTAAAGTAAATGGTTCTTTTATCCAAATGTTATTTCCTGGCTATTAATTCAGTAGTTATTTTGGATTGTAGCACTCCTCTTTGATTTAGGGATATGGTGCCTTATAAATATTTAAAAGTTGAAGACTGACACTTGGAGAAATTGACTTTGATTTGTTTTGTTAATATCCTATGTCTACAGTAATTATAAGTTTGGAAGATGTGGTCCCATTCTTGACTTATCAGAAGACATGCAGAGCTTGTATTTCTGTAACAAGGAAATTTGGCAACAGAAAGCTCTTCCCAAATCTTTTGCAGACTAGATCTCCATGCACGCCTGCTCAGGACACACTCTACTCTTAATTCTTTATAGTTTCCTCCGGAAACTGCTCTTGAACCGGGAATGTGGATGAAAACTACCTATACTTCTCAAAATAGCTGCAACTGGTCATTTCTGAAAGGCTTGGGACTTCCTCTGCATCTACAAGTGCCAGCAAGGGTTTACGACAGGGCTCAGGGTGATCTATAGACGGGTATGATTTAACTGTGGATCAATCAACCTATTAGGGGGAAAAAGACAAGGTCAATAAGTATGAGTCTTGGTGAACCAGAGGTCACCCTACATTTTTCAACCTAATGTTCTTATTTCCTTTCCATTAACATTTCATAATGAAAAGATGCCCATATTCTTTAATTTTTAAGATAATTAAGTGAATTTAGTGCCTCTGAAGAGTAGAGGGTTGATAGTGGCATCAGGGAATCCACTAGTAATAATTGACAAGACATGGGCCACCTGGAGAGCAGCACAGGCTCCGTCACCAATTATGTTCCTCAGCAACCACCTGCAAGGGGTTAGACTTTCGTTGCTAACTCAGAACCAGACTCTTCCTCTGAGAGCAGAAAAACTTGTGTCTTTGGAGACGAGGCTTCGACCCTTTTGGGAAGTGGTTTTCCAGTTGGGGTTGGGTTTGAAGTTGAACAAACTACAACAAGTACAGATATTCCAAGTACATAGAAATCAATGAAACGTGTGGTGGAAGCAAAGCGTCCTTCTGGAGTTTCCCCAGAGAAAGAAACATGTCAGCCACCTCCAAGATTGTCACAGCCTCACAGGCGAGGTCAGGATTGACAGGGTACAGAATAAGAGAAAGGTGCGCATGGTTGCTGCCAGGCCCGTGCAAAGAGAAACAAAGTTTTCTAAAAACCAAAGGCTGTCCTACTTCTGTGTTCTCCAGGCTGATCATTTAAATCATCATTCAATCAATGTAATCCCAATAATTTGGGGATGACAATGGTGGAGTAAAGTCATTTTCTTTTGTTCCTTCCTTCCTCAGGCCCCCCTAAAAAACTATAAAGGGATTTTTTAAGGCAGAAATTCTCAAAAACAAAGAAATTAGGAGAGGACTCAGCAATAACAAAATTTTAAAAACTAGAAAACAGGTGGATGTGTGTTAAGTACTATAGCAAACGCAAGGAAGACAAAATAAACAAGCAATGGGAGAAGCTGAGGCAAACAAATTTATACCACAGGGCCCCTCTTAGCTCCACAACTGGCTAATTAAGTACCTTTGGCAGTGAGGATGAAGGTGGGGCTATGCTCAGGAACACAGTGACATCTCCAAATCCTTTGTCTCACACCTCCACTTCACAAACACCGGGAGCTGGGTTAGCTTAAAAGGGTATAACAGTAGCTCTTGGGTTAGGGAGACTCCAGCATGGAGCCCGAGGGTAGGAGTACAAGCTGAAGACTGGTTGAATGAAGAGCTAGGAACTGATGCTGAAGCCCTTCCCCCAACCTGCTTCTCAGCCAGGCTCCACCCACAAAATTCCTGTCTGGGGAATGTGAGTAGCTAAAGAGCAAAGCCCTAAGAGTGACTTTCCCAAGGAGACAGGTCAGTTAGATCCCTCCAGAGAAGGCCGCAGAAGCTCTTGTAAAAGCTATAGATCCTTACTTGTAAACTGAAAATCAAAGATGACCTCACAGCTAAGGAAAACCTCTAACACGCTAAAGCCTCTAATACATGAAAATGATTGCTCAAAAGATTACCTGAATGCTCCAGAGACTAAACCGTCAGCAAATAAATGGATAAAGAAAATGGCATTGCAGTCGACCCTTGAACAACATGGGGGTTAGGGGCACCGACCCCCATGCACTCAAAATAATGCTTGAAACTTTTGACTCTCCCAAAACAAAACTACTAATAGCCTATTGTTGACTAGAAAGAGTCGATTAACACATACTTTGTATATTGTATTTATTAGGTACTGTAAATTATAAGAAAGGGGCGTCCAACTCTTGATCTTGGGTCAGGTTGTACCTGTGTCAGGCTCTATGCTGACAGTGTAGAGCCTGCTTGGGGTTCTTTCTCTCCCTCTCTCTCTGCCTCTCCCCTACTTGCATTCTCTCTCTCTCTCTCTCTCTCTCTCTCTCTCTCTCTCTCTCCTCTCAAAATAAATAAATTAAATAATAATAATTCTTTTAAAAAGAGGATCAAAGAAAGAGAAAATACATTTATAGTACTATGCCTTACTTATTGAAAAAAGACACATATAGGGGCACCTGGGTGACTCAGTCACTTAAGTGTCCAACTTTGGCTCAGGTTATGATCTCATGGTTCATGGGTTCAAGCCCCATGTCAGCTCTGTGCTGACAGCCCAGAGCCTAGAGCCTACTTTGGATTCTGTGTCTCCCTCTCTCTTTGCCCCTCCCCGACTCTCTCTCACTCTTTCAATAATAAATAAACATTAAACATTTTTTTAGAAAAAAGACACATATGAGTGGACTCATGCAGCTCAAACCCATGTTGTTCAAGGGTCAGCTGCATACACATACAACGGAATATTATTCAGCCTTAGAAAAAAAGGAAATACTGTCATATGGTACAGCATGAATGAACCTTAAATACATTATGCTAAGTGAGATAAGCCAATCACTAAAAGACAAATGCTACATGATTCCACTTATATGAAATATCTAAAGTAATCAAACTCATAGAAACAGAAAAGAAAATGGTGACTGCCAGGGGCTTGAGGGGAGAGAAGATGGGAAGTTGTTCACTGAGTACAAAGTTTCAGTCACACAAGATGAAAAAGTTCTAGGTGCCTATTGTACAACCTTGTGCATATAGTTAATACTGTACTCTATTCTTGTTCTTTCGTGCTGTGAGGAATAACCAGTGTTTGGATTTTAGTCTAGAAATGTAAACTCTTTGGAGGAGCGTGGAGTTGGGAAGGAAAGATTGATTATATGGTTTCCAGAATGCTTAGAATGTCCAGAGTTAGATTTCATTGTTCAGCCAAAATAGCTTCAGGGTATAGATTACTCCTTGCATAATTTACACCCAGTGATTAGACAAGAAATCCGAATCCACAATGTCTCTGGAAAACCTGGAAAGGTAGAAATGATTCCCTTACCAAGAGTGGCCCAATGATATGGTTAAACCCAATTAAATCAGCATGAAAATGACCTCCAAAGATTTTTTCTTCCCTTTAAGTTTGTGTGGCACAACTGATTGACAGCTGCCTAATGTGAGTGTTTTGAAAACCCTGAATATGTATGACCGGTATTGTAATTTTGTTGTGATGTTTATACAGAACGAAGCTAAATGATACTGTAAATTTATTCTCTTGATGAAACATGCTTGTGCTGATCCTCCAAACAATTATATTTTATTAAGAAAACATTTTGTGCCAGAGATGTGCTATCTGATCCTTTTCATCCCTCTGAATATACAGAACACACGGTAACAAAGTGCATGTGCACAGCTACAGGATATAAGGAACGAGAAACAAGGATATAAGAACACAAGAAACAAGGCAAAGCGGTGTGTTCCCATGTCCTCCTCTGAATAGCAGCAATTAAAATTCACAGCTGCTGGCTGCCCCAGATGTTTCTTGTGTTTAGTGCTTTGTAATATGCATCAGAATATATTGTATAACTGCAGTTTCAGTAGACAGCTTTGTATTCTGAATTCTGCAGACTAGATCCAGTGTGTATATTTTTTCTTCAGATTAGCTTCCTTCGCCCCCTCCCACCCTCTTCGTTTGCTTGGGGCATTTGCAGTTTAGAAACAAAAGACATTTCCAGCTCAGAGTTTAGCTGTATCAGGGTGTAAGTGCAGGTCAGGTCTGATTTATGTGGCACGTCTGATAAGCAGGAAAGGAGAGCGCGGTGAGGGGTGTGGAAAAGCTGGTGAACTTGGCTTGACTTATGTCTTCTGTTGTGTAGGCAGCCAACATCCCTCTGGTGTCAGAACTCGCCATCGATGACATACATTTTGATGACTTTTCTCTTGACGTTGACGCCATGATCACAGCCGCTCTCCGGATGTTCATGGAGCTGGGCATGGTACAGAAATTTAAAATTGACTATGAGGTAAGATGTTCCATCTTGGGTGATCCCAGGTGTGCATGGGGGATAACATGGTAGCCGGGGTTCCCAAATGCAAATTGACGGTGATAATACCCAGCCTGCACACCCCATGGGATTGCTGTGAGCATTACGAGAGCTTTGTGGGAGGACTTTGGTTGTTGAAGATCATTCAGACAGAAGGCATCATTTCGATGACAGCCCACTGGAGACACAAACAAGTGCCTGATACAACCTCTCCCTTCCCCTTTCAGACACTATGTAGGTGGCTCTTGACAGTGAGGAAAAATTACCGAATGGTTCTGTACCACAACTGGAGACACGCCTTCAACGTGTGCCAGCTGATGTTTGCAATGTTAACAGTAAGTGTGCTCAGTGGTGGTTCATCTGTCATCTGTACGGACCCACAGGCCCTCTTCTTCACATTTCCATTTCTCTGACCAATTGCCATGTGATTTATTTTACACTAGAACTTACCTGCCCTGGTTATGGGAGTATATATTTCACAACAATTTCTGAGCTTTAAAATGGTAAAATCACTGACACCTCGAAGCAAGTGTTGTCTTGGAATGATTGCTTGAGCCTCTTCTCAATGTTTTATCCTGGGAAACTGGTTCTTTTTACAAAAGAAATGCTTGGATTTTCAAACTAATCTCTTGGCAGAGGATATGAGTATGAGTAACAGAACAAAGAAATCATGGGGTAAGACTTTAGGCTGGTGGAAAGCCATAGTAGGGGTGTGTGAACATTACCCACAAGAACATGGAAGTTCTGAGAGAATGCCAGGAAAGATGGCTAAACATCTGTGTTTACATGTCAACACGTATGTTTACTTTCAAGCTGCTGACTCTATGTGCATATGTGTATAAACATATTTACCATATCAAACAGGACACAAGTTTCTGATTATTATAACATAAATCCACATACCTTCCATCTTTGTAACCATACTAAAATTGAAACCCAGGATAGGGAACTCCAAATGACATACATTTGCCTTTGGCCAAATGAATAAGAACTGTTCTGCCCCTTCCTTATGAGATACTCTGCCCCGCTCTCTGCCTATTAAAATTTTACTCATCTGCTAAGGCATTGATCTAATGCCAGTTTTTCCACAAAGTCTTCCCCTTTCTCCCCAAGCATCAATAATTCCTTGTGTCTCTGCACTGTGTCTAGTACAACATGTCTTTCTTCTGTGTTTTAAGTCACAGATCTCTCATTCTCATGCTATAGAGTCAGCAGCTTGAAACTAAAGAGATAATTTCTTATTCTTTGAACAACATTTACTTGCTTGCCCAACATTTATTTATTGAGGGCCTCACCAGCATTTTGCACGCAGTCATGCACTTGGAACGTTTTCAACAGATGTGTGTTAGATTAACTTGAACTCAAGTGTGCATATAGCATGAAAAGACGGGACCAAATCTCTTCACTTTTATACTGGAGAACTTGTTTTGGGGGTTCTCAACTGCTTAAGGACTAGCAGATGGGCCTAGAAAATATCTTTCTGAAATGCACCCCATGAAAGCAACTGGCCAGTCAAATGAAAGAGGAACTATTAGCCAATGGTGTTTTAAGAAAAATAAATTAACCACTTGCATCTTGCTTTTCCATATCAGATCTCAGTAGAAAAGGAATAATTTTCTATGTGAAGTTTATATGTCTTGCTCACAGAAGACATTCAATAAAGAAGTTAACTTGTTATTTTGGAGAACCTCAGTATTTATGGTAGATTGCCAAAAATAAGTAAGTTGGAGCCTTGTTCAGTGAGGGGAAAAAGGAATGGCCTTGATACTGTGAGTGAGAGTTGTCAAAGACAGAAACAGACTTCTATGACAAGCCTTAAAATAGTTGGGATGGGGGAAGTTAGCCAAGAGCAGTGGAGTCAGCGAGGACCCTTAGGAGTAGAAGGAAATACATACCAGTTTTCTTCAGTAAATGCTTCCAAAAGACAGACAGTCTTGATCCTTTTCAACAACTTGAAGAAAGCAGAACTCTCAAACTCTGTCACTACAATGGGGGTATTCATACTGTCAGAATATTCCAAGGATATAGTTATTTTTGCAAGCCTGCTCAGCAACCTTGAAGAGTAGCACTGTGTGAGATTTCGGTTTTGTTTTTGAGTTAATGCTAGCTCAGAAAGAGGAGAATTCTCTGTTAAAGTTCCCACCCTGACTTTGAAAAGAATACATTGGTGAGTGTTAGTTTTTTCTCCCTCACATTGAATTGAGAAGCCACATCTGGAAAAGATATTATTTCCTGCTCATTAAATTTGGCTGAACTTGACTCAGGGTTACAAAAGGTTGAAAACGTCAACTTCTGTCCCTAACACAAGCCTCAACTTGACCATGGGCGGCCTGGTTAATGAGGATTTTTTAATTAAGAAAATAATTATAGAGATGAAAAAAGATTACTTGATCAGTGAAGAAAAGGATGGATTTAATTTACTCATCAGCTCTGGTTTCAGAAATATGACCTCAGCCTGTGGCAAAATGATAACCTCCTCACATTCCTGAAGACCAGTAGGAGTGTTTGCTGTTTTGTTCTCATCAGCGATTGTATTTGCATTGGAGTTATCTCATATTCCATTTCCATGTATTGATTTAGAAACAAAATATTCTCTTGATATAAAAAAAAATCACCACCCATCAACCACTGGATTTGGCCTGAGTCCCAAAGCCAGGAGAGCATGGCGCACATATACGGAGTTTTCCTCTAGATGGCGCTCCAAGGCAAAGTTTCCCAGCTAGTTGCCAGGAAAGGAGGGAAAAAAAACCTTACTAACCTTCCCTCAAAGTACTTTTTTTCATCTAGGACCGGAGATAATAAGGCACACACTCGCACACTCTTTTCTTAAAAGAGGCACCAACAGAGCCAGTGTGTCCAAAAGAGCCCCTCCTATCATGATGGGCTGTATTCTGACTGCCTTGCGCACAGAGCAGTTAGCAGGAATAATACAAGTGACCTTACGTCTGGGGGGGTGTGTTTTTCTAAGCCCATTGTCTCAGAATGGGAAGATGCATAGTTCTGTGTCACTGCTGAGCAAATTATGACACCACGTACAACAGGACAAGCAAATTGTAAATATACGCACAGCTTCCAAACCTCTAACCCTGAAGTCATTTTGCATATGGAAAATAAACTTACTAACTCAAAATTACATTTTACAGTATTCCACCGCATGTCTGGGTAACGAATCAGTTTTATTCCTTTGTGGGGGAAAAAAAAAAGACTGAACCACTTTGAAGAATGGGCAATTTGATGTGAAAGGGTGGAAATTTAGCTCGCTGGGAACCCTGCTAATGACTTTCTAATTTATTCCATGCCTCTGGCCTGAAATTCCAAATTTTGGAATGAAAGCTTCAATATTATTCTTTGCTTCTAAAGAGGTATTTAGATAGTTAAAATTTACCAAATATTTGGAATTCCTTGAATAAATACAGCATGTAGCGCTAGCTACTATTTGTGGTTAAAACAAGGAATAAAAACCTTCAGATCAAGAATAATTATACAAATTATCTTTGTTTATGGAAGCTTGTAGAATAAATATTCCATTAACCACATACATAATGAAAGATGAGAAACACATTTCTTATATTGGCAATGCAGACCAGATAGAGAAAATGGCTGTGCTTTTGTTTGTTTTCTGTAAAATAAAAGGCATGTGGTGGTGCCAAGGTTGCAGAGACATTTTTCGGTTTTATAAATGATGTATGAGAGTTCTGACAGATTCTCTGGGGGGGGGGAGGGGAGAGAGAAAAGGTTTCCTTAAGAGTCAGTGTTCTTTACTATCGCATAAACGTACTCATTAGCACTTTGGGCCGTGCCCTGCATCCTGTAGGGCTCAATAGCGATTCATTTGAATGAGTGGATTTAGTTGAGGGTGGTATTATTCATGTTGCTTAGTGTCCAGTTTTTTAAAAAACTATAAAACGATGAACAGCTATCACTGTTAGAAATCTTGTTTTTCCTTCTTATCACACTAAGGTTCAGCTAGGGTTCATATAGAATATTATGATCCTGCGGAATTCACTGGCTCTGAAAAGGGAAGAGCACATGATCACATTAAAATTTATGGGGCTGCTGGCGGCGTGGCGCTGGTGGGGGTTGCAGTTAAACACTAATAATAACCAAGTGTCACAGCAAACACATTGACACCCCTGACATTTACTGGGGGCTTCTTAAATCTTAAATGTGGAGGTAGCGTGTTTAAGTCCATATTTGTGTTGTCAACAAGGTTATTTTCAGAGATAAGGCAAGGCATTTTATTGATCACTCAAACTAGAAAGCAGAAGGGACGTTTAGGGAGAAAAATCCGTCCTATTCACCAGCTTGAGGATAATGTGCTGTCTGCTGTCTGCCATTTTCAGAGAAGTCCTTGATTTTTGAGACAGAAAATTTATTCTGGAAGGAGATCTGAGAAGCATAATTAGAACTCTCCCCACCTCCCCTGCCACCCCCCCTACCCCCGGCCTCCCAAGAAGGACAGAACTAGTTAAATATTTTTAGAACCAATTTAAATTTTTGAATAAAATATTTTCACTAAGTAACCAGAATCCTAATCTCACCAGAAATCTAATTTCTTTGTAGATTGTAATATTGGGAGGTCCAAAGGGATCTACCTGTTTTGTTCTGTAACTGTTTATAATAAAGTGACAAACAGTGATCATGTTTATAATTATCAAACATCATTGGATCTCCTTTTCAGTGTAAGTAGTAACTACTCTACAGTAAAATAAATGGCAGTGTTATCATAATAATGCAATAAAATCTGCATGTTAGAAAAGCTAGTTCTTTAATCTTCATGTAGGTGTGCCTTGACTTCCAGTGTAACTTTAAAAGATGGTAAATATTTAATTTAGGAAAAGAGTGATTTCCAAGGTATTTGCAGAATATCAGCACTGGGCACTATAAATTAACTATGGCGCTAATCAATTTGAATACTGTTTAAATTACATTTAAGACTCCTGCCTTTTAATCATTTAAGTAGATTTCTATTTTTATTCTCTCTGACCACCTCTGAGAGCCCCAATTAGGCACTCCATGCTTCTAGTTGACATTTCCTTTATCCACATTTATTTTATAAAAGGAAAAAGGCAAAGCCACACATAATTAAGAACCTGTGTGCTAATCACCAAACATACAATTAGGCACAAGGATAATCCATTTCCTCACACAGGAGAGTAACCTCCATAACTCACTTTAAGCGCTGCCATTCATGAGTTATGGGTCATTCCCTTTCTAGTGAAAATAAATTCTCCCGCACCATCAGCCAGAGCTGGGTATTTTTCTTAGGACATGTAAATTGTAGAAGTGTATGGACATAATCATGTCCGGCATTTCGGGGAACGGATAAGCTCTTGCTTATGGACACACGCTTGTAAGGAAATGAATGTGGTTTCAGGGTTGGGCTGCCTAGTTGCAATATAGGATTTTTGATTAAAGGGAATTTATTCTTGAGATTTTTACGGTGTTGGTAAACTGCTTAATCTGTCGCTTTGTGTTTTATGACACCAGCCGAGTCCTCCAGGTCAGGGAGACCCGGCAGCAGAGCCAGGCTCGTTTATCACAGCCTCCATTTTCCACGGCTGATAACTTAGTGATGGCACTTTCTTGGGGCTGAAAACTGGCACTTCAGGGTGTCAAGTTGGGAGCTTTAAAAAGTTTTAATTCTTCATGACCCGTGTTCAATTTTGACTCAGTGACGGCTAATAAAAATTGGGGTAATCTTCGAAGAGCCATCGTATTCTTGAAATCCGTCATGCTGGCCTCTGACACTCCGAGAGGTCTGTCTCTGCACAATTAATGCTTGCCAAGTAATCTGCCTCATTTTCTGTGCTCACGCACCACATGTTGTATTATATTCAGTTCAGTAGTGATTTGTCATAAACCATAAACTCTCTTTCCAAACAGGAACAAAAAAAAAACCTCTGCCCTCAAAAAAATTGCAAAGCACATATATTTTTTAGTGTTGAAGGCTAAATCCTTAAGAATCAAATATCCTTTTTCTTGTTTCTTTTTGAAATACAACGCATGCTGCATACATGCAGATACATTTCTTATATTACCTAAATTGAAGTAGAAATTGGGTTTTTTTCAAGTCTTATTAAGATACCTACCCTGAAAATTCCCATAATTATACCATTTATATATCTTTTTACACATTTTATCAAAGTCTAAGAGCAGAGATGTTTGGCCAGTTTGGTCAGGTCTTCTTGAGAATGAAACAAAGTATATTGACCAATGCAGGAGGTTTGCTTTCAAAGACTCTAGCACACAAACAAACCAAACAATGCATGTGAATAGAGAGGAGAAACCGGACCAGCACACCATGGATCCTGTTGAAGTTAGATGATGAATATGTGGGGGTTAATCATAGCATACTACTTTGCATATGCTTTTAACTTGCCAAAATAAATTCTTTAAATTATGATGATAATAGATTAAAAATTAAGTCTTGGAAGTGATTAAAAAATAGCTCAATAAAACTTATTAAAATCAACTCCGTTTTTTTTCATACATTTTCTCAACATATGTAGTTACATCGGACAGACCACGAAGTTTTGCTCCCTCACCTTTCTCAGACTTACGTGGGCAAACATTCGCAACATTATTTTGAGTTGAGAGTCATAGCATGTCCACAACATGACTTAGGTTTTACTGTTTGATGGCAGGTACCTTCAGAGGCTTCAGCTTGTAACAGAAAGTGTTTAACAGAAAGTATTTAAATGTAGACTGTAAGGTTTTAGCAACTCTTCGCTTGGTAATGAAAGGGTCATTGTAGACTTAATCCGTATTTGGCTGAATTCATCTTGAGGAGAAGGAGAAGCAAATTTGATCAAACTACCCCCTTCCCATGGATAATTAGACAAACTACAACTGGTTTGTGTAACATTACATGCTTTGGTTAAAGAGACATGTAAACTTAGTGCTCGATGTTGGTCCCCTAACAGCTGGGAAGGTTCTGGTCTCTGGTCCTCAAAAATAGGACTGAAGTGCCTCTTTTTCAGCTCAGCACACCCAAATACTGGCAGGTAAATATTACTGTAAATTCCAGAGGGCTATGACCATTAAATCTAGATGTTCTGGTTTGTGCAGTAGGGTTTTTTCCCCAGTAGAGGTTTGTGGCTGTGAACACCTGTTCTTCTCTCCCTGCTTGGCAAAGATAGGATTCTATTTTTAAGAGAAGGTAGGATATGGCATCAAGTATACATTAATTCATAAGCACCCTTGGTAAGTAATTGAAATCTGCTTCCACCTTAAAGCTTGAGAAAGTCCTCTGCCTAAACTGCTTGCTTTGGAGCAGTTGAATAGGTTGATGCCCATCAGCCTGCCCCTTGGATTTTGTATGTTGAGAGGTAGCCATTCCCTCTTGAAGCAAACAAAACAGAGCTCCAAAGAGAAACATGCTGGGCTTACTGTACATGCCCATGGAGCCCAAATTAGTGCTTTAACAACTCTCCTGTCTGATCCACCCACACCGGGGTACGTGCTCAGTTGGGAGGGTGACTGAAGGCCCCCTTCTCTTAGCATCTTTGGTTCTTGCTCGCAGATATAAGTTTCACAGATAGACATGAGCATCCTGTATGTGGCATTTACAATGAAACCTTCAAAGAGTGCTCTTTGGCTAAAGGAAATTTGATTTTAATACTGTACCGAACAAAGACCCCAGACAGTGACCCTGCAACACTCTGCGCACCAGAAATCAAGAAAACCAGAAATTAAATGTTGTTTCTTTAAATGCTGCATTTCAGCCCCAAGCTCCCATCGCTTCCAAGTTGAAGTCATCTGTAGGTCTGTTGAGACATGACACAAATTAGGGATTTGGTGTGCAGACTCTTCAAGAAGGGTTCTTCCTCGAAAAACCATGTTCTTCAAAACCACTTGAAATAGTCCGAGCTGTCCTCTTTGCTCTTCCTACCCAAAAGAGAGACAAGGATGAAGGGGAGAAGAAAGACTCTACAAAAGCCCATCACACTCTCCCTCAACCTTAGCCAATCCACTGAGGGCTCTGCTTCCGTGCCTGACTCTCAGCCTCCGTGGAGGAACATTTAGAGCCAAGAGCCTTCAGTTTGGAATTTCTGTGACCATTAGGAATTTCTAGTACATCATTGAACTCCCTCCCTCCTTAGTCTGCCATCTGTCAGATCTTGAAATCAACAGGATGAACTCAAGAATCCCTCATCATTGAGTATCTCTGACACTCAAGGTTCAAAAACAAATGTGAAGGCAGAATTTCTGGCATCGCTTTTTCAGATTCCCATGCCCAGAGCTGCATACACACATATGCACGCAGCCCATAATCTACCTTCTCCAGAAACCGAGTAGGGTGGCTAGGTGCTTCTGCGCTTCCACCATTACTGTTTCCTACAAAGCACAGCCAGTGTTGTGAGGGCTTCTCTCTAGAAAGTGAACTACACGCCACTGCTCTGGCTGGCACATAGCATGACCAGACTACACATGCAGCAAGAGCCAGGGTCATGCCTGTCTCTGTTTCTCATGCCTGGAATGGAGTAACTGCTTAATGAATATTTGCTCAATGAATAAATGAATGTATAGATGATTTTCAGGATGTTAGTGCTCGGTGCCTGGTATCTAGAGTGAAGTAAACACGTAATGAGTATTTGCTTAATGAGTAAATGAAGGAATGACACTTCTGAGGTTGTCACTATTTTACTCCATGCTAGGACAGTGTGGTGACACATGGGCTTATTTTTAAAACAAAAAAGAATTTGCCTACATGCTCATATATTATATATAATCCCATTACTAGTAACATTTTGATGTACATACTGATAATCTTTTTTTATGCATATATTGAGAATTTTTATAAAGTTGGGATGTTACATAAAAACCATTATATCTCTTTTCTCTCCAAATCTCATTTGTAAATCACTATTTATTATCAGTGACATCTTCATGCACCAGAGCTTATGTTTAGGCTCAAGATGTCCAGTGACTCTGCAATATCAACCTATGGCTATTCAAGAATAACATGCTTTGTGGTATAAAGCACACACCAACTGATTCTTTAGATCCATATCATCCAGCCCTCTGTTATCACAAGGATATTCAAAAGCTGTATAACTGTACCCACACACTCACCTTAGTGGCTGCATAGCACAGTGGATGGGAACACACTCGGGATCCAGGTTGCCTGAGCTCTAATCCGCCTCTGTTATGTTCTAACAGTGTCATGTGGTGCCTCAATACCCTCATCTGTAAAATGAAGGAGGTAAGAATGGTATTTCCCTTAGAGGATTCTTGAAAGGATTAAATGAGTTAAAGTGTTTGAAGTATTTAGAACAGTTCCTGGCATGGATCTAAGCACTATGGAAATGTTAGCTGTTGTTAGTAACATCCCAAGCCTTTTCTCAGATATACCAGTTGCTTGATACATAATGAGCATTTAATAACATTTGTTAAATGAATGAAGCCTCTTATCGCACCAGCTACATTGTGTTGATATTATAGCTATTGTTTTTTAAACTTTTTTGGATTCTACAGAGCCAGAAAGCAACAGTTCTTTTTCTCTGTCCATGATATTCCTCCATTCACTACAACTATGTGAGGTCAGTTTTGAAATGGTAGTATATTCTAGCTGGTTTAAATTTTATGTTGACCAGATGAGAGGAAATTATTGGGTAACCTAGGATACCCCGTGAATCAGTCTAGTTGTTTGGGTTCTTTGGAACCCATGGATTATATGCTTTGGTGGCTGGAAGCTGGATTATCTAAGCATAAGTTTTAGCCCAAGAAAGGTCTATCATTGGAAGCCTGCTTGGAGGGTAGCCACAGACTTTTCTGGAAAGGGTGACATGAGAACTGTGTCTATATGCCTTGACTGTCACTTTGCTTAGATGTATTGTATCCACTGTCTTCCAGTTTTTATATGGACTGTGAAGTAATACAGGTGAGAAAATAGATTAAAGGTCAATAAAACCCATAATCATTGGGTTAGGAATAGAAAAGATGTAATTGTATTTGAAAATAAAAGAATAAAATGGAGTCAGGTATGGGATAAAGACATTAAATAATACTTTCTGCTGCCACTGTGTTCTTTTGAAAGCATATTGTCCTTCTCAACATGGGTAAGTGTAACTCTGAATGAAAAGGGCTTGAAGGAAGATGGATGGGGTGGGGGACGGGCACACGGACACTTACTGGCAGGTGGACACATTTCAAGCCTGATGATTCTCTAGAAACCATTTACTAGGCAGCTTTAAATCACAGTCAAGAGATAGGTGCTGCTTCAGTAACTCAGGTATCACGGTTGAGAGAGGTAAATATGTTCTGTGTGACTGTGTGTGCGCTGTACTTTAGGGATTCTTTATTCTGAGGATCTAGAGTTGGGCTCCATGATCTTTGAATACCATACATTACAGAATAATTTCTGGGAAGAGAGGCCATGACTTTCATCAAATTCTCAAGAGTATCCAGGATCCAAATAGTTTAAGAGCTAGATGTGGATTCCCAGGAAGGAGCGGGGAGGAAAGTGGCTACATGGAAAATCATAGTAAAATGTATTCCATCATTTTACATAAGGGGTGATAACTGATGGCTTAAAAATGACTCAAGGGTTTGATCTGGAACCTATTAGAGGCATTTTGTTTCAACTTCTAATCAAATATCTAGTCTAATTACCTTATTTTAACATTATCCCTATTCTTACTGTTCTAATCCATCAGCTCATTCCAATCAATAACATTTTCACAGGCAAAACCTCTGTAAATTTTAGTGCAGTTCTATTGTTGTTTACAGCACAGATTTCCACAGTATTGTGGATAACTATTTCCTACTTGATAGACTTTCAGGATTTACTTATTATTAGCAAGATCCAAACCCAACAAAACTGACAGATGACAGTGATGACAGATAAAGACCTTTATATCCCTTCTCCTTTCAAAATCACACCAAAATAGCAAGGGAACAAGAAATGGATACACATCCCACCTTTCATGGAATCAGAATACATGAAGGCAGAAAAGGGAAGGAGGATGTTCATAGCTTAGTAGAGAAAAGGAAGATCTAACCCATGTGCCTTTGGGGTGAGGGAGTAGGGGAAGTGGTCCACATGAGAAACGTCCCTGCAGAACCTATCAAGGCTCAGGATCAAGAGGCATTAGAGAACACAAAAACTGGGTGAAGTGGAGGGAGGGGGTGATGAAAACACTGAGTCCCCAAGTCCCCACCCTTTCTCCATGTAGTCAGACACCTACTCTTCTCCTCACCTATGCAGGGAACCAGAATATTTGCTGCAGATTTGCCCCAGACTTGGGGACACCAGCAAAAGAAGAGTTAGGATGAGATACACCCTGAAAATGAGAGAATTAAGTGAAAATCTACATTCTCTAAGACGAGAAGATACAAACCTCTTTTCTCATAATGTCAACATCCATGTTTACACCATTTCCAAGCAAACGATTGGGAAGTCTATAGAAAATGAGTTTAGACACCGACATTTGGGGCTCTCCACCAAACGGCCAGCTGGTCATCTGCTTATCTTGTGAGAAGGCCCAGCAACCTACAGACACCACCCCCAAGCACTGGTGTGTGGCAAACATTATAATGCTTTACTCTTAGATGAGCAGACACTCAAGGATATCAGGTGTTTGAGGGAAATCAGCAGAGAGAAAAAGGGGTTTAGAGGAAACAGGTAATCAAGGAGCAGAAGAGAATTTCAGAGGAATTATAATTATCTTCAAGATAATAGACAAAACTGAGAGAAGAATAGCATGCTATGAGTAAGGGAGCAACAGACAAGAAAATGCTTACAAATTAAAAATATTATTATTTTGGGGAAGTAAGAGGGAAAAGTCAATATGAGCAATGGGAAAGAAGAGACAAGAAAATAAATCAATACAGGAAGTCCAGTGTCCAATTGGAGTTCCATTCAAATAGGACACAAAAATAGTGAGAAGGAAACTATTTTTTAGGAAGATTACAAAAACATTGTACTGAAGAAACTGAGCCTCCAGGTTGAAAAAGCCTGACCAAGCCAATGATGGGAGGAAAGTCCCAAACCAAAGCATATCTTTGAGAAACTGCCAAACCCTAGGGATAGAGGGAGGATTCTAAGAGAAAATCAAAAAACATACAGTATTAGGGATAGGAATTGGATATACTTCTCAGAAATGGCTTCAGAAATTAGAAAACCATAGAGCAGTCTAACTTTCTGAGTGGAAATGTTGCAACCCAGAATCGTAGAGGAGGCTAAGAATAGAATAAAGACATTTTCAGTCCTGCAAAGCCTCAAAAGTTAATTCACTCCCCCAGTGTTGAGAAGGTAATACCCTTTCTCATGAGGCCAACTGGCAGATGTGCTCCTATGAAATGAGGGAGGAAATGAAGAAGGACAGAGGTGTGGGATGCAAGAGCCTGGAGGTCAACCCTGGGAGACCAAAGCTGGCAGCAGACAGAGAATCCAGACCACAGAGCAGGATCAGGCCACCACAGGGAGTCCCCAGGACAAGAAGGCATCTAAGAAATGGTGTGACCCTTTGGAGAGCTGTGTAGGATGTGAGAAGACTCAGATGTTCAAAGAAATCTTCACTCCAGGAAATAAAAATATTTACATCAGAAAGGAAACAAGCCTTGGATCCTAGGTGGCTCAGCAGTGTCTATGAATAGAGTGCGGATCAGGAAAGCGCTGTATCAGGATTGCATTGTGAGTGTGGTGGAGGGAAGAGAGAAAGCGTGAAGATAATTCTCACCCATCACAAGACATCAGTGTTTAGGGCAAACTCTGGCACCTGTATGCTGGGAGCTGGCCCACCTCTGCCGCATACAAGCTGTGAGTCCCTAGGCACATTACCTAGCTTCTCTGTGCCTCTTTCTTCTTACCTGGGGATAACAGTGGTTTCTACCTCACAGGCTGTGACGACAATCAAGTCAGTTAAACAGTTGTAGAGCTCTTGGGAGAGTGTCGGCACATAGGAAGGGCTATATAAGCACTTACTGAATAACCAAGTGCTAATAATATGTGCATACTGTATAGAAATATGGTAGAAAATAATCACCAACTTAGGAAAAGATTAGGTGCCTCTGGGAATCAGAAAAGGGGAAGGATGAGGGACTACTGGTTTTGATTCTAAGTCTCTTACTACGATTTGATTTTTTTTTAACTATTCAGGTACTACATTAAAGAAAATAAAACTAACTTAAAACCAACAGCCAACTTCAAATTTTAAAATGAAGGGGCACACACAGCTTTGATATGGACCATCTCATCCCCCCCATCAAAAATGTACTAACATTCCTATTTGCTATGCTAGTGAAATTATGCGTATTTCTAAACGTAGGGAACCCAACTTAATTTTTAAAAATAAAACTGTCAACACAGAAACTTATTATTCAGTTACTTCTGCAATAAAATCATAATTAATTAAAAAATAAAGTTTTCATTGCTCTAAGAGAAGAGATACTATCTAGTGGTCCTAAGTTTGGAGAAAAACATACATGAAAAAGGAAGCAGTTTGAACCCTCTTTCCCCTCCGCTTGCCCTCTGATAAAGATTTTAATAAATAATGAAATGGGAGACTTAATTAAGTACAAGGAGAAAGACATAAAGGCTTTGGGTCGAGAAAATGCATAGACCTGTGTTTCTAGAGGCTTAGTGTCTCTTCCAAACTCACCAAAGGACAGCAGGAACCAAAGGTTTCTGGTTCCATAATCATATCACACTGCTCCCCTATCTCCCCAATCTCACACCGAGCCTAGGCACTTCATAAGCATGCTACCAGAGGCTAAGGGGGAAAAAAGGATTGTAGGGACATTTGGGCAGCTCAGTCAGTTAAGTCTCTGACTCTTGATTTCGGCTCAGGTCATGTTCTCACGGGTTCATGAGTTTGAGTTGATAGCACAGAACCTGCTTGGGATTCTCTCTCTCCCTCTCTCTCTCTGCCCCTCCCCTGCTCATTCACAGGTTCTCCCTCTCTCTCTGTCTCCTTTCTCTCTGTCTCTCTCTCAAAAATAAAGAAACTTTAAAAAAAAGGATTCTGTGTAATAAGATACTCTACCTCCATCTGGGTTGCCAAATCCTCTCCCAAACCCTAGTTTTCAAGACATACCCTGCCTTATTATCTGTATAAATTTAATCTGTTCTCCAAGCTAATATGAATTAAGGTATTCATAAGATAACTTCTAGAATATTATCATGTAACAATTTGAGTACTTCTAAGTTGCTTCTTTTATTATATATATATATTTAAGGTGTTCTCTTTTGCCTGCCCTTGTTTGAATGACAGCTGGTGGGTATAGCATCACTCCTAAGTTCACAGCCCCCTTTTCTCCTCCTACCACTAGACGCTCTTCGCTGCAATGTAGAGTCACCAAACACTTTGCTCTGGGCCTCTGCCAAACTGTCACTGTATCTGGATAGTGTGGCGTCCTCTCTAAAAAGGGAACAAAATAGTCTGAACTTTGTCCTGGTGTGCCAGTGTGGGCCACCATGACAGCCAGCTAATCCATCACTGTGGAGACCTTAGGCTGTGCAACTGACCACCCAACTGACTGTCATCTAAGGGGGGTGGCGGTTAATCATTTCCTTAAGTGATGTGGGTATGAAAACAGAGCTGATTGCTGCTCAGCAGACGAACCTTATCCGTTCTCCCTGCCCCGAGTAGTGACTGGCCATTTCCCCTTCTTCCCAGACCGCAGGGTTTCAAGAGATTCTGACCGAGGTGGAAATTCTAGCGGTGATTGTGGGATGCCTGTGTCATGACCTGGACCACAGGGGAACCAACAATGCCTTCCAAGCTAAGTAAGTGTTCTAATTGTTGTTATTTTAATGCATTTGCCTTTCTGTTCAGAGCCAAAGGTGACGAGTGCTAAAGAGTAAAGCATTAATTTCTGGCATCTGAGGCCAAGGCCACACAGGCTTGGGTGTGCATGTCATGGGGCTCATCCATCTTTATAATTCCCTATTCTTCTCTTAATTGCAAATTTGCCCTTCATGTCATGCTTGTTGATTTGGTCTGTCTCTGTTGACCTCAGTCAGATAACAAAGCTCAGATTTTAAAAGGCCTATTTTTTTTCCTTCCAGAATATTTGCCTTCATGGCATTATAAGCATCTTAGACTTGCTGCTTTCAAAATCAGGTTTTGAGACTATTAAAATGAAAGTGGCCTTTGGAATTTTATGAAGCAAAATATGTTTCTTCTCCCAATAGAATCTCTTCCAGGTTCTTTAATGGTGGGTATTGTACAAACGGCAGTGAACTAAAGCAGCGCTAGGAATACAGTCTCTGCTGCTCTCCTCCCCTCCGCCCACAGAAAGGTGGGAAGCAAACAAAGGAATTGCATCAGTCCTGGGGATGTGTGAGCACATAATGTGCGCAGACAGAATAATGTGCCCCTCGGCAAGTTGGACCAGCTGAGATGACTGTTACTTGGTGTCTCACACTGTGGTCTTATTTGGAAATAAGACCAAAACCCAATCTCCTGACTTATATTGAAGGTCCAGTTTTAGTGTTCTTTTTACTATCTGTTTGCAAACAAAATGATATGTGGGTTCGGGGGCTGGGGAAGTTAAGAAAGCCTTCAGCAAAGAGGCAAGACCATCAGATAACTGATTTCCCAGCCCCCAGACGGGCCTACCCCCGTAAGGTGAACATCCACAGCCCACTGTGTGTCAGCGGCATCGCTCCCTTTGTTCCCCAGACATCAACCTACTGGGGCCTTGGACTCCTGGCTCCTTGTATATCCTCCCAATCAAATGAATTTTGATTTTAGACACTTCTCTCTACAGCCTGGATCCTATTAATAGCCCCTCACTTTGACCCTCACTTCTCAATATCCTAAGATTTCTTGACCCTCTTAACGTTCTGTGACATCCACTCTGCAAAAACTCAGCCCCGATTCAATCAAGCAATTCAGTTTCTTGCTGCTCTACCTAGACTTTTACAGGCTTTGGGAGAAAATGTCACAATCGTGAGAGTCTGAGACATACCAAATATATATTGTCCCAGCTCAGCTGGAGGCTCTGTGCTCCCCACAGATCTTTCTGTGTCCCCAGCCAGCTCCGTCCCCCCCTTGCTCTTAGCAGTTACGTGGACCAAACGGTTCTCCCGTCCTCACCTACCTCCTGTCTACCACCGCCCCCGCACCACTCCACAGATCACCTTGCCTCCTCCTTCACCGAGAAAATTGAGGCCATCAATTGAGCCCTCCCTCAATTTCCTCCCCTGCCATGTAGAAACTTATCTGTCTGGCCCCATCCTTTCACCCTTCCCTCCTATCTCAGCCAAAGGGCTGTGCCACCTCCTGTCTGAGACTAATCCCTCCACCTCAGCTTCGGGGGCCTTCCTTGCCCCCTCCTGCAGGACCCCACTCCATCAATCTTCTCCCTCTGCCTTGTGCCTCCTTTCCCTTCCTACTGGTACTCGGCTTCCTGCTAGCATCCTGTGCATGATTTTCCGCCATCTTGAAGAAGCCCTCTCGCTTCAGTTTTCTTTCTCTCCCTCACTTTCCAGTCAGTTTTCTTGGGAGAGTTGTCTGTTCATTGTCTTCACTTCCTCAACCCTTGCCTCCCACAGGGCCGTCCAGTTCCATTTTACCAGGGAGCCCACCACTGGCCCCTGTTCCCAAAGCTGATGGACACTCTTTTTGGTCTTTTTTCTTGGCCTCTCTTGCCATAAGCTGCATTTCCCTACTCCCTCCTTCCAGAAACTCTTCCTTTCTATTGGAGCCCCACGGCCCCCTCGGTCTCAGTCATTGCCTCTATACCTCTCTCTTCTCCTCTATCCTTGTGAATAGCAGGGCCAGAAATCCACAAGTTACCCAGATTCTCTCCTTAGCACCCCAGAGCTGACATCTCTGCATTGTTGAGTAACTATTGCTTCTTTGCAACCATCCACCCATCCTGGATTGCTACAGCAGGAAGCCCATCTTCCCT
>NC_043702.1:53320257-53403095 GCF_006229205.1 Suricata suricatta
GTGCATCAGTGTCCCAGATACAGGGGCTTTTGGTGTGCTCAATGGGGTCATGTTAGTTCACCTGCCTCTGCTCCCTGATATGCTGCTTCCCTGTCTTGGAATGCCCTTCTTCTCCATCTTTCCCCAAATTCCTCCAAAAGCATCACCCCCTGGGTTTTATCTCTAAGGTACCATCATAGTCAGTGTACCTTCCTTTAGCACCCGTCTCCAGCCCCCTACCATTCTGTCACTTATGTATAAACAAGAGATAAATGTGTTAGAATTACATTCATAAAGCCAGACTGAGCACCTGTGGGCTCTTTTAAGAGTCAAGTGCACAATACTTGTGCTCAGATACCAACGTCCCCTTCCAGAAACAGCCTGTGTATCACTGTGTATTTCTGCTAGTTGACCTCTCAGGTCTTTGGACCAAGAATACACACCAAATGAAAATCCAGCTAATCAAATTTCATCTGCCACGAATTTAGAGTTGGATTACCATGATATTGACTCACTTATCTGTTGAGATCCAAGCTGTGGATCTGCAGAGATGTGGGAGCTGTAGGCTGCCTTTTTGGGAAAGCCATGATGACAGGAGGTAGATAAGAGAAACAAGAAAGTGAATCTGCAGAGAGAAGAGAAGAAGAAAGTAAATATTCAGAAAGAAACAGAAAAAAGAGATTATACAACCCTAGAGACAGAGAGATAAAGCAGACTTGATCCTTGGCTTTCCATGTCCACTCCATTTCCAGGAGACCCAGCCACACTTGTGGTAACTGGGCTCCCTAAGAGTTCCTTTTTATCATTTAATCAACCTCTTCAGTGAAGCTGCTTCTAATTGATTTCTGTTCTTTGCAAATGACAGTGCCCAAGACAATGAGAACTACCAAGTGCTTGTTTCCTACCTCCAGTGCTCACCACCATACCTGTAGGACAGACATCTTGGTCTCCATTTAACAGGGAGGGCCTAAGCCTCAGGCAAGGAAGTAACTTGCCCAAATTCAAACATCCAGAATGTGGCACAATAGTGTTTGGACCCGGGCTATCTGATTTCAAAAGTCATTGCTTATCCACCACATCATGCTCTCTTTCATGACTTTGTATTATTTACTTGGGGCCTCTAAGGTTCCATTTTTTAGGCTGACTTGCCATATTATGTGAGCTCTGGAAAACTACAATATATTTTGACTCCCAGCAAATCAAGACACAGAGCCATAAAAAATCCTAGAACTGAACTAGACCTTGGTAGTCATACTTTTCAACACCTTAATTTTACAAAAATGGAAACTGAGGGGTCCCTGTAGAGGCCACTTTTAGGCAAACAGACTTGAGCAGTGGAATGTAGAAAGTGCCCATGGTGACCTCCTGGCTGAATGCAAACCGGCCCATCCGGGGACTTACCCACCTCAAAATATCCTAACTGACCAATAGGCTACTTACAACGAGGCACACATACATTACCATACCTCCTCATCTTTCCCTTTTAAAAACAGCCCCCACCCACAGCCTCCTAGCAGATAACCTCTCCCTCTGCTGTCCTGCCCACTGCTCACCATCAGTGCCATTGGCTTCCACCATATTCTACACATTTGGGGGCCCTATGTGATTGGACAGACACCCCATTTAAACACCACAGTTCTCAAGTCTCAAGTGACTGGTATAAGATTAAACAACTTTCAACATATGAGGTAAGAGTTAAGTTGCTGATGGCTGATATTAGAATTCAAAGTTTGGGAGGCTTTGAGGGCTTTTTGAGGTTTTTTTGGGGGTTTTTTGCATCCTTATACTAAATGATCAAATCTACTGTTCCAAGACAGTCTGACGTGTTTCCTCAAGATGATTAATCTTGTACACAATTTACCAGCTCACAGGAGGTCTATCAGCCCTGCTTCTACCTAAGAGAGTCAATTTTGAACTTAGGATACCAAATGTCACCACCACCCACCCTCTGTTAAAATGTTCTAAAATGAAAGAGACCTTTTTAAATCATGGTGAAGGGATTACCTTTTTATTGATTAGAATAACACTTTTTCAGTAAGTGTGCCATTGTTTAGAAAAGCCTTAGAAAAGTCTAATCCTTATTTCCTTTGTTATTCTACAATTATTGACTGCTTTTTTTGTGCAAGGCTCTATGCTAGGCATTGTGGGAGAAATAAAGAAGTATAACAAACAGCCCCTTCCCTAAAAGTATTCACAGTAAAATTCCAACCTTTCAAGTGATTTGGAAATAGATTTAAATGCACCAATTATTATGTGGCAAAGCGTACAGTACCTTTTATTCATATGTAAGGCTATAAAGAAACAAGAGACATTTAGCAAGAGACAAATTACTATATAAAATGCAAAATGCCTCTATAATAAAAAGTTGTGACTTTAGTTGTAGCACAATATGATTTATTCTCTTAGCCTTTCTGATGAGTGAACCTTTGCATTTTCATATTTTATTCTTAATTTTTAAGTATTGGAGCACGTGCAGTGAATGATCAATAGGTAGTGAGGGCCACCATGCCACCACGCTTGGCAATTGCTCTGTGAACCCCTCTCTCCTGTTTTCTCCAGGGACAGCGTTTCCCACTCATCCCCCTCGCCATTACAGCTGCCCCCGATGATTAAATATCAGTACCAAACAGCTTTGTAGTATATTCTCCTAGGAGACTTCTTCTATTCATTTCTAGCATAATCTCTTATACTCATTTATTGGGAATGAAAACCCATCTTGTCGCTTTCGGCCAGGTCCCAGAAGTGAAATCCTGGGGCACATTAATCTGCCGTGACAGCCTAATCCCATTCCTCACTACCTCCCAGCAATTCTCAATTTCCTAATTACCTTTCATAGTTTTCCTTTTAAAACTTTCCCATAAGCCACAGCCATACACTTCCATTATGTCTCTTTTCCAAAGAATATGCATATCTGGAGAACTTATGCACGTTTTTGCACATTTGTTTTTAGTGCCTGTGCAAAGTGCTGAATGCCTGTACAGAAAGAATTTTCACTTTGACTTTTCTTTTTCATAAGTCTTTCCTTGTGTGTCACCTGTCCACGAATGAAAGTCTTCAGAATGTCGGGATGACCTAATCAACAATGGGCATCATAAACAATCACATGTATACATATTCCTGTGCTCATGGAATTTGGATATATAATACAGATATCCACAATTTGGAGATATATACATATGTCTCCATGATTTGTAATATTTTTATAATTATGTAATATATTATAATAATGTAATATTTTTATAACTACAGTGTGTGTACCCCAAAGCTCTTATATGATGGAAATACTTACCAAAAACAGTTAAAATGGGAGCTGGTATTAAGGTTCATTTGCATGACATTATCACAAAATACGTTAACATACTTATTACTGTCAACCTTCAAGTCTGAAGTATAATCTCTAGCCATACTACTTTAAGTTTATTAGCCAAGCACCTAATTTTTTTTAATTTTTACTATTTATTTTTGAGAGAGGAAGAGTGGGGGAGGGGCAGGAAGTGGGAGGGGGAGAGAGGATCCCAAAGTGGCTCTGCACTGAAAGGAGAGAGCCTGCTGCCAGACTTGAACTCACTAACGATCATGACCTTAGCCCAAGTCAGATGCTTAACTGACTGAGCCACGCAGGCTCTCCACCAAGCAGCTAACATTTTTTTAAGCACCTATTCCATGCCAGGCAATTGGCTATGATATGCACATAAAACATCCTGGAATTTCAAAAACCAAAACAAAAGCACACAGTGTGCATTTTGAAAAATGTATTTCCAGGGCGCCTGGGTGGCTCAGTCGGTTAAGCATCTGGCTTCGGCTCAGGTCATGATCTCACTGTTCATGGGTTTGAGCCCTGCATCGGGCTCTGTGCTGACAGCTAGCTCAGAGCCTAGAGCCTGCTTCAGATTCTGTACCTCCCTCTGTCTCTGACCCTCCCCTGCTAGTGCTCTCTCTCTGTCTCTCAAAAATAAATAAAAACCATTAAAAAATTTTAGAAAAATGTATTTTCATAAAAAGGAACTTAGAAAATAGTTAACTAAAATTAAATATTAACTGGTTACTAAGATTAGCCTAACAATTTTTCAATTATTAAATGGTACAGATTAAGGTAAGATTTATAGAAATAGGGGCACCTGGGTGGCTCAGTTGGTTAAGTGGCCGACATCGGCTCAGGTCATGATCTCACAGTTCATGGGTTCCAGCCCTGTATCAGGCTCTGTGCTAACAGCTCAGAGCTTGGAGCCAGTTTCAGATTCTGTGTGTGTGTCTCTCTCTCTGCCCCTCCACTACTCATGCTCTGTTTATCTCTGTCTCAATAATAAATAAAAAACATAAGGAAAAAAAATTTTTTAAAGAAATAACACATACCTGATTAAAATGTAGGACCCCCCCCCTTAGCAACTCTATTCATAATTATCCCTATGGAACCAAACCCTGTGGTTCCCCAACATGGGGTCAGCTCTGATTCTCTCCAAGGATTATGGGTCCCTGGGCCCCTCATCTGGCTGTGATTTTGGGCTGCTTCATAGTGAAGATGGAGGGCAGCTTATGACCAAAATCCTTCACATTGCACATGTGTGTGGTTTCTGGCTCCTCTCGTTAGCAGGGCAGACTCTGAACTGTCGGTCTGGCGTTTCCAGGTAAAGGCCAAATTCCCCTTTTAACGTCCAAACTCCCTGGAATGAGCAGGAAAGAACACAGGGACTTGAATGTGCCCTTAGCCAGAGTCCCATGACTGCCCTTTAAACTATAGTATTCTCTGGATTTCTCTTCACTCTTAAATTGCTCTAAATCCTAATCCACAAGAGCTGGAAATGAACACATTTGAACTTGTTCAATGAACACTTCGCTGAACTGATATTGTTGAGAATTAAGTTGTTCTACATAAGCAGAATTTATAGATAATTCAAAATAACTTTTTCGAGTATTTAAAATGGAAATTGATATGGGTTTTAATTGATTTAACAGACTGCCATCTACTACATGTCATGTATTATGATAAGCACTTCCGAATATTTTATTACATTTTCATAAATAACAGGAGGTAGATAGCATTTTCATAATTTTAGAGACAAAAAAATCCCTGAGCCTTAAAGCACCCAAGTAACTGTCCAAAGCTATTTCCAAGAGCTAGGGTCTGACTTCAAATCCAGGGACCTTACCAGAGTTCTACCCTGAGATATAGTGGGACCCTGAGCTGGGAAATCATGGTAGAAACCTGTCAGCCTTACCTGTAAAGTGGTTAAATGGACTCTGCTTAATATTCCCACGGGCTTTTCCCCTGGAAAGTCAAATACATGGTGTAGAGAACCATTCCTTGTTGTGGACACTCAAAAGCTACATACGGTTTAGTTCATAAAGTGCACCCCGATCTCCTGAGTTACAAATTCTCTCTTTTGTCCTCGGATCATCCAAAGCACTTCGATTGGACCTGGAACGCTTTCTATGGTATTTGTGTTATGTGCATTATTTTCCCTTATGACCACATCTCATCTTTCTTACTAGCCTGTTAATTTCTTAGCAAAATGGCCTCTGTCTCATTTATTGTCACATCATCCACAGGATCTAGCCTAACACATAGGTTTTCGAAAAGTTTACTTCATGGATGAGTGAAGTACCCAGTTTCCTGAGAATGTATATGCTCATGTTCCTTTGCCAAAGCCGGAAAAGCAGTCTGATCCAAAGAACTGGTGTGGGAGAATTGTTGGCAGGTGGAGGGCTCTGGTCGCTCATCCTTCTGTCCTCTTTCAGGAGCGGCTCTGCCCTGGCCCAACTCTACGGAACGTCCGCTACCCTGGAGCATCACCATTTTAACCACGCTGTGATGATCCTTCAGAGTGAGGTACAGACCTAACCCTCTGCGTCTCCCCTTGACAGAAAACCCATACAGCGATGCTTGCCACCGCTTTCTCTGTAGTGCCACAGGTAGAGACCAGTTTTTTTAGGCCAAACTACTGCTTTTCTTGGTGACTCTTTAAAATCCTTTCTGATGCTTGACCAAGAACCATCTTCAGTTCTCCTGAGCTGCTTCATTTGGGTTTCATGATTGGTAAAGAGACTTTTCAGATTCACTTTGCAGAGGAGATCACTCACAGCTCTTCACCAGGACATGGTCTTCTCTTCTTTAAGGAGTACAGAAACCCACTAGCTGAGTGACTTGACCCAAGTAACGAGTGGTTCCACATTCCCATTTTGTGAAACTCCAAGTCATTTTACAAGATGGTAGAAGTAGAAACAGGGTGAGAAAATTACACTTTATTAGCACAATTGAGAAAGCTATAAAAGATAAAAGGAACCCAAAATTGCTGGTGGGAGCAGTCTGAAAGTGAGAATTACAGCTAAACTTGAGACCCAGGGCTAAAGCCATATGCCTTATTTTGCTTCATGTCGCAGTGCAGGAGTTGGAAATTGTTGGACTTGTGTACTTTTAGCTCTCCACAGAGAAAAAGAAGAACCACTAGCTGACTCTGGCTGAGGCATCTGAGTTTTAAATTGCCAGGAAAGGATCTGTTTAATTTTCTGCAGGCATACCGACTTTTCTTTTTTTTTGAGGCCAAGAAGGGATCATCTGTTCCCCATTATTTGTCAGTTCTCTAGCTGTGCCATTAATTATTATTATTATCATCATTCAGGCCCTGCTTCGCTGGAATAGCATCATTAAATATGGAGGGTTTTTTTCCTCCAGCCTATCTTGAGAAAGCATGTCTTTTGCACTATCACAAAAGCCTTCTTCGACCTCATAAAGGAGAGTCAGCACTCCGGAACCTGAATGTAACTGGGGAAGGACAAACCCACTGAGGGAGATGTATTTTCAATTGGGAATGAAACATCAAGGGTTAGGCTCTCAGTAACTCTGACAGAAGCCAGCGTCCCAGCATCTGTGGCTCTGGAATTTTCCGATAGAAGCCATGTCTGAGCTGAGTGCTATGGAAGAGAGAGGGAGGGTTAGGAGGAGCTTGGAGCTTGGGTGCAGACTGTCTTTTCTGTACGAGCAATATGATGAGTTTACTCCGCTGACCCCCGAAACTCCCACCTTTGTAATAACAGGAATTATAAACAGGATGTTAGGGTTTTCTTAGAAGGTCATTTGTTTGTTTCCTGGGAAAAACATACCTCACTATCTCAGAATTCGTGTTCATACAAAGAAAACGCACTGGCTGGCCTTAACTCTGGGATTCTCTGTGAAGAACACAGAATAATAATCATGGAAATTCACCCCAAGCAACTGTTGTTTGGTTCGTGGTCTGGCTATTTTCCCATACACACCCTTGTCCTGCCCATCAGGAAGGCAAACATGCCCCCCTCTTTCAAATGAGGTAGAGGCCTGAGGCAAATTGGTCCAGACCTTTTCTCCCTCCACATTTGGTTTTCTTTTCATCAATACCACTCCTCCATAAATGTAAATGACAGGAGAAGCAGTATTTCAGGGACTCAAATCTGTTTCAGGGACCAAACCCTTGAGGCACTGGAGAAGGCCAATTTGTTTATATACAATACATTGACTGCAAATTAACTGTTTTGTTTTAACAAAGCCTATCTGGCTAGTTTTATCACTCTGTTAGCTGTAAATTGTGTCAGTTACTATATGTCCTTTAAAATTGTTAAAACGCACTCTCTCACAAAATGATCAAGATCCTCAAATTCAGACCAGCTTTCTCCTTCACACCGCATAGTTTTGACTGTAACTTACAAGTAAAGCTATTTTCTTTCACTGGGAGATGCTAGATGTGTGTCTGGGTCCAGTTGATGACTTTTCCATAGCTTCCAACCACTTTCTCCTAGGCCCCAGAGCACCAGCCTAAGATTGATCTGTGGGGCAAGGCTCAGGCGAAGAAACCTGGGCAGAATTATGGTGTGGTCTCCCTCTAGTTACTTGTCTTCTTCCTAATGGCTGAATTAAGGGTCTGTAAGAGTTCATTTGAAAATTATTATTAATAATTGGACCTGGTCCCATGTGGAACCAATATACTCTAGTCTTAAAGGAGTGGAGGGTTCACCCAATGAGATAAATTAACTCAGGGAAGGAGATTATCATCTGGTGGCTGGTAAGAAGCAATTCACTAATTGATATTCTGGTTCCTTGAAAGAATTAATTTACCTCTTAGTGGAGAACAGTTTATTCTCAGGCCGTCATCTGCCCCTTCCTTCTATACCATCTTCTGGCTCTCAACACCAGCTTTAAAACCCCCCTGTTTCTTGGGCCACATGTTTATGAGTTCATAGCCCATGCTAAGAAAATGTTTAATGAAAAGTCCCTGGCTTTCAAAGCAAATAAAGTGAATTGTTGGTCACTTTACAGAATTGTTTCACTTTACTAAAAGTATCGCAGAACTGTCTTATGTAGCTACAACAAATTTTGATGAAAAGAAGCGTCCTTTCCAAAGTTATGGAGAACAGGTGCAAGTTTTCCTAGGTAAAAGTAATGTAACAGTCCCAAGAACTATTCCAAGAACACTATCTTACACACTCTAGCTTCTCAGTAATTATGTACTGAATTTAATCTACCACATGCTTCATTAGGATGTATCTTCCCAATTTAACGTAAGGTTTCTCAAACTCGGCAGCGTTGACACACTGGGCCTGTAAAACTTTGTTGTGGGGGGCTATCCTACGCATTGGAAGAGATTTAGCAGCATCCCAGGCCTCTACCCCCCAGATGCCAATAGCACACCCAACCACAGTGACAATAAAAAATGGCTCTATTGCCAGAAGTCCCTGTTGCCAAAATCACTCTCAGTTGAAAACCATGGTCTAAGGTTTCTTTCTCTTCCTTGAAGTCATCTGTTGCCATAGCAAGTGCTTCCAAAATACCAACGTAAGTCTTTATTAGTGAAACTAGTATTCATTTTAGGCTCAGAAAGATTTTCAAATGTTTTGTCAATTTCTACACTCAGTAATTCAACAGGAAATGGCAGCCAAATGGAGCTCTTGGCACAAACGTATCCATAGTAACAAAAGTTTCAACATTTTCAGAGTCTTCTATTTAAAACTAATAAAATCTAATAAAAGATAATAAAGTGCCCCTTGGTGGTCATTCTCAAAAATGATTGTGCTTTCTGGCTTTGCTATGTTTTCCAGAGAGTCTGTTTGTATTTTTGCAAATGGTTTTATCATGTTCCTATACATTTTTTTAAATATAGGAGACACATGTATTTGACAAACTTAGATTTAATGTTGTCTTTTGTGACTTTTTACTTTCTCATTACAGGGTCACAACATCTTTGCTAATTTGTCCTCCAAGGAATATAGTGACCTTATGCAGCTTTTGAAGCAGTCAATATTAGCAACAGACCTCACACTGTACTTTGAGTAGGTATTGGCATTTCATCTATTTGACAAATGGATATCTAAAATTTCATCCTGTAATTAATTTTCAAGTCTATATTGGGGGTCGCCTGTTATTCTACCACTGGTATCAATGTGTAAATGAGCTAAACTTTTTGTTGTTGTTTTTCCCTTATCTAAATGAACTTCATTAAGGTGGGGTCTGCAAGACCAGAAAATCAGGGCTACCATCATGAGATTTGTAGCTTTCTTCTGTTTAATGAGCTTTGTTTGAAACTTTTGACTCTGAAACTAGGTGATGGTCATTTTTATTTTAGACACTGGCTAAGATCGCTATTTTGGATTATTATTTCTGGTGAGATCCATAATGGTACTGATGATGCTAATGAAAGGTTTATTGCTGAAAGGTTGACTTGAAATCCAAGTCTTCATTTCTTGCCTCTTCTCTCTCTCTCTTTCTCAGAAGAGCTGTCCTCCTTTTCCCAAAGTTCAAGCCTACATCTGCTCTAGAAATCCCATCCATCTTTTTTCCTCTGATGCCTGCTCCACCAGAAGCCACCTCTTTGGGCAGCCTTGGAAGTCTCTTCCTTCACTGATATGCATACTTTCCTCTTAAAGACCAAATAATTTCCCCCTTAAAAAATTCTCTGACTTGATCTGATGGAGATCTTTAACTGCTTTTTAATTTACCTTTCTTTTACTGCCTGCCTTCCAAAATAAATGGAACACATTAGTACCTTAATTTTCCCAACACCTATTTACAGTTTGAGGACAAATGTGCACCTTCACATTCGACAAAAATTGTTCTTTCACAGGACACCAGAAACTTCCTTGTCCTCAAATTCAGTGTCTTTTACCTATTTTTGATATTGTATAGCTTCTTTGAGACCTCTAAAGGTTTACAGTCTTCTCATTGTCAATTTCTACCCTCTTCTCTTCCCCAATATCCAGCTGCTTTTCTCCCTCCTATTCTGGGTTATTTGTAGGTTTCTTTTCTCCTTGTTCCTACATATGAGTTCTTGAACCCATATTCTCTCTCAACTCAGATTTATTCTCTTAGCTTCATCTCCATATATAGGTACGTAGAAGACTCTGGAATCATTGTCTAACCATTACATTCTTATCATGTATCTCCAACTTCCATCTCAAAAATCTTCAGTCATTTCATTGCTTTCAAAGCAACCTGGAAACTTGGTTCAAGTTCAAGGCCCTCTATAAACAGCCCTTAACCTTTTTTCCTCCTTATCTTCCACTTCTCTCCTATATGATTTGTCTACTCCAACCAGACTGACCTACATATTACCCTTTGAAAACATCTCAAAAATGTCCGTATGCCCAAATCATAATGTTTCTGCATGAAATCCTGTCCCTGCACTTCCTCATTGGCTGAACTTTCCTTTAAGGTCCATTTCCTCCATCACCTTTTCTAGGAAGCCCATTTCACTCCCTTTGTAATCATACTGCCCTTTCTTATTGTATCAGTTAGATTTAGATTCAGTTGTAAAGGGCACAAGCCCAAAATAATAGTGGCTTATGTCTCTGTCACTGAGAAGAAATCTGGAGATCCTCAGTCTGGAGCTGGTAGAGTAGCTGCATGAAGTCATCAGGGACTCGTGCTCTTTTTACCTTTCTGACTGCCACCTTCAGCTCATGGTTTCAACCTTAGTCCAAGATAGCTGTGTAAGCTCCAACCAGAATATCCACATTTCAGCTAGCAGAAAGAAAGAAGGGACAAGGTAGAAAGTGCCCAAAAGGAGATGCAAGCTATCTTTTAGGAGAGTTTTCTGGAATCTCCACATAACTCTTCCACTTACATTTCGTTGGTTGGAATTTAGTCATTTGGCCAAACCAAGGATGAAGGAAGCTTGGGAAAGAAAGTCTTTACTCTGGGCGACCGTATGCCCTGTGGAAAAGTAGGGGCTCTATCATTAATAAAGGAATGAGGGACATTGGAGTAGAAAACTAACAATCTATGCCAAAGGTATTTATTGTTGGATTCTGCTGAATGAGTTAGTGCATGGTATTGTGGAAAAAGTAAAGGCTTTGGAGGTATACTGGTCTGGATTTAAATCACATTCTGGCATTCTGGTTAAAACCTGGTAGACTGAGCCCAAATGTCCGTATCCTCTCCCTCCTGAAACTCCACTGAAAAGACACCAAATAAATTTAAAGAAGAATAAAGCATAAATCTGCAAGAAGAAAGAGAGAGGGCACACAACAACTGATAAGAGATGTCAATACATTAGTGGAAAATGGAAGACTGACCAACAAATGGTAACTGACCTAGCAGAGTAGAAGTGAAAAGTAGGACCTACCGAGGAAAACAGCTCTGAGAAACAAGGTAGTTTGCCCTGTAAGACCTTGTTAGGAGCCCAGAGACAAATAAGTGCCATGAAAAGGGGATGTGACTCTCAAAGCTTAAGATAAGCCCACAGTTCTCCCCCAAAGTAGTCAGTCAGCTTCTTTTCCTCTATCCCTGGAGACAGCCAGAGGTTTATTCCCTGGAGAGATGAAGGAGCAGACTCTGGACTGAGGAAAATACATGGTAGAAATGAGAAACAGAGCCAGAACAGGAGATAAAATAAAATGGAATGAGTCTCTGGATTGAAAACCCATAGCTCAGTCACCCAGAAGCCAGGAGTTCATAAGCCATAAACCCAGAGTTGTCAGATTTAGCAAATAGAAATACAAGAATCCTGGTTAAATTTGAATTTCAGATAAACAAGGAACAATTTTTAGTATATCTATGTCCCATGCAATGGGCTGGAGTTGGGGGGGGGGTACTGTGGAAAACACATACATACAACTCCCACTCAGCCTTTTAATGCCTAACCGTTACATACAGATACCAAGGATCACAGAACACTTTGTGAACGCCTCCCATCTGAAATACAGAAGCCAAAGCAAATAGGAAAAAATAAAATTCAGAGAAAACACAGAAAGAAAACAAAACCTGAAAATAATTATTAATATCCTTAAACAGCTAAGATATGGCATCCATGAAACAAGAACAGGATGCTTTAAAAAATAATATAAGCAACCACAGATGAAACAGCTCTTGTTTTATTAAAATAAGATAGCCAAAATAAATAAAATTAAAACAGTGGGGAATGCAGTCAAAGGACAAACAGACAGCAATATGGAAAACATTGTTTTGTTTCATTATATGTTTTTTAGGATTGTTTGATGTGTTAACTACACGCATGGATTACCTTGATAAATATAAAGTTTAATTAATTTTAACATATACTTTCAAAACAAAAATCGCAGTTCTGCCACTACCTGGCTGTGCATCATCAGACAAATTAATCACTTCTCTGAGCCTCTTTTCTTCATATGTAAAATAGAGATAACAATACCGATGTTATCTGTCTTATAAACATCTTACATCTCGTAAATGCCTTGTATGTCTTAAAAATGGTGACATCTACAACCTCATTGCTCTATACCCCATTTATTTTGTTTGTTTTTTGACCCTCGTGATTGACTTCACTGTCTTGATCTTCTATGGTTTTCTGAAATGATGCTCCTTGACTTGGGATTTATGGAGGCCTATGACCCTTTAATGTTTTTATTGCCTGTCTCTAACACTTGCAGGATTTTGTGTTATTTTCCTCAAAGCAGAAACATTTTCCCAAGCCAAGTTTCCAAGTAACTTCTAAGGGGGAATAAAACCTCACTGTTGGAGTCCATTTATCAAGGCCTGTTAGGGACGTGTCAGATCACTGAGTGACCGCCGGGACGCAGCCGAGGAAGTTGGTTGCAACTCCTTTTCTCATTACTCTGCTCTTATCTTAACGCTGCAGCCCCTGCATTCGCTGACTCCCAAAGAGTCGCCGGCTTGTTCTCTTTCTGCCAGCATTATTGTCTTCTGAGGTTCCGAATAGCTGCTCATTCCCTAATCTAGACCTTCAGGAGGCTGATTCACTTGCTGTCTGAAGTTGCATTAAAGCATTGCCATATTTTTAGACAAAACAATCCCTAGGGTTAATGAGGGGAACAGCAGCCACTATAGACTGTCACCTGGATGCATTTATTTCACAGAGGTACAATGGCAGAACTAGAAGGGATGTTAGAAGTGATGTAATCCAATTCATCCCCTTTATTTTGTAGATCAGGTACTGAGCTCCAAAACGTTAAAGAGTGTAGCTTGGGTCACATAAGTAATTAATGGCTAAACTGAAACCCGTTCCTCTTTTAGGGCTTGTTCCACAATCACTGTATTCCTTCTCTAATGGAAGAATCAAGAAATAGTTGTCATTTGAGTTGGAGATCCATTTTATGGAATATTGACTTCCCGGGTGTATATAAACCAGTTTAATTTGAAAACCAGCCTGGGTTCCCTGATCGCTCTCTCAGAGCAGAGCTGGAGTCAAGGGCTTGCATGCAGGTAGCACAGTTTTGAAGTGACATCAGGAATAGGAGTGGGGGTCTAGGACAGTGACAGGGAAGGTAGGAAAGCTATTGCCAGGACACGCTTCCTTGTTGGTCGCTATCGTGGTCAACTGGGCTTGATCCTGCAGGGACCGTCTGAAAGATGCTGCACCTCAAAACTATCCACCCGCCTCCATTCTTTATCAGCCAAAGTTATTCTGTGGGCTTTAACTCCCAGGACTTGGGACTTTCAGGATGTGCGTGCCTGAGGGCTGGGACTCTGCAGCAGTCCCCATCCCAGACGCAGGGTGAGCAGCGCCCTGGCAGAAAGTAAGCCAGGCAGCAGGCGGCCTGGGCAGGAACTTGGTGCAGCAATGGCTAGAGAAAGGTGGGCCAAGAGAATGTGGGGTGGTCTGGCACAACTTCTCTCCAAGATTCTGGGGTGTCACTGGTTCTACTCCCATGGCTAATCAAATTGGAAGTCATGATACGATTGAGGTCAACCAAAAAGGAGGCTCACTGCCTTCCTCCGCTAGGAAAGGTAAAGCACTCTAGAAAGAGCCAGTGCAGGCAGGGAGATGCTCTTTTGGACCTTTTGGAGAGAAGTGTATGATCCATTCCTACGGTGAAATCTCCTTCCATGTGCCAAAAGAGGAAAAAAAGATTCCTAGAAATGTGAAACCCCTTTAAAACCAACCACAAAAACTTGTAAATTTAATTTCTAATGGCATTCAGTATTCTTGGGATTCTATACTATAAGTGACAGATTAAAAGAGAATTAATAGGTTTAAAAAACAAAAAAACAAACAAAAAACCTTAGTGTGAATTTCTAGGCTTCACAACCCAAGCCTGGGGGTTAATTGGTCAGTCTGATTTTCCAACTCACTGAAAACATTTTCCAGTTTCTGCTGAGTGCTTTTCTGAAATTGATTTCCATGCCTATTTCTGAGTCCCCCAGTGAATAAGACTTTGATAATTAAATAGTGATTTCAGCATCTCAAGCAGGACTTAGACCTACCCTATAGGTAACCAGCCACGCAACTTTGAGGGAGTCACTCACTTAATCTCTCTTCGCCTCGGTTTCTTGTCAGCAACATTGGGACAGGCATATCACCCATAGCAACCTCCTAAGGTCCTTGTGGTGGTCAAAGGAGATTACCTATTTGAAAGATAATTTGGTAATTTAAATAATTAAGATTTCAATCATCTAAACAATGTAAATATAAATAATTTAAATTTGATAACATTGATGATTTACCTGATGAAGAAAAGAATCATTCAGCTAGAGCACTTAATAAAAGTTACACCATAAAAGATGATGCTTTGGGGGGAAGGGGGTGGGAAGTGTTGAAACTTCAAAGAGAAGTCACAAATGCCCTGTCCTTTTGTCTGCAGGTAAGTCAAAAAGATGATTATTAATAAAAACAATGACTAATGTTTCCTGAGTGCTTCTTTAGGAGCTTTATGTACACATTATCCCATTTAAGACTTAGAGCAGTCCTAGTAGAATAGGCGCTATTATTGGCCTCCTAATACACAGGAGGAAACTGAAGCTTGGAAAGATTCAGTAAATTGCTCACAATGCAAAATGGTAAAGCTGAGATTTGAACCAAGAGGTTGGACTCCAAACTGTTTGTAATTACTGACTGGCATTCTCTCTGCGGTTATAGAACCCTTGGAACCGAGGCCAATCATGGGAACAGGTGGGCGTCAGGGGCAGAAGTATCTTGAGTAGGCCTATGCCTGAGGCCGGTTCCAGGCACCCCAGGAAGTGGAGTGGAGGCTACAGGTTAGAGCTGCTCAGGAGCCTGTCTGGTGGCACTGAGACTTCAGTGAGAGGTCCCTTGTTTGCACCTGAGCTAAGCTGGGCATCAGAAGTTGGCAACTCTTTAGCTTTAATACAGTTATGGAGGGTGTTGCTGTTGGGCAGCAATAGCAGTGTAGCGTCCATGCCCAGAAGGCTGTGGTCACATAACACTATTTGTCATCCAGCAGGGGCCTGCTCAGTGACCAGCACCATCGCAGCCTTACGGCATCGCCCTGTATCACCACTAGAATGGGAGCGCTGTGAATGCACACACCTCATTCTTAGAGCCCCAAAACCTGACACACTGCCTGTCATGATGATGTCTCAAAATAGAAACTTTTTGGTATTGAACTCTCGTATCAGCCTCCTAAGTGGATATTATTATCCGCATCCTATAGATAAGGATGTGTGGGCTTAGAGAGGGTAAGTCATTTGCCCAAGTCCTCAAGTTGTCTGTGCTCACATCTCTGTGTCACGCTGCCTCAGACCAACTATTTAAACCAAGAATTATCCAATAATTCAGATTTTATAAATCCATTTGGATGCTCAGTGCTTTTCCCATTGGCTCTCTAAATTAATCAGATTGATCTTCAAACTGAAAAATCTCCATGTCCCTTTGTGCTCTAGAAACATTCATCAGCAATTATGGAAAATGCCCAATCTAATGGTATCTCTGTCTTTGTCTTTCCAACGGGAGGCAATAAGTAACATTTTTCAAAAGCATCTGATAATGACAGCAAAATGTACTAAATTATCTTAGATTGTTAGAGGAGTTAGTTTGACCATCCTTTTAAAATTAGATTGATATCTAGAACAATTTATTTTTTAAATACAATAGGAACTGAACAAATGTTTCTGCTACTATGCAGACAGGAATATTCACTCATTCATCATTCAACAGATGTTTATTAAAAGCCCACTGTGTTTGGTGTTTTCACCTTCTGCAGTTGCCTGCACTCAACTTAGCCACCATGTTGGAAAGAAAAAGGCAAATGAACGCACACTAAGGTGTAATGGCTGATAAGCCTTGACCCATTCTGACATTTTACCAGAGCCTAGCGATAACCCACTGAAATTATTCTACTGTTAGAACAGGCCCCACAGCAGGTTGATGAAAGAAATATTTTGGCATCTCTTGATGGCATTTTGAAGCACTTTTACATAAGTTCATCCCCATGTCCCCATCCACAGATATTGCAACTGTGTAAAACATGAGAAATTCGTGCACTAGCATGCACTGTTGACTTTTTAATGTACTTCTCCCGGCACTGTGCTGGTTTCTGGGGATGCACCTCAGAGTTCTTACCCCAGGGGCGCCACGCCCATAGAGAAGAGAGAAAAACAGCATGCCTCAGCATGAGGAGGGCTACAGCCAAAGTAAATGCAGGAGCAACCAGGACAGGTGCCATCGAGCGATGCCTTAAACCAGCTCGTGGCCTGGCGTTCTACTTGGATTCAACTATTAGGACCTATGTTATCTCATCTTCTGCTCTTCTCAACATCCCGTCATTCTAGTCTATTTCCTACATTTTGCCAGTTTTAGTTATAGCAACAGAAGCACAGCCTCTGACAAACAAATTCATTCAGGTTCTTAGCTGGCCTGTGTGTTATCAGTGCTAGTCGAAAGCCCGGAGACAATGCGGTTTCAAAATTGAAGATATGACTTTTGTCCATCAGTCATAATTACTAGAGTTAACATCTGCATATTAATTTTCTATGCCTCTCTGGTGCTTTAATGCCCAAATTCCAGAAATCTCTCCAGAGTCTACATTTAGTGATCAACTGTAGACGTATGATTTGTCTGTTGAGTGAGCATTAAGAACAGTGAAAGAAGGGTGCCTGGGTGGCTCAATCAGTTAAGCGACTGACTTTAGCTTGGGTCATGATCTCCCGGTTCACGATTTCGAGCCCCACCTAGGGCTCTGTGCTGACAGCTCAGAGCCTGGAGCCTGCTTCAGATTCTGTGTCTCTGTCTCTCTCTAGCCCTTCCCTGTTCACTCTCTCTCTCTCTCTCTCTCAAAAATAAACATTAAAAAAAAATTTTAAGAACACTGAAGGAACAAATGTCTTCCCCCCTGCACCCACCCCACCGAGCAACCCGCCACACTCCTGGCACCCCTGCCTGATAATTCTGGGGCTGGAATTATAGAAGATTACAATGATGATTCACCATTTTGGCAGTAAAACCTTCCTAACTTTCATGCACTTTTAGGAGATTCAGGACAGTGAGATGAATGGATAGATGAAGAATATGTGTACATATATATGTGTACAGATATATAAATTTACCCCAAAGTTATTTGATTAAAATATACACAGAAATGGTGATTTCTCACTTTACAAATAAAAGGTGTCTTGCAGATAAATTACAAACCAGAAAGATTTTCAGTGTAGTGATGGGTGACCGGTAACCAATCTCTAGAATTATTTTTGAGGATAATTTTAGCAGTCCTGTTCAAATGATGCTATTTTAAAGACCGCTATTTTTCTAAGTGGAGCATATGTCAGGAGAGCGGGATAAAAGCCTAATAAAAACATATCTGATTATAAATGAGATTTTCCAGTAAGTTGCTTTTCACTAGCCGAGGTATTTGCCATTGTCCTTGAAAACCAAGGTTCCCAATGATCTGCTTGAGAAGTTAATGATATAGTTCCTCATGACAGAAGAGTCTGGATCCAGGGAGGATTATATAACTTCGTAGATTTTCAAATGTTCATTTTAGGAGTCCTATGATTTTAAAAGTGCTCCTATTTCTAACAGTTTCACATATGCTCATGCTGCTGAGTGTGTATAATCTATATACATGTACACATATAGATGCTGAAAGGAACAGCATGTGGGCAAATTCATTTCTTAAAAACACAGTGGATTTCACACTGTAGCTTTGTAATGATCATCACTAAGGAGAAGGTCAGAAATACACCACCTGGAGCATGAACCACCAACTTGGCCTGGGCCATTTGCAGCTTTTCTGTGGAGCATCCCCTTTTCGATGATGGAGGGACCTCTGCCTGGTGCTGCCTTGGTGCCTGGTATTTGCCACTTCCTTAGTACAGCACGCTGCAAAGTCACTGCATCTCATGAGGGCTGTCTTCCACTGCTGTCCGTATGCTCTCAGCACGCAAGACTATCCGGCCCGCAGGGCGCATGCTTCACACAGTTTACAAAGATGATCTCAGGGGTGCCCGGGTGGCTTAGTCGGTTAAGTGTCCGACTTCAGCTCGGTAATGATCTCATGGTTCATGGGTTCAAGCTCCACATCAGGCTCTGTGCTGACAGCTCAGAGCCTGGAGCCTGCCTTCGGATTCGGTGTCTCCCTCTCTCCCTGACCCTCCCCTGCTCCCCTGTGTGTGTGTCTCTCTCTCAAAAATAAATAAAAAACATAAAAAATATATTTTTTTAAAAAAAACAAAGATGATCTCAGAGGCCAGACCTGGGAGACTGAGGGCCTAGAATCTACCCAGACCTACCCATAATTGCCATGGAACCCTGGAAAAATCACTTCACCTTCCTTCACCTCGAGTTTGCTCACCTATAACACGAGAGAAACAGCACCTGTTTCTCAAAGGCACCGTCTACCTCTAACGGTCTATAATTACAATGAAAGTTCAAATATTGAAAACAAAATCACTCTATGACCCAGCATGTATATACATGCATGCTTGTGTGTGCACATGCATAGACACAGATAGAGGCAGAGAGAGAAAAAATGCACACAAATTCACACGGAGACATGTACAAGGATGTTCATAGATGCTGTATGTGTATTATGTACTAGCAAAAAAAATGGAAATCATCTAAACCCTCATCATCATGAAATACATAAATACATAGTGGTATAATAATATATGGAATAACCACTTAGCAGTAAAAAGGGATGGCCTAAAACTCTACATAGCAACATGGATGAATGTCACAAACATTGATCAAGAAAAGCAAGTTGCTAAAGAATACATAGACTACAATGATACCAATTATAAAGTTCTAAACTATGCAGAGCAATACTTTGCATAGTTTACCCAGAAAATTATCAGGGTGTCTGTGAAGATGATTCATACAAAATTTAGATAATGGCCATCTTGTGGCAGGAGGGAGAGAGGCATAAGGGAGACAGAAGCCAAGAGCACAGAGATGCTTAGGGGCCTTGGTAAGACAGGAATGCTTTGTTTGTGGGCCGGATGGTGGAGAGGTGGATACATTGCCTATCTCTGGTATGCAATTTTCATACCTTTTAGAACATATTAAGCATGAATAATGAATCTGTTATGTCATCTTTGCATATCATTACTTCAAAATCCTTCATGCAGCCTTCTGAAAATGATTTAAACCATCTCTTGATCTTTCAAACTAGTTAATTTTCAGAAACTTAAAAACTTTTTAAATGTATTTTGGTTTAACCTTTAAAGCATCTATTTGTGTGACCAAACCTATTACCGGATGTATGATATGCACAGTTCCACCAGTGACCACACTTGACAAAACTATGGTGTGCAGAAAGTCCTATTACCTTCTGAGGTCATAGTCATATTTGGGAGGCCAAAACAAATATCAAGAAATAGCCACACTTTAGGCAGGGGAGGAAAAATAACATTAGTATGCCACATTTTTCCGTGCCCTACAGAAAGATTCTTCTCACCTCTCCTCTATCTACTATCCCCAGGGATCGTGGGTAATCCCTTTTGTCCCGATGCAGTGGAATCTAATTTTGTTATAATGTGATGTGAAGCCTATAACCGATTTTGGATTCAGTTGATTTAAGACTCTCACACCAGCAACTCTAGCTATTAGAGTTTCCGTAGCTGGGAAATTTACCCTTACAGTTCTGTTCAGTTGCCCTGTCACACATTTGCATTTTTCAAAAATTCTTTTCTGCATTGAGTTAGCTGCCTCGGTAATAAGTCTCCATTTTGCATCAGAGATGTTATGTATCATATACTGAGCATACTCTCAGCGGATAAAACAGTATCAGTGGCAGGAGGGTCAGACATCAGACGAGAATAATGTTTTTAAATTTCCCACAATGTGTTTTGTTGGCCTCTTGATCTAGTAGGAATCTAGTCTTCAAGAACCTTACAGAGCTTTCCTTGGATCGATTTTATGTTTTCTTATCAATCTCTCTAAATCACAACTGTGAATAGTCTGGTACCATTAGAATCAAGGTGAAACCAGTGGCTGGAGAGTTATTTTATACAATGAATAGGTTTCTGAGGTAATCATTTTCGTTCATTCATCACTTCAACAAATATTTACTGTGCTACTACTATGTGTCAGGCACTGTTGTAGGTACTGGGGATCCAGGAGTGAAGAAAAGCAGCCAGGCGCTTGTCCTCATAGAGTCTGCCTTCTAGTGATTTCTTAGAATAACTCAGAGGATTGAAATGCAAAAGGTACAAATGACAACAGGAATGATGGTGGACAAGCTCTTTCAGAAAGCCTTTCCTGACCTTCCTTCCACAGCCTTCTAAGCTAAGCTCTGGGCCATCCTCTGCCCAGGACATGCTTGGCACTTGGGTCAACTGATACTTCAACAGGCTGCTACCCCAGCATTGCCACTCACCAGCCCTTTCAAACTCAATAACTGACTAATCCTTACTGAGCATTTACTATCTCCCAGGCTCTCTGCTATGTTTCTTACCTAAAACATTTTATCTAATCCTTCTACCAACCCTACAAGATAGATCCCATTACTGTTCCTCCTACTAATAAGAAAACTGAAATCCAGCGAGGTTAAGTAACTTAGGTGAGGTCAGTCATGTGGGGAGTAAGTGACCAGGGTGGTAAGGGCCCAATAAATGTTTGCCTCGTGCTGTGGGGATGAGGGTGGGTACCAGGAAGAGGTGGGTCATGCACATGCAGTGTCAGAGCCTATTTAAAATCCTGATACTTTGCTAATATGGATTTTTTTCCTGCATTTGTGTTGTTTTAAATATTGTATTAAAATATCATTTAGCTTGATAACTGATCTTCTGGGCACCTACTTAAATTGTGGGCCCAAAATGAATGCCTCTCTTACCTCAATCTAGTCCCAGTAACATTAGTATTATTGGTATCACATTAGAAGGGGAGTTACCTATTTATTTGTTGATTGCCCCTGCTAAATTCAGAGATGTTTAGAGATTCCACCTATGTCTCGTGTCCATAAAGCCTTGTTAAGAGTTGGCACAGAGCAGGTGTTCAAGAAATAGTGGTTGAATCAAACTTTCTGCTCTACAATAATTCACAGGAAGACTAGTCTTCATTCAGTGAGAAAAGAGAATTAGCTGATTTCTGCAGTCTCGGGTAGTACAATTAGTCCATTGGGTGTTATTATTGACGGTAATACTAAATATTATTTGCATATTAACCACAACTGTCCGATATTGGGTATCTATTAGGGTCAAACACTTAACATGCCTTATCTCAAATTCTCTCACCACAAAGCTGGAAACTGAGGCTCAGCAATGTGGAGTCACTTGTCCAGGGCCACACAGCTAGAATGTGACAGGCAGCATTAGGCCCAGGTCAGTGTGAGTCCAGACTTGGGTCCTTTCCATTCTACCACCTCCCTTTCTCTTTCAGTGTACAGTCTGTCACTGGACAGACCAGGGCATGACTGGGGCCACAGAGAAGGGAGCAGGCAAATGAAGAAGATGGTACAAGTATACAAAGAAAAGATAGGCACACACTGAACACCCAAAGGACAGGAGAGTGGCCGGGCCCTTCCGTGTCACTGTGCAATGCCATCTCTGACTGTTGCTATGAGGTTGTTGTGGAGTTTATCCTACATTGTGGCGTGGCCTTGACCTATATCCACTTGAAGGGGTAAATCGAAGACCTGTCTGTGTGTCTCAAATAAGAGAGCCACGTGTTTGTCTTCCTGACCTGCCTCCTTTAGGGTAAACTGAGGAGTTAGACTCACCGGATGACAAGAAGTCTATATGGTTGGGCAGCTGGTGATAGGCACCCCAGATCAGAAACAAGGAACCAACTGCACCCAGCATTATGTTCTTTGTCCCCAGAATACAATGGGTCAGTGCTAAATGTCTAAGATCCTACTCTTATTTCTACTGTGAATGACATGGCTGTATTTTCCAAAGTGTACTTCTTGAAACATCAGTACTATGGTAATCTGTGGTTTAAAAAGGTTAAATAGGCTTTTCTATCTCAGTATTTCTCAGAGCTTTCAAAAATCTACCGCGGGTGGTGAATCTCCAGGAGACATATTTTACAGGCAGCATTTCTCCAACCCACTTGGCCAGCGAATCCCTTTACGTGGAGTGCCTCCACATGGATGGACTCTGGGACGCTGTGTGTCAGGATCCTTTAGATAATGTTTCAGCAGGAAGTGCCAAGAAGGTGAAACCTAGGGGAATGATTCTTAAGGAATCAAAATGTTAATGTCTTCTTTTTTCCCTTTTTCATTATAAGAAGGAAAATTCCTATAACTAGATTAAAGGAAAGTTTTGAAAATAAAAAATAAATCACCCTAATTTTTACAACTTGAGAATATTTCGGTCGGTCTGGTCTTTTCCATATCTATATATCGCCAAATGTGTTTCTGTACATATGTGTGTATTCAGCACTTAGGATATGCAGACACAATGCTAACTGCTTTGCATTTAACCCTCACAAAAACCCTGTGAGTTAACAAATATGATCCCCATGTTAGAGATTTGGAAATCAAGGCTCAGAGGGTTTAAGTAATTTCCCCAAGATGCACAGCAAGTAGGTGACAGAGCCGTTATTTAAACACAGGTATTTCTAACTCCACAGACTATGTATTTAAGCACTGAAATGCTGAAATAGTTATTTTCTACCCTAAAAAAAGTATTTGCCCTGAATTTACTACCAGGGAGTTTATCTTATCTCAGATCCTCATACAGCTCAGTTCCATGTTGAATGATAAAAGGATGTCCCACAGTTGTTCCCGCTTTTTATTTGTCCTTGCCTTCCTCCTCTGACTTCGGGTAAGTGTCACAAGGGCTTCACAGCAAGTAATCCTAAATGCCGGACCACACTGTTTTCTGTTTTACGGCTCAATAATCTCCTCCGTTGTAAATGCATTCAGAAATGATTGTGGCTTTTTCTTGAAGCCTCAACATTTTTTAAAAAGTGATTTATTTTGATAGTGCTTTAGCCTCATGATTTCAAATATTAAGTTACTTGGTTCAGGTGATCTTCTATTTTCCCATAAATGTGTTTATGTCGCCCCGCAGACTGAGAAATTTCATTCCAGATTTTTTTCTTTCTTCCTTCATTTGATTTTGTGCAGGAGGAGAACTGAATTCTTTGAACTTGTCAGTAAAGGAGAATATGATTGGAACATCAAAAGCCATCGTGATATATTTCGGTAAGAAGACGCTCTTGTTTATGTGTTTTTTTCATTATTTGAAGATTTAGCCATGCTTTTCTGACCGTGCTAAGGGCACAAACGTGATTTTTAAAGTAAGAAATCATGGCTTACATTCAAAACACTCATAATAGTTGAATCATTAGAAAAAAGGCAGGGCGTCTTTCCATTTTCTAATTCATTATATTTTTGCCCCCTCTCCATAAATTTGCTTTCAGAATTAGAAAACGGTGTCCAAATTGGCCTCATTTCAGCAAGCTGTGACTTCCTCTTTTTTCCTCGGGAAGTGGAGGGTATAAGTTGAGGAGAGAGAGGATCTTTGAACCTTAGAGAACAGTGTTACCCAAAACAAAATAGCAAATGAACTTTTGTTTTTCTTTAGAGACAACAGATACTATACATAGAAAACCAGTTGGAGCTATTTTGTTGGCAGAGATAAGGTGGCTGTTGCACACTTTGCACTGGACTTCTTCCTCGTTGTTCAGAAAAGACAGCGGCAAACCGCTAGCCTTCCGTGGCACACGCGAACCCCCTGACTGTGGCCATCCAGCTTAGGCACTGCTTCTCTTTCGCTCATACCCTGTCCCTCCACTGTCCCTTCCTCACCCACCCCTCGCCTTCTGCGGTCTTGTTGCGGTGCCAAAACTGGGGAGTATTCCCGGGAAAGCTCGTGAGGCCGTGACTGTGGGCTCGTCGTGTCTGCCCCACAGCCGGGCAACTGCCAGTGTCACCCCTGGCGTGGCGGCCCCCTACCTGCTGTGTAAGCCCCGCCTGGCCCCTCCGCTTAGAACCCGGGCCACCTGCCCCGCTCTCTGCCGCGGCCACTCTCCTACTTTCCCGAGGCCTTCTCCGCTCCGCAGTAATATTTCTTTACAGACCTTTTTCTTCTTCCTGTCCAGAGAAGGAGAGGACCCCTCCTCTCTTCCGAACCAGCCTTTCCCCATGTCCTAACTCCATTCCCTCCACCCCCGCCCCCTCCCTACTGAACTTGCTGTATCCATTATACTCCTTTGGTTTGCATTTTCAATCTGTGTTTCCATCATGATCATTCTAGGCCTAAAATATTCTAACTTCTTGGGGGGAAAATCATCCCTAAAACCTGCTTTCTTCCCAAGGTCCAACCGTAGCCCCCCTCTTCCCTTCAGTTGCACACTTGCCTCTCACAACTCCTAATTTCTCACAAGACAGTGGTTTTTCTTTGTAACTAATTTTTAGTTCCACAAGTAGTTATACAAATATATTTTTCTGTAACAAAGTAAAATATGAGAAGCCCCCAGACCCGCTGTGGGCTTCATTCCCATGGGAACATGCTGACGTATAGCTATACAATTTGTTATATCCTTTCCAACATTTCCAAAGCATCTAAGGAAAAATACTGTTTAGTGTGGATTTGTTTGTTTTAATGCAAGTTACATATTTATATCTCAGTCTGAACTTGCTTGTTCACTCAGCTATATGCCTTGGAATTTTTACCATGCCCAAAGCTCATCATCTTTTACTGTTACATAGTGTTCCAACATATGAGTAGTGAGCCATTCTTTTACTGAGGAATTCAGTCTATGAAATGTGATTTCTGCTCCTTTTGAAAGTCACCAGTCACCCCCCCAAGGATCAAACCGTAGGGTCTTTGTTCTCTTCCTTGAGCTCATCACAGCCCCTAATTGCACTTTCGTTAATCTCTCTCCTGCTTTGGATTCTGCAGAGTCAAATTATTCCAGATTTTTCTACTTTTCTTCTGATTCTTGCTTCTTTGTTCTTCAGCCTTTCTTCCTCCCCACTCCCACTGAAATGAAAGGACCTCCAAGGACCTGTTTTTGGTTTCCTCCGCATCCATGTGGCTTTAAGTACCATCTCTTCTCAAATGACTCCCACCCCATGTCTCGAGCCTGGCCTCTCTTCTGAGCACAACTCCTAAAATGCCGTTCCACATCTCCACCTGGATATTATCCTGCGGAAGTTTTCAAACATTTTTTGGCAGGGAACCCCAAATGCAAGACAAATCTCATTTGGAAGTACAGTATGTAGAACAGAGGGGCTCCGGGAACTCTCCACGGCCCGCCATCTTTGTCTTCCCTCCCCCATTTCATGGTTATACTCAGCGTGCAGAAAGGGCCAGGGGGGCTTGGGGGGATCACTGTCCTAGAGAATTTCCAAATAGTAATAAAACCGTCTAAAAGTCGGGCTGCTTTTTATCATCACCATGTGCCAGCAGTCCAAACAATGTCAATGGTAAGGTACTTCTCCCTGAGAAAGATCTTCTGTTGGTATAGGTTCTAAGCAATTGCCGAGATGACTGCCAAATAATTGGTATGAAAGATCCAAATTAGGTCATTATTACTCACCTATAGTCATACCTGTCTCCTACATGGAGGTTAAGTGCAAAAGTGCCCAGCTTTCCAGCCAGCCCCTGACACAGGTGGATGCAGTACATGCCTTAGTGCAAGTTCCTGAGGCTTCAGAGCCTTTTGCACTTGCTCGGGAGAAAGTTCGTGTCTCCAAGCCTGCAGAGCTTCACAGTCCTGCTTTTAAACTACATATCCCAACAAGGATAGCAAAGTGATGGCAAGAATGAAAAAACAACTTGAGTTACTTCGCTTCTGTTATTTTATGTCGACCATTTGGACTTTTTATTTGTGTTTAAAATTTAAAACAGTGAAACAGAGGGCAAAGTGTGACTTTTGTTTGGTAAATGGAAAATTCAGCTCATATGTGAATTATTTTACTGAATATGAAGATTTTTAAATGAAAATGTATTCATTTTAATTGCTGTCTTCTTTTTCTTTTTCTTTTTTCTGTTTTTTTAGTTTATTTATTTTGAGAGAGAAAGCATGAGCAGGGGAGAAGCAGAGAGAGAGAGGGAGAGAGAGAATCCCAAGCAGGTTCTGCACGGTCAGTGCAGAGCCGGATGTGGGGCTCAAACTCACAAACCATGAGATCATGACCTGAGCTGACATCGAGAGTCGGATGCTTAACTAACTAACCACCCAGGCACCCCTGCTAACTGTTTTAAAACTAGAGAACAAATGGAGAAACTAATGATTAACACAAGATTATTGTTGAAATAATTTGGCAAATGGAGAAGTATGAATTAAGAAAATGATCTGGCACGAGCACCAGATCCTCTGGGGGCAGCACTGTTCAGCACCCACCCGGCCGAGGGCAGAGATGCCGGTGCCCTCTGTGCTCCCGACCATTCGTTCATTTAGCGCATGGAGCAGCAAGCCCCCCCGCCCCCGCTGCAAATTGGACTCGATTTATGGGGACCTCGAGATTAAGTCCCTCCCGACTCTCTTACTCTAGAAAAGCCCTTTCCCCTTTTCTAGAGGCTTAATCTAAACAATAAGGTGAAACTGCTCATTCACCCCCTTTGGTTCTTCCTTTGGAGTCTCTCAGCCTTCTCCATGCCTTTTTATTTTCCTGCTCTTCCTCCTTTCAGGCCGTTATCAATTTATACTTTCCAACTGGTCTCTCTGCTTCCCTTCCCCCCTTCTCCAAACTGTTTTCACACCTACCACCTGAAGTTCTGCCTGGAAAGTCTAGCCAGCTCATTCCTGAACCCCCAACCTCAACAGATGCCCCAGTGCCGATTGGATTAAGGTTTCAGACTCTCCACCCACTCTCCTTCCCAGCCTTTTCCTGTCTTTCTTCTCAATATGGACTTTCTGCCCCACTAGCGAGTATTCACTGAAATTAGAGACCCATCTGTCAGACTTTATGTCAGACCCGTCTTCCAGCTTTGATGCTTCTTAGTTGTATAACCTCTGGCAAAGATTCTAACCTGTCTGATAAAACACTATTTGCTTTGTAAAATGGAGGTCATAAGAGTATCCCTACCTCCTAAAGAGACTGACTATGTGACTCACTCCATAGTGCTTGCTCAACTAATGGTCCCTATTAGAATGATCACCATCTGAACACCTAGACAGATACTCCGTAAACTTGCCAATTGACTGATTAATGGTGATCCAAATTTGAGAAGCCTCCAATTATCAAGCAGAGAGAACCTAAGTAATTGTCCAAGTTATGGCACAAGTAGGCCATCTCCCTGAGATTATTTCCTGTCTAGGAGAGAGATTGCAGAGTCCAGTGCCTCGTCTCACTTTGGTGCCAGCAGAATTGTAAAATGAGAAGCATTGGGGTGTAACAAGAGGGGGTCTGGTATCTTTGTGATCATCACAGGATCCTGACTCCTTACTCGCTTTGGGAAAGCAACTTAATCTTTCCATGCTTCCATTTACCTCTCTGTGAAATAGGAATGATGCCCCGTACTTGGGGCACCTGGATGGTTCAGTCAGTTAAACATCCAGCTCTTGGATTGGGCTCAGATCATGATCTGAGTTTGTGGGTTTGAGTCCTACATTGGGGTCTGTGCTGACAGTGTGAAGCCTGCTTGGGATTTTCTCTCTCTCCCTCTCTCACTGCCCCTTACCCATACCCCACCTTGCTCTCTTATGTGCTCTCTCTTTCTCTCTCTCAAAGTAAATAAATATTAAATAAATTTTTAAAAACACATTTAAAAATAGGAATAATGGCCCCTACCACCGGTTTCAGAAGATTCATTTAGTTAGTAGTTAGTTGGCAAAGCACTTAGCACAGAAGCAGGCACACCTAGAGTGCTTGTTACAAAAGCTCAAGTATGAAGAGCGCACTGGTGTGTTGCTCTGCTTAGTACTTAAGACAGGCGGCTTCTGCCTGGTGGTGCTTTGAACGACCTATTGTTACCAGCCACTCCGCCCTGTGCCCTGGAGGGGTTTCCTGGGGAGGTGACTGCAAACCCCACTACCGGCTAGGCAGGCTCTGCCATCTGGGAAGCAGACATGTTTCCAAGGCATTGGAGTCTGGCAGGGGATGAAATGTTGACACCCGACAGAAGGGCAGCCCTCTGACCTCTGACAACACACCTCTTTCTTCCAAAAGGGTCCAACCAAGATGTGGTCTCCCGACTCCAGTCCTTCCCTGCTTTTCATCGCATACCAATGGTTTTAGTACAAAGAAAGCAAATTTGGGACAAAGCGTGTGCCTTGTTTTTCCCACTTCCCACCACATGAAATTATAAGCACCAGAGCTATCCACAATCTAAATTGTTCCCTGTGTTCTTATATCCATGGTTGGATGAATTCCAGTCGAACTCAGTAGAAATCTGCCCCTCAAAAACCCTGGTTCAGATGTCCCTGTGCTGTCTTATGTGCTCACGTTAACGAAAGCTATAGCTGAATATGTTTCTTCTTCATAATGCTTATAAGACATGGTTGCAGGCAGGTAATAAACGGGAGTGAAACACTGTGGCTCGCTCAGTAAATCTTAGCTCCGGAGAGCAGGTGGAAATGAAGGAGCTCCTGCGGGGTGAGCGCCTTGCCTCTTTGCTCTAGGTTTCCATCCATTCCCATCAATCAGTGATAAGTTAGTAAAAAGATTTATCAGCTATGTATGGGGCATCATATACTGATTCCCTTGCTGATAGTTAAGAGTAAAAAGCATTGTCCATTCACCCATTAGAGATTTAGGCAGAGCTCGCTTAGCTCAGGTATAGAGAAAGTCGTGCTCTGCCTTCCTTGATCGGCTGCAGACGAAACAAAAGGGCACCCGAGGGTGTGTGCGAGCTTTGTCTTCCTAAGCGGTGTGGCCACATGACGGAGATGCTAAACATGGCACTGTAAACAGTGCTTCCCTTGTTGAGGGAAAGACATGTGAGTTGGCCTTAGTCCCATTTTATTTATTTATGTATCCAGGACAGGATTGTTTAGGAATGCAACAAAAGATTATTCAGGCCGTTTTGTTTGGTTCTCTTTTTCAGATCAATGTTAATGACAGCCTGTGACCTTGGAGCCGTGACCAAACCATGGGAGATCTCGAGACAGGCAAGTGGTGATTAATGGCAGGGCTCAGCAGAGGAGGGACTGCGGGAGGGAGGGGGGTGGGGGGACAGTGTTCCCAGAGCCCCGACTCCCAGGCACTGAAACCCTAGTCAATTTGCATCAGTATTAACATGGTGTAAAAAATAGCGGGAGGCTTGGGCACGACACAGTTTATTGCACAGCCTTTCTTTAATGTGCTTCCACTGAGTAATAGTATTTCTGGCTCTAAGATTTTGTTAACGCTCTAAATCCAAATAATGCATTGACCCTTTCTTAAGGCAAGAGTTTCAAAAATAGTGTTCCTAAGTAGGTAATTGTGTTTTAGCACAAAGTCCACTTTTTTCTCATCTGAGAAAAAAAGAGAGAAAAGAAGCAAACCAAGGAGGTCAAAAGGAAATTTTATTTTTCTTTTTATTTAAAGACTATTTGGAGATCGGATCACTTTGGCCAATGTGTGCAATATCTAAAGTTGATTTGTACCAAAAACATCATGCCTTTACCAACCTGTCTGGTCTCACTGCTAAAAGTGTTAGTTTAGAGCAAGAACAGGTTTCAAGCCAGTAACCCACAATTTAAGATCCTTGATTACTATTAGTATTCGGAGATCAACCTCTTTTTTTAATTTTCATGTGGCACACCTACTGTGTGAGGTCTAAAACAGTAACTTGGTATCTTAAGTCTCAATGTTTTAGGGAAAATAGATTCATATAATAAATAACTAATATTGATTGACTAAATATCTAATTTTAAATGACTGCTTTATATGTATCATTTAATCCTCAAAGCCCCCTCCAACTTTGATTGAGGTGTAGCTACTCTAGCAGGCTGAATAATGGTAGCCCAAAAGTATTGGATGCTAATTTTCTGGAGCCTGTAGACATTGCCTTAGAAAGAAAAATGCTCTTCCCAGATGTGATTAAGTTTGGGGCCATCATTATCCTGAATTATCCAGGCAAGCCCTGCATTCAATGACAGGTGTCCTCCTGAGAGAGAGAGACACGGGGAGATTACATGTTCAGAATAGGAGAAGGGAATGTGAAGACAAGGCAGAGAGTAGAGTGATGTGCCCACAAGCAAGGGAGAGCTGGTCACTGTGAGAAACTAGAAGACGCAAAAGACAGATTCTCCCCAAGAGGCTCCAGAGAAAGCTTCGCCTTGGCAACACTTTGATTTCTGTCCAGTGAACTGATGTTGACCTGCTAACCTCCAGAACTATGCGAGAATAGATTCCTTATTGCTTTAAGCCACCAAGTTTGTGGTCATTTCTGGAAACCCTGGGAAACTTAGACGGTGATTATCCCTATTTCACCGTCTAAGTGAAAGTGGGAAAAATGAAGCCTAGAAAAGATAAGTAGCTTGAGGTGATACATTGAGTAAATGATAGAGCTAAGTATTCCGATCCTGACAGATTAGCCTCCAAAGCCTTCAATCTTTACAGTACTTTACTCCTGCTCATACCAGATATACCAATTGCCATTTTGAAATGATGCCAGTCTGTCAGCAGAATGGGCTGTTAGCCCTCAGCCTCAGTTGCTTAACACAACACACTGCTTGTGAACATGAACCTCCCGGTCAGCTGGCACTGTTCCTCATTTTGGAGTGCAGCTGAAGGAACAGCTACCATCTGGATCATGTCTTACACTGGCAAGTAAATGCCCCTCCCCAGAAATTCATCAGCCAGAATTTGTCACAAGACCCCACCCAGCCAGGAAGTATAATCCTTGCCTGTGCCCAGAATGTAGAAAGCCAGAAATAGTTGATGAAAATGTGACTACCACAGTTTGCCCTTCTAATCACCAAAACTGTGATTCACTCTCCTCCCTCGGGCAAAATATACTCATCCTCTCCCCAAGGGAGATGACCAAATGTTCCAAGAGTCATGGTACCAAGCTCACGTCTAGGATCTCTGGGTGATCTATGCCAGTCTCTACATCAGGTCTGGATGCAAACTACACACCCCAAATGCAGCATCTGATGTACACTCAAACCACAAAATACTTATTTTAACACTCCCATTCAGAAAGGAAAGAGATGGCCAATATTTGGCAATTCCAAAATCCCACTGGGCATTCACTGGGGGGCCATCCACTCTGTGGTAGACCCTGATTCTCTGGGAGATGCTCCCTATACATCGCTGTCCATGGCCCTTAGCTCTACCCTGGGACATTATTCCTTTTCCACTGTCTTCCTTGGCTATATCCAATAGCCAGGCAGTTTTCCCAGCCTGTTTCTGACCTAAAGTAGGTTGAGGACTCAAGGCTTGCGTTGAGTAGTCACAGTCTTAGGGGGTTTGGGGCACCAAACTCTCTTAAATGTTTAGTCAGCTTCTTATTTCTTTGATCCTAGTCATTTCCATTTGCCAATAACCACATCCACAGTTCCATTCTAGACAGACTTCTTAGATCTGATCTATCTCTTGGATTCCATGTATTCAAGAACAAAGAAATGTACTTCTTTTTTCCTCTTTCATGAGGGAGTATTTGGGGTCTAACAGGTGCCAGTGGGAGAACCATGTAGCAAAATCATTTCCCTGGGCCATTTTGTCCAATTGAAGGGATAGACTGTGTACCGCCTAATTCACTCAGGTTCTAACGGTGGGGGAACTGGCCGAACCTTTGATTCTTGTTGTAAGGCTGAGTCTTGATCAGCCTTTGTCATTCAAAATATATCTCAATTTTTGTTTTTATAGTTTGGGATTAAAAAGCAGCTTTATCTTCTATCCCTGAAGATGAAGACTCTGAATTTGTGACCCTCTCTATTCCCTTTCATTCCTGGTTATAAACTTGCCAATACTTTTTGGAGCTCACTTCTTATAATACTTAGCAAAACACAGTCTATAGCAATCCTCACAAGCTACTAACATTTTGCTTTCCAATCTCTTCCCCTAAGGCTATAAATTCATTAGCTATATTATTAGCTTTATTTCAATGAGAATTGTACAAAAAATCTGGCACCGTGTAACATGGGTCATCATTCTTATGTCCTCTAACAACCGTTTCCTCACTGTATTATATGTACCTAGCCTGCAAGCTGATGCCACATATTTTAGGCTCTTTTTATTTTTCTTCTTTCTTTTTCTTTCTAAAAAGAAAGCACCTCATTTCCATACCATTTTTTTTGTGTGTGTTAGGCAAAACTAGGCTAGGCTTTGCTGCAGTAATAGCAAATAATGAATATTCTCAAATTTCAGTTGCTTTACTCAAAGAAAAGTTTATTTCTTATTCCTATCACAGTGCAATGCAGATTTCCTATAAAATTTTCCTCCAATAAACAGCTTTCTTCCGATTGAACTTTGGTTTTCATTTTAGTGTGACACATTTGAAGTTATATACAAAGGGAAAAATTTGCGTGGTTAAGTGGCTTATTTCTACATCTCTGCCCATCCTTCACTTCCCCAGTGTGGGAAGCCTCCCCTCTAGTAAAGTCTGGATCAGAGAAGAGGTAGGTATCTTCCAGGTATTGGGGAACAGTGTAGTAGTGGGGTGGCCTCTCTGAGCGGAAGAGTATAGAGCAGAAGAAAGTTCAGGGGACCAGGAAGAAAACTGAGAAGTTTGGAAAGAGAATGGGGTGAGGTATGATGTGCCGGAACTTTCAGAAACCCCAGTGAAATGCATGTTGACAACTGAGGGAGCAGTAGCCCACTTGGGAGCAGGAAAGGGACAGGACAAAGTACTTAAGAAGAAAAAAGTTTCTGCATTGATACTGTAGACCAACTTGGGAGGCCCACTGGCCACTTGAAGGTGGTTCCTTGGTCACTGATGTAATTAGAATTTTATTTTTAGAATATGAAGTTCTGCTGATCAGTGCAGAAACCTAAGAGTTGGGGAAATAAAGCACAAAACCATGTTTTTCCAAACATTTGCATCAGAAGTCATGTCACAACTCTAAACTGGTGATCTCATTTGTGTTTGGCTCCAAATTGAATAGGTTAAAACATTTTCAAAAGCATATTTATTGCTATGATTTTAGGAAACATTTGGACAAAAACAATAGAAGCTTCTTTTAAAAATACAAATGTATTTCTTATTTTTTAGAGGTTGATATTTTTAACATTTCCTGCAAAATGTTTTTTATACTGGTGTCTATTCCAGTTTTACTTCCTCACAAACATGACTCTAAGCATGTGGGTTTCCCCAGTGACACCCCAAGGCCTGATTAGCATCTCAATTTCCTTCTTTAATAAAAAATTCAATCAGGAGCCACTGAATGTTCCTGATTGGGTTTTTAAGTACAAATGAAACAGCGGTACAAGCTGAACTGTGAAAGAAACACAGGGGAGATACCCAGGACCACTTTAGAAAGATCAAGGACAGGATTTTGTTTTAATTTCTTTGCTTTCCAGGGGCAATAGACCTGTGCAGGACTCCTACTTTGGGGTGACCTGATGTGCACATTTGTATTCTTTAGTGCAAAAGACCCACCTCAGAGCAATCTGAGGGAGTATTCTGGGGACTGAATAAATGAGGCCAGGCCCTTAGGGGACCATTTCTTTTTTAAAGGAAGGCCAGAGACAGGAAGAGAGGCCTGGAGTGCTAATGTGGCAGAGACTAGAGAGAGAAGTGAATCAGGCCCTAGAACAATTGAGCCAGCTCCAACTAATTTTATGCTATTAAAATTTTTTAAATTTTTTAACGTTTTTATTTATTTTTGAGAGAGAGAGAGACAGCATGATCAGGGGAGAGTCAGAGATAGAGAGACACAGAATCCAAAGACAGGCTCCAGGCTCTGAGCTAGCTGTCAGCACAGAGCCTGACACGGGGCTCAAACCCACAAACCGTGAGATCATGACCTGAGCTGAAGTCAGATGCTTAACCAACTGAGCCACCCAGGCACCCCAATGCTATTAATTTTTTTAAAGGTACTCAAATTCCTTATTAGAAATGTTTAAAATCTGACCTGACTATAGATTTTATTTCTTTACATATGAGCTACATACTTGATATTATCAGGGTGTGCGTGGGTGTGTGTTGGTGCATGCACACGTGTGTGTGTGCGCGCGCGTGTGTGTGTAAGCAATAGAGATGTTTTATCAATAGTTATGATTTATGGTGGGCACCATCTCTTGAGAGATACACTTAGGTAAATCATCTTAATTCTGTCCACTTGACCAAAATTAAGCCATTCTAGCCTTTTCCAGACCTAAGTATCTCATCTTCATAGGAGCCTGGAATAAAGGGAAAACTGGTCTGGGGACCTAGACCTTCTTGCCTTCAGCTTTTCTGAAATCTTGTTTTCTGCTCTTCCAGATTTTATAAGTCCAGCTACTTCATCTCAGAGATTTCCTAGATCTTGTTCCATAGTGTTGCTGAAAATACCTGTTTACCACTTATCTGTTACATCATTATGCTTCCCATAAGCTATCATTAGAAGCACGGGGCTTAGAGAAGCTTCTCTGTAGCTTAACAATGATCAATCATCAACTTCCAATCATCCATACTAATAGATGAAAAGTGAAAAAAATAGTAGTCCTTATTTTGGAAAAAGCTCTACCATTTGCTTGTGCCAACTGGAATCTACCATAAATTCATACTTTTAGTACGTAGCTTAAGACAGCCTGAAGACCAAATCAACATTCTTCAAACTGTATCAGGACACACTGTAAAAACAAAGCAAAACAAAACAAAAACTGGTATGAACAGTGACTCTAGCATTAGTCCTGCCCCTTAGCTGGTTGGGTGAGGCAGTTAAGGAGTTTGAAACCAAGCTAAGATAAAAGTATGCAGCAAAGTAAAGAATCAAGGCTGAAACAACCAAAGGTTGGGCTTCTATGTAATATAGAAATAAAAATTATTATGGGTATTATTTGTCTCATTTTTCTATAATAAGAACATTTTCTACTTTGAAGGTGGCAACCCTGTGCCTCATCTCGAATATGGATCTGTACTGTCAGAGATCATCATGCACCTAAAAATACCCTGCACACAGTCTTCTGATTGAAAGGAAATCAGTTTCATTGATTAAGTTGTATAATATGTTGAAACAGAAGAGGTTAATGCACTCCTTCAAAAGCTTTTTAAATGATTATCTATGTTGAAGATAATCACTATAAACATAAGGCAGAAATAACTTCTGAGTCTTATGATAAATTACACATAACCATAAATTACATATTTATATGTTCCAGGTGGCTGAACTTGTAACCAGTGAGTTCTTTGAACAAGGAGATCGGGAGAGATCAGAACTCAAACTCACTCCTTCAGTAAGCCCATCCTTTTACTGTGATGCATTTAGCCTTTGGAATGACATTTTCAGATATAACTCTGAATCACACCCTGATAGTGGGAAAGATGAAGAGTGGATTTAAGAAAGCACTCCTGAAAGTTTAAAACTTTAATTAAACTTAGATGCTAAACAGTTCTATTCCCAGGTTTCTAATTAAGAGTGGTGAGCTACTTAACAAGCATTTCCTGAGCTCACATGGTAGGACAAGTAGGCACAAGGGAGGAAGTGCAGATTGGCACCGGAGCAGCTCAAAGCCCGGTGCTGGCATTACATAAGTGGTCAGTAGTTATCTCGGAAGAGAAATATGGATAAAAGGTAAAGGCAGGCTGTCCAGCCTTGAGGAGCATAGGACAGACAGCTGCAGTAAATAACGGACGTCCTGGTTTTTATTTTCCATTTTTGGACTTTCCAAAATCCCAAACCCAGATCATTTCAAGTCTCTGGTTTCTTTCTTCTATTTGCAAAATGAAACATCTCACTTGTGGAATTAGGTTCTGTTGACTGAAATGCTGTTTTTATTGGATTCATTCTTTCAGTTATTATTTGAGAATGCTTACCGTAGGCTCAGGACGATGCTGTTTTTACTCAGACAAGACAAAAGACACAAATGCATCAGTCACCAGCCACAAGGAGGGCTGCCTCTTCATTCTTAAAGAATAGGTAGCTACAAATCATCACCTCATGACTCGAAGAATGGTACAAAGTACTGTAAAGTTGGCATGGTGCAGAAGATTCAGTTAGGCTCATTAGTAGATTCATTAGGGCACAAGGAATGTGTCAATTGTCAAGAATGTCTGTTTATGAGGATTTAAGTCAACCGAGTTCTGAACATTTGGAGATTCTTGCAAGATCTTCAAGGTTAAGGACACCTTTCCTTGCTAGCATTTACAAGCAAGGAAAAGCAGCAACTCTAGCGCCTAGTCAAACAGCTTCACCTGTCTGAAGTCAGACCTCACAGTCCTAACTAATTTGACTATTCTTACTTTGTTGCCTACCTATAAAAGGTCAGAAGACTCCATAGGCTTAAAAGCTCACCCTGAGTTTTAGTTTCCAAAGCAGTATCTACTTATACTGGTTCCAAACATCCCTTTATTCTTTTTTGGTGGTGTCAACAGATTTGGCCATGAGACTAGACTGGGATACATACTTAACGTACACAACCCAAATTCCTCACAGCTACATCTCTATTTTCAAATTAAAGCTTTCCTCCACTTAAAAAAAAAAAAACTGTTTCAGGGGCATCGTCTGAAAGGTTTATAATGTAGCGATACCACAGGGCATTTAATTAAACAGGAAGAAAATATGCGTGGGTTACTGGCATCGGCGAGCCGGCAGGCGCTTTGACGCAGCACTAAGGCTTTGTCCGCTCAGGTAAGGCGTTCCCTGAGCACACAAATGAAGTTAATTTTGTGGTGAAACACTGTGCTAAATGCTACTCTCTCCTCACAAAAGGCTACTCAGCATTGCTGGTGACAGTCTCCTGGCTGCTGTGGCAGGGGTATTTCTCATTATTCTTTTTCCAAAGATGCCTGGAAATGCATGCACGCAGAGGAAACACCAGCTGTGTCTTTTATTCCTTGATATTTAGGGAGAAAATGGTCTGGGAGCCCCCCCCCATCTGGCATCATGGCCCTAAAGGTCATCAGGGTAACTTTCTGAAGACAAAGGTGAATCTAGATCACAGCCAAAGTGTTAATAGTGGAAGCAATGAGTCAGTCAGTAAAACAAGCTCGAGCGCCTCCAGGTGCCGAGCATGAAGCTGGGCACTGTGCATCCAGCCATGAGGAAGGCCATCAACTGATGGTAGGCATAGACATTAAAAATAAGGAATCACTCATAGTCAATTATAAAATGCAAAAGTCTGTAAAAGGAAAGCATAGGACAATCAATGTGCTCACACTCACTCAAAAACATTTGAGAAGTGACGAGTCTAGAAATAAACTTTTACAGTGATGGTCAACTGATTGTCAACAGAATGCTAAGACAATTCAGTGGGGGGTGGATAGTCTTCTCAAATAGTGTAGGGATAGCAGGATAACCACATGCAAATGAATGACACTAGATCCCTACCTCACACCAAACCTCAGAATAATCTCAAAATGGATCATAGACCTAAATGTAAGAGCTAAAACCATATAAATTGGACTTCATTAAAATTTAAAACTTTGCATCTTAAAGGACACTATCAAGAAAATGAAAAGACAGCCTACAATATAGAATAAATTATTTGGAAATTATCTGATATAAGCCTGGTATCTAGATTATATAGGGAGCTATTACAACTCATAGAAAGAAAACCCAGTTTTTAAAAAGGGCAAGTAATCTGAATACATATTTCTCCAAAGAATATATATAAATGGCCAATAAGCACATGAAAAGATGCTCAAAATCATTAGTCATCAGGGAAATGCAAGCTAGAACCACAGTGAGATATCACTTCACAGGGACTAGCTATAATTAAAAAGACAGACAAAAACAAGTGTTGGTGAGGATGTGGAGAAACTGGAACTTCCCACACTGCTGGTGGGAACGTAAAATGATGCAGCTGCTTTGGAAAACAGTTGGACAGTTCACAAAAACATTAAACGTTGGCACATGGCCCAGCAATTCTGCCTCTGGTTATATCCCCAAGAGAAATGAAACGTACACCTCGTGAAAACTTGTACATAAATGTTCACTTCATTTATAATAGCCAAAAAGTGGGAACAACCCAAATTCCCATGATCTGATGAATGGATAAATTAAATACAGTGTATCTATGCAATGGAATGTCATTTGGCTGTGAAGGGGATGAAGTGCTGATGCATGCTACAGGAATGAACCTCAAAAACGTCATGCTCAGTGAAAGAAGCTGGTCACAAAAGACCACACATCATACGATTCCATGAATGTGCAGCATAACCAGATCTATACAAACAGAAAACAGATCTGTGGCTGCCTAAGGCTAGGGACTTGGGGGAGATGAGGAGTGACTGCTAATATGAGATTTCCTTGTGGGGTGACAAAAATGGTCCTAAAATTGATTGTAGTAATGGTTGCACAACTAATTGTGAATATACTAAAAACCACTGACTCTGAGCCTAAAAAAAAAAAAACAATTCTACACACCAAAAGCGATAATTAAGTAAATATGGAAATTTCAGAGAGCAATGAGAGCTGAAGAATAGATAACAGAATAATATTTTTTATTGTTTATTTTTGAGATGGAGAGGGAGCATGAGTGGGGGAGGGCAGAGAGAGATGGAGACATAGAATCGAAAGCAGGCTCCAGGCTCTGAGCTGTCAGTGCAGAGCCCGGTGCAGGGCTTGAATCCACGAGCTGTGAGCTCCTGACCTGAGCCGAGGTCAGACACTAAACCAGCTGAGCCACCCAGGAGCCCCCAGAATAATATTTTTAAAGGAACTTTTGGACAAAGACTCCTTAAGTTCACAAGAACTATACCTTCCTCCAGCACATTTCATTCTTCTCCAGATCCTAGTCCTCTTTTCCTGGTATTTCACTTTTCATGTTGTAAGACAAGGATGAGAAGAACCTGTGGGAGTCAGTGACCTTCTCTGATTGGAGATTTTATTGGAGATATTTGGAGATATTTCCCTCGGCAGCAGCCTTCTTGTGAGCCATGGCAGCTGGTGATTTCTGTCCTACCTTCTCTCACCTCCACTCATAAGTCTGAAGGATGCTGGATTGTGCAACATCTCCAGACCAATGGAAAGCCCTGGATCTGCCTTCATGACCTGTGTGAATGCCGAAATGATGTGGATGTCACTGTAGAGGAAAGACCAAACCTATTCTAAGACAGGAATGTAGGGAAAGGTCGCTTCTCAGACCTGGGCCTTATTCCTTGATAGCAAAGACAGGTTTTACTGGCAGGGTTTGTTCAAGAATCCCTGTTAGCCCCCAGTTCCAACCGATCATTTCCCTTTTTATATCTGCCCATAGATTTATGTCACTTCTTTTTCTCAAAAAATATACCTAAATTTTCTAACCATTGTAATATCATGAAATATAAAGGCTGGAATGAGGAGAGAACGGGTACCTGCCACCATCATCCATCCAATGACAGATAAAATGTAGGAAACTATTAATGACAAAAGCTTCTCAAAAAGCACAGAGTTGTCAAACCAACACCCCACCCTGAAAATTTTAAGTAAATAGTTTGGGTTTAAAATGAAACTGCTTTTCAGGATCTTTTCTCATCTATCTCACCTTCTTTCACTATCAAAATAAAAGCCTGCATTATTTTTGTGGCAATAAAACCTATCCCCTTCCCCTTGACTTGTACCCAATTCCCAGTGACCTGATGACTTGATTTAGTGGCTGTTACCCATATCTGAAGACAGATTTTGGCCCCAAGGAGTTGCATGCTATAAAGTTCAAATAAATTCGCTTATAAATCTCATAAAAAGAGGTGAAAATACTTCCCTTCTCATCACAAATAAAGGAAAAGAAAGTCCATGTAAAGATTCATTGTGATTTGTGAAGTGTTCAGTTGGTAAAAATTGGATCATTGTGGCAAAGTGTTTGACAAAGCACCTATAAAATACTCCAGAATAATAAAGCAAGCTTCTCGCCCCACCCCACTCATTCCAGGCTATTTTCGACCGGAACCGGAAAGATGAACTGCCTCGGTTGCAATTGGAGTGGATTGATAGCATCTGCATGCCTTTGTACCAGGTACTCGGGATTGGGGGGGTGGGCGGCACTGCGTGTCCTGACTGAGCCAAGAAAGAAGAGTGCATGTACTTTCAGAAGGGTTAGTTTTAGGAGACACTTCCAGGGTAAGTGTGTCGCTAAGAATTCTGGTTGTGGTCAATCTTTTCTCAGATTTCTGACCATCTCCTAGGGAAAATTGGTGCGAGTAGGCCAGAGACCTGGGTTAGCCTTTTAGGACATGATTTCCATGGGCCTTGATGCCCCAATCTATAAACCAGGATTAAAACTATGTTATCTTAGTATTTTCCAAGCTGTGCTCGATGGAGCACAAGTAATAAGCGATTAGCCTAACACATATCCCTTCAAAGAGAGGCTCAGGCCCAACAACTAGGGAACCTGAAGGCTCAGAGGAGTCCTTCAGGAAAGAAACATGTTCAGCCTTGATCAGTTCCAAATTTCTCAAACATTTGACTGTAGAAATCTTTTTCATTTTTGTTTTACAAGTTTTCTTTTACTTTTATTAATATCCTGCAAGTCACAAGAGTTCCATGAAACCATGACACATGATCTTCTGTCCTGACCGCATGGTCTGGGCCACAGAGGTTTGAAAGAACCTTCCATTGGGAAGCTCTGCCTCTCTCCAAGATGCATGTGACAAATGCTGCTGCCTGGTGGTTGAGACCCTGCTTCTGGCAAGGAGACAAGTGTCATGGGCTTTGAATGTTCACACTCCACTTTTTGAGTACAGATTAGTATCTGCGTCAGTTAACACTAAGGGTTTAGTGTACATTGGCTTTTAATTCTACCACTAAGCGTTTGCTTTCATGTGTAAAACCTGGCGAGGTCTTTACCCCCTACCTCGCTCAATCAGACTGAGCTGCTTTTCCAACTTCAAAGCGAGAAACACACGCAGGGAAAGCAAAACCTAGTTAGTTTCTCACTCTGTGTAACTCCATTAAAAACACAGTATTGGTTTTTAAGGACCTCTCACAACCATTAAGTTTCAGGCTTATCTACCACTTCGTTTTCAGCACTTTTAGGAGCTGCTGAGCCCTGTCACATTACACTAAAAAAAAAAAAAAAATCCTAGAATACTGTCTTGAAGATGGAAATGAAACTTTTTAATGACTATAAACACCAAAAAAACAAAATTCATATCTTCATTTTACATAAGCCATTAAATACATGGTAGCATAAAATCAAAGTTTTAAAATAATCTTAAGTACATTATTTTAGCTATAAATGGCACATAATACTCTTTTGTTTAATAATGGAAAATTGGGTGAAAAAATCAGGAGTGATGTACACTTTATTAAAGAGGATCCTTAACGTTCTTTCCTTCTTGTCTGCTCTGCCTGCCCTTGCTCTCTGGTGTCTCCGCGTAAGCTGGGCCCCCGGGTGTGAAGCCCACAGCTGGTGGGTCAGATGTATCTTGCTTTCCTAAATTCACCTTGACTACCCATGTTGAATTATTTGTGATTTATTCAGTTTCCTGTGCCCACTGAGGCAATAAATGGGATGAATTTTTGGAATTAATAAATTCCTTTTACACCGGGTAAAGCTTAGGAGGATGAAGACTTGTAATTGTGGGGCTGATAAATTTTCAGTATTAGTTTGCAAAGCTTCTTTGGAGTGGACCAAAGTCCACACGTCCTACGTGATTGGTTATAATAAATGCTGGGAAGGATTCTCATGGGATTTTCCATTGTTTGGGGACTGATTCACAATCATTTGGATTTATTTTATACTTCCTATTAAATTCTATGAAATCTCCAGGTTAAAAAGGCAACTACTTGAAGTGAAACTGAAAAAAGCACTTTCCAGAATTTAGGGAATAGTATTACCACATCACATTGTCTATCATTCCTGATTTTCCACATCTGCTTTACTTTACTACCTATCTGTGAGGTTAGATATACTTGCTATTTTTATCCAGAGAAAACTAACAGAGAAATTTTAAGTGACATCCCCACCAAGTAAGAGCTGTATCCCGCACATCCGTGGCCTTGGTTTTGGTGCAGTGGTCTTTCCACCACCCATTGTACCTCTACTGGATATTTCTTCCACAATCTTTTCTTACTAACAAGAGAATCATGGCATTGTAAAGAGGAATGTGGAAGGAGTTGTTTATAAAGTTCATGTTCAGGGGCTCCTGGGTGGCTCAGTCGGTTAAGTGTCCGAATCTTGGTTTCAGCTCAGGTCATGATCTCATAGTTTCATGGGTTCAAGCCCCGTATCATTCTCTGCACTAATAGCACGGAGCCTGTTTGGACTTTTCTCTTTCTCCCTCTCTCTGCCCTTCCCCTTTCATGCTGTCTCTGTCTCTCTCAAAATAAATAGCAAATTAATTAATTTTTTAAAAATTTAGGTTCATGTTCATTTCTGCTGCTGTCTTCTTAATTAACAAAGCATGAAAATCATGTTCAGTTTTTTAAACATCTTATCATCAGTTATTTTTTAAACTAACACAGATTTTATTTGTAAATCCTTTATAAGTCTTTGAAACCAGTTTTTCAAAAAGCCCTCAAACTGAAACTTTGCTGAGTGATTTTAAGTATCCTCTCTGAGAGTCCCTGCTTTGTTCCATCTCACGCATTTGGGGGAGCGGGTGTTGTCCAATGTTTAACTGGGCAATCTGATGTTCACTGTTGCGCTCCAGAACTGAAATGGAATCGGTCAGTGGACAAGAATCACCATTAGTGTAAAGATACAAGACCTTGAGGAATAGCTCACCAAGCAAGAGAAGTCACTGGCATGACACTAGTCACTGAAGCAAATGTCTGCGGGGACTCAGGTTGTTGCCAAAAGGCCAGATTGAGGTTTTGAACATGAAAGTGCGGTAGTAAAGAGTCTGAGAAGACAGAAAGCAGATGGGAAAGTATGCAGGTGGCCAGAATCCTAAAAAGGGATTGATCTGAAATGCCCTGGTCTGAATTATATACACTGCAGAAGTCCAGGGTGTCCTTGCTGGGTCAGTCTGAGCACAGGGGAAAAGGGATACAAAATAGTACAGATGAGACAAAGAATGTTCATGGCCAGGGCCCTTACCCCAAGGTGGAGCGGTGTAGGTGGCTGGAAATCTCAGGTAGAGCCTGAGGCAGATACTGATGGAGAGAGCTGGGATCCCGTGCAGGGGAGCAGCGTGGAGAGCAGCCTCTAGCGGGAGTGGCAGCTCACCAGAGCACTGGGCTGGAGGCCCGAATGTGGAGTGCAGACAGAGTTTAGTAGCAGGGTGGAGAGAGAGCAGAGTGATAGATACAAATATGGTTTTAGTACAGTTTTTTGACTTTATTGACTTTGGGTGAAGTGGTTTCACTTTATGGTTTTGAAAAGCTGTGCATGTCAAATTTCAAAATAGTTCACGCACTTTCCTCTTTCACTCCAGTTTGTGGAGTTTTGTCCTTCCTCCAAGCCAAGGGTAGATTATCGCTAGTCTTCAGCACCTGAAGGGTGAAACTGAAACTCTTCTCTCTGAGACAACTTCAACTTCCAAATGGGGCCTGTGTTGAAGGAAAAGCAGGTTAACTCCTCCAATCCTCCTAAAATCTATTCATTAGGAAGTTACCTAAGTAAGCTAGTGATTGATTAGCAGTGGCTGCCAGAAAATATATACAAATATATAAACAAAGCTGTGCACAGGGAAGGAGCATGCAGAGCACACTCCCAGATCGGCAGATAGTTACATCATAGGGAGGTGCAACACTCATATTTACATGGAAGTATGTAACTCTCCAGAACTTGCTTGTCTTTTTAATCTGATGGCTCCAAACTTTTCTTTAGAAAATGGTCCTAACAGGCAGAAGTCATGATTTATCTGTGACAGCATGTTAATCAGGAAGCAGATAGGAAGTCAAGAGTGGGCAGGGACCCATCAGAGCGTGTGCCCCAAGAGAAGACTAAAGCCCAGTCAGTTAGCAGCGTCCTAGCAGGGTATCTTGGAGGAACACATTGACATCTGATTCCCGTGCTTTCTGCTGTCTTTGCACCCTGCTGGGACCCATTAGCCTGCTGCTCAACATCTTTGGAGGGAGAAAAAAATATAAAGAAAGAGAGAAGAAAAAGAAAAAAAAGACACCATCAAACTTTGAAGCCATTGCTGCACCAGCCTTAGGGATAAACAGAAAGCCTGATGTGACAGCATCACACTGAGCTTCTCTTAGCAATCGGGAGCTCAGTTTTTGCTCTTTGTTTTCATTCTTGACTTAATCAAACCTCAGTGTACCTAGAATCTCAATGATGCATAGAGGCATTATAAATCTTCTGTCATTAAGGATTGAGGGATTTAACTGTTACTATGAACACGATTGCATTTGCAGCCCATCCATACAGATTCTTGATTTTGGGGTGGATTTTTTTTTCACAGATATTTCAAAAGGGCTTGACCTGGACAGGATCTAGCCGGAATAATTCCCTGTATAGTTCTGCAAGAGTATTGCCTCTTTATTAAAATGCCATGGGGTTCCTGCAACAGACTGGGCCTCTGATGTTTTGATTACAGTAATTTTGACCTTTTTTCTGCCTTCACTTGTAATAGTCATTTTGGAAAATACTTTTGCAATGAATACAATTAATAAGCTCTCTGGAGGGAGGGAGAAAAGAATCTTTATAACTGAGATTGTAAAGACTAGGAATTAGAATTGGTAAATTGGAAAAGTGGATGGAAAGTGCCAAGACAATTTTTCTGGACACCTGTAAAAGTTCTTTAAACACAACTTAATATTCCCCAGATAGCTCATGCTTTCTGTCCAACTTCTTAAAAAAGAATAAGTAATGAGCTACTAGAGTGACTAGTTAGATTATAACATCATCTTCTCTGCACAGAATGGAATGTGGATACAGAGAACAATAATTGCATCAGATACTTTTTTAAAAAATGGATACCACCCAAATAGGTTTTCTGACATGCTTTCTCTACAGTATTTAGCATTCTTATGGATGAGTGGAGGAAACAGTGGGGGCTAGTTTCTCACTTGTCTTTATAAGGAATGACATGTATAGCTCAAAACCTCAAGGAAAGTGAGAGAAATAACTTCCTATACTCTTTATAATTTATCTATCTGGTTCCACCTTTTCCCGGTGGTGTGGGGAGGAGAGGTGTGCAGCGTCTGGTACTGAAACTTGACAGTTAAGGTATCACAGATTTTTCTGGTTAGAACAGATCTTTGGGAAGACTGAAACGTGAACAGTTCCCAGTCAGAGCTATGTCTTCTCCCCAGCTGCCATCCAGGCACCAGTGGGGGCCCCCCATCCTTGTGAGCAATCTGTGAGCGTTGGGGAGAAGGGCCCAAGCACACTTACTGCCTGTTAGGTCTCACTCGGTTTACTGAGAGGTGGCTGGTCAGAGCTCGGCGTGATGCCATGCTGGCCTCTAGGTGACCATGGGTGTGATACGCACATCGTGCAGGCCCTGACCACTGGCTCTGGCTGCCAAAGTCTGTGGTCCTGGTAGGAGCCTCTCGTGGCCAGTCCCCAGGAGCTTTCTGGTCAGACCTGGTCACCTGCTTTTCTCACCTGAGTGCTCAGCTCCTGTGGGCCACCCACGAACTCCCAGCTACTTTCTCCTCGCCCTGCTGTCCATACAACTTCCTTAGTACTTTCTAATAAGCCGCTTGGGTGGTGCCAACTTGTTCTAGGAAAATTCTGGCATTTTCCTGAATCAGGCTCTGAGATTCAATAGAAAGGCCTCCGCTGATCCCCAGGCTTCATCTCCCAAGGAACAGGGAGCCAAGACTTTCACTTCTCATTTTCCCTTTCTCAACACCCTCCCTTTCTGTCCCTGTCCATTCCCTCTTTCTCTTCTCTCTCTTCCCCCCTCCCGAACCCCCCCAGTGGAAAGTTGTTAGATTTCCTTTTCCTTGTCTAATGGAAACTACCCTTACATGGTCTCCCCCGTGCTGTCCACACTAGAGCTTTGTGGCCAGGCTCCATGATCTACCTGGCCAGATTTGGTTCTTAATAGGTAAAGGAGAATTCTGGAATTTAGAAAGCCCCTCTCACCATACAAAGCTGGCATTCAGTGTTATTCTCTCGCAAAGCTGAGTGAAGACAGCTTGCTGTTTCTAACGGAGCCACCATTTGCCTGCAGGAGGGAAGCCTACTGAGTTAATGGGTGGGGAACCAGAGGCGCGACGACCCAAGCAGAACAAATATACATTGGCTTAATATGTTCAAAATATTGTCCTTGTCACTTACACTATTCCCAAATCTGAGCGCTGATAGTAAGACCTGTTTACTTCAACATTTTCCATGTACTATTAGTCAAATACAAATGGAAGAGAAATGTAAACATTTGAAAGTATCAGTTTTATGTAGTTTCTAAGCCCCTCCAGTATGGCCTGTCCTCCAAACTTTTGGCAAGGTGAACTTTCTTTAAAAATATTGGATCATGGGGGCGCTTAGGTCCCTCAATCTGTAAAGCATTCGGCTCTTGATCTTGGCTCAGATCATGATCTCACAGTTTGTGAGTTCAAGCCGGACTCTGAGCTAACTGTGTGGAGACTGCTTGGGATTCTCTCTCTCCCTCTCTGCCTCTCCCCTCCACTCTCCCTCTCTCCGTCTCTCTCTCTCTTTCTCTCTCTCTCTCTCTCTCTCTCACACACACACACACACACACACACACACACAAACACACACAAACTCTCAAAACAAAGAAAGTAAATTTTAAAATAAATAAATAAATAAAGGTTGGATCATGGCACTCCCTGCTTAAAAACCTCAGGTACTACCAGCATCTGTAAGATCCCTTCCGGATTCCTCACTTTGGGTTTTCAGGGCCACCTTCGCTGAGGCCCTCTGCCTCTTGGCTTCATCTGCTGTCACCCTACCCTCTTCCTCATCCAGACGCCCTTTGCCCCAAAGCACAGGACTCACAGCCCTTTCGTCCCCTCTTCCCTTGCCTTTGCTATGCTTCCCTCCTGCTCCTTTCTGCCTGGAAAACCTAACCCTTCACCTCGACATTTCTGCAGGGCTCCGTCTGTCTCTCCAAAACCACCCGTAGTACTCTGTATTGTGATTGGCCGGCTGGCTCCCTTCCCAGTTACAGCAGTTCTTGGACCACCCTGTTCCTGGCACCCAGCGCATGCCTAGCACATTCTAATGGTTCCGCAAATGTTTGCAGAACAAATGAATGAACAAACGGAGTGAATGATGAGCGCAGTGCCACAGATTCAATTATAAGCAGTGGAATGTGTGAAGGAGGGTTACAACGTCATGTTACATTATCATCCATAAATATATAAAACCTCTCATCCGAGGGTGCACTCTTCTTTCCCTGCTCATAACCTGAAGTATATGGCCTATGATATCTTTTTAGAAAGTCGTTAGTTCTCATCATGGTTGAATTGGCCCTTAATTCTAATATAAAAAGGCCCATTTATAGCCATGAATTCTTCAGGGCTTCAACTTGAAATTTCAACTCGGAAATACATGAAATTTTCTCTAACCCTGCATTGGCAGAAAATCTAGTCCTCTAGTTATTTTTTTTAATGTTTATTTGTTTATTTTGACAGAGAGCATATGCATGAGTCAGGGGAAGAGGTAGAGAGAAAGAGGAAAGAGAAAGAGAATTCCAAGCAGGCTCTGTGCTGACAGCACAGATGGATGTGGAGCTAGATCCCACAAATGGTGAGATCATGACCTGAGCCGAAACCAAGGGTCGGACGTTTAACCGACTGAGCCACCCAGGTGCCCCTAGTTATTTTAATATTCATGTTAGTAGAGAGAGCTGGCACCTGTACATGGATATCAAGGCCTTGTAGTGTCCGTTAATGTGATTTCATGAAATTATAATGAAACATGCTAACTCTATCATGATTAAATGTAATCCTTCTTTGACTTAGAAGAGTTTCCAGATCCTACACCTCCTAACAGTTAGCACTACAAGCATCCATCGTCATGTGCTGAGCGGCAGAGAGGCTAGCTGACAGACGGGCACTCGAGTGCACGTCGCTGGTTGCGTCGAGCAGGGCACGTGTCAGGTTAAGGTGTCTCACACCCCTGCTCACATCCCCGAGCCCTTCCTGAATACCTGATGCGCCAGGATGTTCGATTTTAGAGAGAATTTTCCACCTCCAAAAATGAGTTTGGCTTGATAAAGCAACCAGCTCTATATACATTTTCTTGTAAATAAAATGGACTTTAATTTGTCTCATTTCATACAACTTAAAACATAAAAACCCATTCTTTATGCAGTAGCACTTGACCTAGTCCTATTCATGTGCATTTTATAAACCCAAAACTTCCTGATGAATCCATATTAAAATCCTGTTATCTGGTAAAAAAAAAAAAAGATAATATATTACCTAATAAGGCTTTTGAAGGTAGGATTTAGGATAATATCTACTTCTCCTTATCTGGCTGACCAGCATAAATAACTCTTTTTAAAAGTGTTTCTGCTTTGAAATCATGAAGCTAAAAATGACTTAGCCACAAGTCCACACAAGGCCTGCAGTGCTGTCTTCCATTGCTTCCTAGCTTTTCTACAAAACATATTTTAAAAGCTGATTTACTTCCTTTGCATGACTCTTTCTTCTTTGAATCTCTTCAGGAAAAGAGGAAGAGAGAGAGAGAAAGGGAGAGAGGGAAGTAGGAAGAGAGAGCGAGAGAAGGAAAATTCCATTTTTTCCACCAGGAGATGAATCAAGGCCTCTTTTAAAGATTGTTTTTTTTTGTACTGTAAGTGCCTCTCCGAAATTTCTGCAGTTCAGTGTGATTTGGAAGGTCAGCATTGCCTGAGCTCCTGGGAAGTGAGGCATGAGATGACCATAAAGCATTCTTATTATGCTATTGCCAAACAGAATCTTCTGTACTACTCTGAATGTTTCCTAAGAGGATTCAAGGAGGCACTATCCGGATGCTCAGCCGTCACCACTCTTATATTTAATTCTCTGAGCTGCAGCCATAAAAATATTAAATAAATCACTCGGAGCACATCGCCTTATCTAGCAAGCAGATGCTCCATGGCGCTGTGACCAGAGAGTCAGGCTCTCAACCTTATGCCCCAACCAATATGGCAGCCCGACAGTTGACGCTCTTAGGCAGGGTCTAAAATGGAGTTAAAGACTTCTGCCAGCTGAGCACTTGGAAAAGAAGTTTGGTGTTCAAGTCCTGACAGCCACATGGTCCTGACAGAAGACAGACATTTACTGGATACTGACTGTGTTTACAAGGTGCTCTTACATATGCAGTTTAATTTGATCTTAACTGTGAAAGAAGAAAATACTTCATTCTGGATCCTTTACTATCTACTGGTCTAGGTTTAACATGTGAGGAAAGTGAAACCTAAAGAAGCTAATGGACTTAATTCGAGTGAAGCAGTGAATACAGGGTAGAACCAGAAATTCGCGTCCCAAGTCTTCTCTCTCTCTTCATCTGTGGCTTTTTCTCACTACACTGCTCCTAGGAAGTAAAAGGCAATTCCATTCTGCCCAGTAGTGCCCTACATTTACAAAGTAAAATCCTGCATCCTTCATAGGGGAGGATATAGGGACCAGAGTAGAGATTCCAGGGAGAGCAATTCCTAGAAGACAAATAGGCTAATGGATTCCGCTTCACTGGTTACTGTAGAAAACTCTCTCAAAAGTATGTCAATCTGTCCTTGATCTGCGCTTTCACTGGCAAAGTGGGTTGACATTGCCAATAGAATATGGCATACTGGCCTCATTAGGTTATCTCCTCATCCTTCTGAGCATTCCATTAATACAATAATAGAGGAACTTTTTTAAAGATATAAACATTCGTGGGTAATGAGAAGAGGGTGAAAAACTTTTGAGGAACATGATAGAAAAAAACCTAGATATCCTTGAATGAACTGTTCATATAAGTGGGGATTTTAAGGATTCTGCTATGAAGACCCGGGAGGAAATAAGGAACATGGCAGAGGGAATGTTTTGCCTTACAGAATACTTGAATCGTTGAGAGCAGATTGTTAGTAGAAAGAAGGACCTCATCCTCTCTTCTTCCTATGATGCCCCTTTATGCTGTTATCCATGCATAAACCCAGATTTACCCAGAAATACTAGAGTATCCTGCTTTGGCCTCTTAACAGAAGGTTCTGACACGTTTCCACATTCCTACCTTAATTTTCATGTCATCCTTTGCAATAGTAGCCTAGTATTCCAATCAGTTGACTTGTCCTAATTTATTCAGTCACTACCTAATTTTTTTCTTTACTAAAAGAGAAAATTCTGAAATGACCACCTTTGTTCAATATTTTAATGACTTATTTAATACTACTAAGTATGATTCGAAATTATGATTTTGTATTTCTGTAAAAAAATTTTTTTTAAACTCCCAAGGACAACAGAATGTGAGAGGAAATAAGACCTCCTCAAATATCGAAAGCTGGAAAGTAAGTAACATCTCCGAATGTCTGCAGGTGGAAGGGAGCCGATCTGTCTTTCAGAACGAGCTCTGAGAGGCTCAGGACTCAGAGGCGCCAAGTAAAGCCAAGAGGGGGGATATTCGTTCCCTAGGGTTGTCTAACAAAGAATAACAAATTGGGTGGCTTCCAACAGCAGATATCTCACAGTTCTGAAGGAGAGAAGTCCGAAATCAAGATGTAGCAAGGTTGATTCCTTCTGGACACTCTGAGAGTCTGTTCCATGCCTTTCTCCTGGCTTCTGGTGGTTGCCAGAAATCCTTGGCATTCCTTGGCTTCTGAATACATCACTCCAATTTCTGCCTCTGTCTTCACGGGACATTCACCCCTGTGTCTCTGTGTCCCTGTGTCTACACATGACCTTCATATAAGGACACCAGCCATTGGATTTAGAGCTCATCCAATCCAATATGACTTCATCTTAACTTGATGCCATCTGTGAAGACTTTATTTCCAAAAAAGGTCACATCTCCAAGTACCAGCATATCTTTTGGGGGGGATACAATCTGATCCACAGCAGTGAGGTTGAGGCATGAGCCTGGAAATAAGCAGAAAGGTTAGAAGTTGGCAGGTGGGATCACAGGAACCTCTCACTACCTTCACAGTTGGGTAAACCACCCGTGCAACTGCTGTCAAGTCAGGAGGCCAGAGAGCTCTTCCCACAGAGCACTCATTGGGAGAATCTGTGGCTCAAATTAAAAGTCTATGGAAATACTGGCTGGACCACCATGTGCCCTCCTACCCTGCACCCAGGACACCAGCAGCCAGGTGCCCAGAAGCAGAAAAGTGGGATTCCTTGTTAGGGAAACAGTGCCCTCAGAGAAAAGATCCTCATGTACTTGCACTTGGGATGCTCTTAGTGAAAGAGTCCACTCCCCACAAGACGCCCTTCAAATGAAACCCACCAGTCAGTGACAGCCTTTCCTGCCTCTCCTCCCCTCTGGGCACGCTGCCTTGGATGGTCTCTCAGTGCCTTGCACTTAAGTATGCAAACAGATAAAGGCCACAGTATGTTTCAGAAAAGCCTCCACTATGACAGACTGGAAGCAAATCAAAAAACATGAAGGCAAAAAGGAATTCAGCATACACAGTAAATACAAAAAAAAGAAGCCAACTTCAAAAAACCTCGTATCTCAATAAGATGAGAAATATGTTATAAAACAAGACCAAATGCTGGTTATTATTTTCTAGTTGCCACATCATGATTTTTCTCCCTCCTCTGGACCCTCTGCTAGAAGGGCTCTCCTGACTGTCCCCACAGCCAGCTGCCTCCACTCAGACCTTGTCAGGCTCAGCAGCCCTTCCCCGGTTTTACCCCCTCAGTCTTATCCTCCAAATAAACACTAGTGTTACCTTCCTAAAGCAACTTTTGTTGTGGGTCCGTCAGACCCTCCCTCCCCATCCCTAAAGGGAAAAGTCTAAGCTGGCACATTTGACATTTCTGTGCTCACCTCTTCCTCATTCCTCCCTACACTCTGCTCTGGATGTAACTGACCACCGGCCATTTCCCAAAGTGCTTCACCACTGACGTTACACACGCATTCACACACACACACACACACACACACACACACTCTCTCACACACACACACACACACACACACACACACACACACACACGTGCGTGCATGCTCGCACCCTGTGCCTTTGCTCTCCCCGCTATCACTCCCACACCTACCTTTCCATCTCCTCCCCCAGCAAACCCTACTGTTACTTTAGGAATCTGTTCAGATGAAAGGCTCCTGGTAAACCTCTCTTTGCTCCCAGGAGGTAGATACTCCAGCCCCGCGGACCCTTTGCCTTTTGCCTTTTCCTTTGTTAGCACATTATACTTATTTGCGTTCGTTGTCTCAGTTTCTCAGCAGCAGTGCCCAGTGCACGCTAAGCGCCACCCACCTCCGCCCTCGTGCAAACTGTTACTCAGTTGCTTGGAGCCCCCACGGATCGGCCTGAGCCACACTGCCAGTGTACGGGGAACGGGAAAGAGTAGGTTCCGCTAGGAAGGTCTTGCGCTCCCTCCGCATCTGCTGCTTTCAGCGTGCCCTGAAATAACCCGCCATTCCGGAGTTGCCCTGTGGCGGGCATTAGCATTTCTGTCTTTATTTCATGGCTGAGAAACTGCGGCGGTTATGCTTGCTGTTCACAGTCGCCCCAGTGAATTAGGGGGAGTTTCAGCATATGAGCCACTGCCTCCTACAAGCAAAGGGAGGGATAAGATAGAACCATAAAATAATGGAAAAGGAAGAGTAATTCTCCACGTCCTTGACTTAATATGTCATCTATAATCTTAGTGCTACCGACGCTCTGAACAGCCAAAAACTAAATAGGAAAGGAGAAAGAGAGCGACAGAGAAGTAAGAGACAGAGGGAAACAGAAATGAGACCTAAGACAGGCCAGGAGAGGCTGAGTGTTTTTATAACTATCCTCTTTCAAATCTGCCCTCTGCACTCCTAAAAGCTAAATATTGCTGTCCTCAGACTTCTTTTCATGGCGATCACCATGGGCTTGTAGGTTCGACTGAAAGTAACTCCACTCTGCTAGTTTTTAAGCATCTTTTGCCTTGCAAAGTGACTCTCTTCTTGGGGCGAAGGGAATTGATGATTGTTAACATCAACCTTTCCAAGAGTCAGAACCAATGGAGTGGAGGCAGGTGGAAATGCTTTGGGAAGAGTAAACGTCAGTTAAAGCTCTCCATACATCGTTACTACTGTTAATACCACTCTAAGCTTCCGTGGTCTATGCTGTAAATTTGGATGATAACAGCCAAGCTGCCTGGCTCACTAAGATGTAGCGAGTCCATAACAACATTGAACACTGACTGTGTGCCAGGAACCAGACTTTCCCAGCATTACCTGATTTAATCCTCTTAGAGATATCAAGCCAGATATTACTACTGTCCCCTTTTCAGATGTGAAAGCTGAGGCTGGAGAGAAGACCCAGATATTAAGTGGCAGAGCTTAGGCTCCTTCTGCTTCCAAACCTGGGCTCCCACTGCCCCTGAGGGAGTGTGAGTGCCGTCCTTAACATGACACAAACCTCACATCCTTGGTGGGTCACCTCACTTGCACAGAAACAAGATGCTGTTGTGGTATGAAGATACTTGACTAGAAGTGAGCTTGCACATAATCTGCAGGTCGGGAAAGCCAAAGCCTGAACGGTCCCTTGTGACCCAGCGTAACAGGGGCAAAGCTGGTTTGGACCCCGAGATTTTTGCCCTCCCGTTATGGTTTGTCCAGTATGCCCTGCTATCTGCAGGGAAAACTTGAAACATACCATCTCAAAGTTCTCAGAGCTACCCTAAAGGGGCCAAAGTGGAAAAGGAAGTCTACCTGAGCAGTGATGCAGATTTCAAACAAGCAAAAAGCAGATCGAACCAGGGAGTTTGTTTGGAAGGACAGCACGGTGAAGCAAGATGCCTGGGAGAACTGGGGAAATGGGATGAAAAGTCAGCAAACAAGGTAGAAAAGACAGCCCTGAGAGGGCCTGAGAAACTGAACAGAAAATCTGAAGGAAGATAAATGGATAATTTAACAGCCATTCAGTTTTTAAGAAAGACAAAGAACAAGCTACATTGCATCAGAAAAGGCCTAGAAATGATGATGGATGGGGCCCTTCAAATGAGTGGCGAACACAACAGAATCACAGTTGCCTGGACAATTCCCAGCTGAGGGCAAATTTGAGCAACTAAATAAGGATATGAGACTGATACGGATTGAAGAGTTTTTCAAAATCTATTTAATGGCCAGGCAGGGGACATTGATCGCTTCTCAGAGGAAATGTTTGGGATCAATGAGGTAGTCGGCCCTTATCTGTGATGTGGACTGGTGAGTGGGGTGGGGGAGGGGCTTATCACTCTATCGCAAAATAGATACATGACACTATCGTGATGTACAATTAAGGTACCGAAGTAATTTTTGAAGTATGTGGTGGAACACTGAATTATTTTGATCTTCATGTACTAAGCATTCCTCTTCTTTATCCTTGTACTTGTAAGCCTTCTTTCACTATTAACCATCAGGTGAATGACTTGTTATTTGATCATTCTAACACATGATCAAAGGTTGCTGCTTCCTTTATCGGTCCATGATAAAATTTTTAAATAAAATTGCTTACTATCGAATAGTTCATCACATTCAGTGAACAGAATTCAAAAGGCACAGAAGGATTAGAGAAAAGTGCTCCTTCCTCACACTCCTGTCCCCTTCACCTCCCCCGGGGCCAGCACCTTTAACCAGCCTTCCTCAATATGCATCTAAAGACAATCCATAGAAAAGCAGAAGTACAGTGGGTTCTGTTTTTACACATGATACTCATACACTGTGTTTTCTAATACAGTATGTATGTATGTACACACACTCTGCTCATACATATATGTGTGTACATGTATGCATGTGTACATGTATGTGAGCATAAGTAGATCTCGCTCCATATCTCATTTTTCATGCTTAATACATTCTTGAGATTTTCCTTTTCAGCGCCCAGACAGCAACTGCTCCATCTTTTTGATGGCCACAGAGTCTTAAGTTTTAAAGATGGAGAATAAAATATGTAGCCAATAACTATTTAATTATTTAAGGACACTGATGTTATTTCTACTAGTTTGCTGTGGTACGCAATGTGCGATAAACATCCTTGTAAATGCATCATCTTCGTACTTTATTTGTAGGATACATACTCAAAAGTAGAATTACTGCCCATTTGGTATACAGGCATTTGAAATTTTGATAGATATTGCCAACTTTCCCTCTGTGGAGTGTGAATGCACCAATTTATATTCTCACCAGCAATATGCGAGGTGCCTCTCTCTCCACACCCTTAACAATATGCTGTGTTTTCAAACTTCTGGAATTTTGCCAATTTGATAGTGTAAAAATATCTCATTGTGGCTTTTATTTGCATTTTCCATATCATAAATGAGTCCGATCATATCTTTAGTATAGACTCATTTACTTAGGAGCCATTTCTATTTTTTCTGTAATCTCTTCATACTTTTGCCTGGTTTTCTAGTAGGCTGATGGTCATTTCTTTTTCATTTGGAGGGGCTCACTGTATCTGAAAGATATAGACCTTTATCTGTGGCCAAAGTGGCAAATATTTTCCGCAGGTTGTCATTTACCTTTTCACTTTGTTTATGTGATAAAGAAATACATTGATTTTATGTAGTCAAATTCATGTATCTTTTCTTTTATGGCTGCTGGATTTTATGTCACACAGGGCATTATTTTCGTGTTGCAAAATGATAAAATTTAAAAAAAAATTTCCCAGGCCATCTTTTAGTATTTTATGCATGTTTTCTTTATATATATTTGTATCTCTGATTCATCTGGTTATACTTCATTTTGTTGGATGTAAATTTGAGGTCAGATTCCAACTTCAGGTTTTCAGATGGCTCCCCAGTTCTCCCATCAGCTTTGACTAGTCCTTTTCCTTAGGACTTAAAAGGTCACCGAGGAGCTCCTGGCTAGCTCAGTCAGCTAAGCCTCTGACTTTGGCTTAGGTCCTGATCTCACCACTGGTGAGTTCGAGCCTTGTATTGGGTTCTCTGATGTCAGCGTGGTCCCTGTCTCCCTCTCTCTCTGCCCCTCCCCTGCTCATGCTTCCTCTTTGTCTCAAAAATAAATAAAAACATCCAAAAAAATAAATAAAATGTCACCTCTATCATACTCTTAAATTTCTTTAAGTTTAATTCTATTCTTAGTTTTTCTATTCTGTTCTGTCACCTAGTCACACTACTTCAATTAATATCTCTTATATTTTAATGATAAGCCTTGTTTCACCTTTAGCAGTAATCTTTCAGTATTTTCTAAGTACTCTTGGTTATCTTTCATAGAAACTTTAGAATTTAGTTCAAAAACCAATCTAATTTGTTGTTTTATTCGGATGCTTATTTAATTCAATTTAATTTAATTTTTTTAATGTTTATTTTTGAGGGACAGAGCATGAGGGGAGAAGGGGCAGAGAGAGAAGGAGACACAGAATCTGAAGCAGGCTCCAGGCTCTGAGCTGTCAGTACAGAGGCTGATGTGGGTCTCAAACCCATGAACCGTGGAAATCATGACCTGAGCCGAAGTCGGGTACTTAACCAACTGAGCCACCCAGGCGCCCCTCAGATGCTTATTTAACTTTAAATGCTCAGTGTTTGAAAGGCAAATTACTGGAAAACCAACATTGAAAAGATAGAAAATAGAAGTTTCTATTTATAAAATCCTAATGTTCCCATCCTTAAACTGTACCTTAATAATGTAATAAAAAATATTCAGGGCTTTGGTTCTGCTGTCCCCACACATACAAACATCTCCCATACCTTAGCTTTTGGGGAACTTAGCAATGTAGTTAAAGAAGAGCCACAGTAACGTGCCCTCAACCAGGTCTTCAAGTGGACAGATGCCTCTTTCTTTGGACAAAGAGAAGGCCAGTTAGTGAAACACCACCCTCCTCATACACTCAGTGGTCTACGTACAATATTTCTTTTCTTGTCTTCCTATTCTTTCTCTCCAAAAATCTCACTTTCTTTATTATCTTATAAAATTAAGGAAAAGAATTCTCATACTATATGGAGAGACACCACCAGAGTAAGAGGATTTTTGTCCCAAGGATCTTGCGTTTCTCATGGATGCTGTGTGAGAATCCGCCCTCTGTCGATCTGGGACGGGGGGATGCACCTCCGGGACTCAAACCCGAGTCTGTGTGGTACTGGGCACGAGAGCCGCTTCTAAAGCCTCCCAAGAAATGTTCCACATTCATTTGCATGGTGCTTGCTAAGGAGTTCGTCAGTACCGATAATTAGTGTTTCGACTCTTTTGAGACTCTCAAAAATAAGCTAAGAAATAGAAGAGCAAATGGTAATAGAGTATTCTAGAATCCATTCCTGAAGGCCCCATGGTACCTTTCTCAGAACACCATTCGCAGCAAGGGCATGGGGTTTCGATTCCATATTTGTACAACCCTCTCCCACACAGGCACCCCATCCATTATGTCCAGAGAACCCTAGGCCTCAAGGTACGTGAGAAATATACACAAAATGTATAGTAAGCAAATGCTTGTAGCTTAGCCAACTAAAAATGTTTAAATGGTCTTTCTTACACATTGAACTTGGAAAAAAAATAATAGACATTATATTATATATTTCTATAAAATCTCAGGTGGCATAGTTTTACCGGAAAACATTCTGGTGCCTGGAGAGGTGGATTGTTACCATGTGGCTGTGTTTTAGTTACACGTTCCAACCACCCTCTCCTGTGAAGCCCCATTCATCAAAGGCTGTGGCTTCTGGGTCAGCAGCTGTTCCTTCCAAGTCAGATGTTGCCTACACAGTGAACATGATTGATTAGCTACCAATGTACTCTGAAAACTCAACCAACAGGATAACCTAGGACAGTATCCTAGAGGGGCTCATTATAACAGAAGAGATGGGTTCTCCTTGCTCCCATTTACGTGAGCTGTCTTTGAGCCTGCCTGTTATTTACTACTTAAAACCCTTGTTTTATTTTCCCAGGGCAGAGCAGAGTAGATGAGTCACAGGTAGAAGATTCACTGTCTACGCCTAATGTTTGGGAGGTGGTGTTTCTTCATCCCCCAGTGAGGCCGTCTCCCTCCTGTAGATTTGTCCTGAGACAATTCCCGAACACCAGAACAAGAGTCACTCCACTCTCCTGCCACAGCAGTAGGTGAGAGAGACTCTTGTTATTACCAGTGTCCCAGTGAGGCCCTTGTGGGAAGATCCCGTGGACTTTGTACTTGGTCAGGCCACCTCTGACCTCTCAGCTCTGCTCTATGTTTACCATGTACGCTTTGGCTCCTTTAACTTAATTTCCCTAGTCTAAGGTTCCTCATCTGTCAAAACAGGATCCACAACACCAGTCTCACAGCACTGTTGTGATGTTTCATCAGCTCATGTCTGGGGAGGTCCTGGTGTGGAGCCTGGGGCATGGGACGCATTCAGTACTCAGGAGTTTGTTTATTTGGGCCGGGATGGGTCTTACTGCCTATCCCAACAGGCAGCTGGGCAGCACCCAGAAGAGATTCAGCCCGCAGACGTGTTTTATTCAGTCGAATGCTGTTTTTAAAACTGTAAAACGTCCCATTTGCCATAGGTCTCCCCACTCCAACTGTCTCATGCAGCCCATTTCTCTCATTAACAGTCCTGGCCTGGCCCGGTAGACGTTTGAGTTTAAGACTCCTGCCCTACCTAATGAAAAGAACAATGCTGTTAGTCCAAAGAGACTAAAATTCCTGCCTCATTAATTCAGAATGTTAATGTCATTTGTAAATATCATTTTCCACAAAGGAATCCCTTGAGCATATAAGTAAAATAAGCAAAACAAGTGACCTGAGAGGTCAGGAAGGAAACGACGGAAAAGGAAGGAAAAGAGAGAAAGAAAATTGCTGTCGTGCATTTTTGCTTTGTCATTTTCATAAGTAACTGCTTCACACCTTGGAAAGAAAAGGATCGCTTTCTAAGTTATTACTAGTACTATAATTAGCTTTCAGGATATTAGACATTGATGCTACAAACATCAGTGTTATCACTTGGCCAGACTGTGCCCTCAGGATTCTGATTACAGATCTGAATCATTCTTACACTGGATTCTAACAGGCTTGTGTACTTGCATACTAAGCATTACCTCTGTGGCTCTATCATCTTTACTGCTATTTGGGTAACTACCACACGTAATTTAGGCTTTAAGGTCTCAAATATCACTAAAATTTTTCAGAAAGATCTGACAATCTTTTTTGGCATTTGCAAAATTTGAACCAGCCAGTCTGTTACTGCTGAATAGTAACAGATCTACAGAGCAGGTATCATGTATATAGAGAAATAGTTTTCTTGAATGGAAAGAGCATCTCACTCAACATGCCAAACATGGGGTAATATTGAACTGCCATTAAGGAGGAAGTAATGGCGAGTTGCTGTTTGTCCTTTCGGTCATAGCTCACCTAGTCCACAGGGAAAATCCAGGCTGCCTGGATGCCGCCTCCCAATTCCTCAGAGTACTCCTTCCTTGGAAGCTGAAATTCCATAGGCCTGCTGACTTTGCCACCAGAGAGAGTTGGCATCCACTGTTAGCATTTTCTGGGTCCCCATAACATGGCAGGCTAAGAACAAGCAACCTTTTAAAGGGTCTGTTTGGCAGACTCTGGGGGTTCAAAAAGAATGGGCATAACTGCTAGCTGATCTCTGACCCTCATTAATTTGGGTATAGAGCGCTGCCCAGTGAGTGTCAGCGGCAACTTTGTGTGCTGAGGAAGCTGAGACTTCCTTATGCCAGCCACCAGTTCAAAGTTTGATGGGAGGTCTCAATCGCAGGTAATTTCTGGGGGTGACAGAGAAAAGTAAGGGACAACAGTAAAAGACCACTTGGAGCTCAAACTCACTCAAATTAGTCTGAGCAGAAAAGAAAATTGATTGGCTCAAGGAATGGGGGAACTCAGAGGCACAGTTGGCTGGGTGGCATAGAGCTGGGGCCAGGAGATTCAAAGGATACCATAAGACATCTCTGTCTTTTCTCTGCCTCCTACTTCTGTTTTGGCTTCATTCTCAACCAGGCTTTCCTCACACGTGTTGGCAGCTCTAAGGTCACATGTTTGTAATAGGTATTATCAAACAAAAGGAAAAGGAAAACCTCATTTCCTGTAGTTCCAGTAAAACCTAGAGAGAGCTCTGATTTCCTTGGCTTGGGCCACAGCCTCATTCGTAAACCAATCACTGGGACGTTCTTGTTGGTCAGGCATGAATTATGTGACTACTCAGAACACATGGAATGGATTCCATTATCAGAGGAAAGGTGAAGGGACAGTATATAGCCTTTGCTGTCGCTTACAGTTCACTTATAACCCACTGCCATAAAAAGTTAACTCATAACTCCCCAATGCAGGGATCAACTTGGTCAAGTATCAAGATGTGTAGAATTCTCTGACATCTCCACAGTTCGACAGAAAATAGAGACCTCCAACATGACATCAGTTCTCTCAATTAGGAATTGCATGCAGCTACTAGTAACAGAGATCTGAAATCACAATAGTTTAAACAAAATAGAAATTTCTTTTTCTCTCTGATTCAAAAGAATCCAGAGAATTCCACTCTATACTGCCACGATGTAGTAGTTCCACAGCCATCAGAAACCCAGGCCCTGTTTACCTTTCCCTAGCACATGGCTGCCATACTCAAGGTCGCTAATAGTTACAAGGTGGCCACTATCGCTCCAGCGTCCTGGTAATATTCCAGCATCAAGAAGGAGATAGGACCAAGAACAAAAGGATGTGCCTTCCAGCTGAATAAACCCCCACATAAGAATTTTCTCAGAAACTCTTCCTCTTGAATTCTGCTTACAGCTTCCCAACCATTCCTAAGCTCAGGGGAGGCTGAAATGCATACTGGGATGGCTACCAGCAGTCTCTGGTAGAGAAAACACAGACCTTGGCAGAGTAAATGCCTCTGTCCTCAAAGGGGGCAGAAGTCATAAAACTAGAGCCCCCTGAAGTCCGTTGCCTTCTAGCCTGGGAAGAACCCAGGCGGACATCGTGCCTGGCATAGTTAAGTGTATAACATATGTAAATGATTATTATTAACTTTCTGACTTTAGCAAATTACACACTAAAGATTTATTTTAAAGCTGGTATCTTTAATGTGAAGGTTTAAAAACAGGTATTCAAAGCAATCCTGGCTGGCTGGCTTCTGTGTTCACCATTATTGTTTGATTATTTGTTTTTCAAAACGAATTTTAAAAACTGCTGGAAGCCTCCTATGGCAGTTAATACGTTATCTTAAGCAATTTAATGCAAATTAATTTTACACAACCTTGAGTTTCAGAGGCCATTGGACTGGGGAGGGAGGAGCGGGGTTAGGAGGGATCTGTCTGCCACCTCCCATCTGGACCCCGCAGCCAGCACCGTCTGCTCTCACACGTAGTGGCTACCACTTCAGCTACTCCCCTGCCAAACATTGGCTTACAGTTTTCTACCCAGGAAAATGTTAAAATGCATAGAAAGATGTGAATTACAGGTTTTCTAGAAAACCTGATGGGATTATTTTGGCATTTCAAAATGATGCTTTTCCTTCGGTTTTATGGGGGCTTTTTATTCTTCTGTTTTGCTTCTGGATTTCATTCTCCTTTAATACCATAGTTCTCAGGTAGGGTCTTCCAGCACAGCCATATCAAATGGGAGCAACGGAAAGGCTCAGGGTAGAGAGTGGTGAGCTGGGATCTGGGGCTACAATGTGGGCAGTTAATTGAACGGGGTTGGTGGGGGGAGGTGGGCAGCCAGATTAGAGCGGTTGAGAAAATGACGGTAATCAAAGCCAGGGTTGTAGACATGGCAAGAGACTGACACACAAAGACACTTGGAAGCAGGATTGACAGGACTTGGTGATAGTTTGGACATGGGGACAAGAGGGAAACATCACGCATGTCCCATAGATCTCCTCTTGAGCAGTTAGGTGGAGCTGATGGTGCTCAGCTCTGAGACAACAAACGGAACAGCAAAGGAAGGTTTGGAGGAGGCGATGAGTTCCATTCTCAACAAGCACTCACTGCCTCTGGCCCTTGCAACACGACAGAAGAGCAGGAGCCTGGCAGGCCAGACAGGATTCTTAGCCAACTGCCGCAGTGCAGCGTGGCACGTAAAATCCACGAATGTGTCAGGTTGAACCATGAATAATCTTGACCTTTGGGAACCCAGAAAGCCAGCAGCTCAACAATTTAAGAGTTTGGCTTTGGTCCTGCAATTGGCCACTTCTTTCTGAAGTCACGTACCTTAAGGAGAAGCCTCCTTTTTTTCCCCAGAGATCTTTGCACGTGTGACCATCCAGTCGCATGAATTCAAGAGAATCTCCTGGCCTGCCACCACTCGTGTGCTCTCTTGCCCTTCCTGTTGAAGGTCTGAGCAGAGAGGACACCAGCTGGTCATACCATCAGTGGTTTTCTGTTTCAAAATACCAACCCTAAATGGGCTTTTTGGCATTTTCACTCAGAAAGTAAATAATCGTGGTAGTAAAGTGATCATATCTTCATGATAAGGATATGATCTCAGTCGAGATGTGCTCCGAGTCTAATTTTATATTTTATCAAATACTGATATTAAAGAAATCCTTTACATTCATTCTTTTCTACCATGTACTGTACTTCTTAGTGTCTGAATATTTCTCTTGGGTAAGGTGGAGATGGGGGAAGGCAGCAAATACTAAGTCTTAGTGCCAGCACTCTGAAAATATATAATTCAACCAAAGGAAGTGAACACATCTCTCTTTGATCTTTTTAAAAAATAAATGAATAGTCAGCTCAGATAACTCCCTCAAAGTTCTGAAAAGTACTAATGACATAGTTGGATATTTCCAAATTCAAAGACAAATGTGGTTTTAAATTGCTGGTATTCCTTTTTGCCCCCCGCCCCCACTTCCAGCAACAGAGGATAGGAGTAAGTAACTTTTTCTAAGAACGTGGCCTTCTCTTTGTTTATTCCCTTGTCCCACATCTGCCCCATTGTCCGGTAGTTGGGTTCTGAGAAGGGGTTGTGGTCAAGAACAAGCACACACTGGGCCAGACGATAGCAGAGGTGGATCATGATGGCAGAATGAAAGCAGGGCCAGAATCTGACTCCTAGCAGCTTGGCAAGCTGATAAAAACACGGTCTCCAGAATAATGGTAATAAGAGAACACTATATTCATTTCCCAAGAGGGTCATTCTGGGTTTGTTTTTACAGCAGGGCTCTGTGGCAGGTCAGAACATCCTGACCCCACACTCGGCCACTGGCAGCTGCCCTAGCCTTGCCCATTCTTCCTGCCACTGCTCTGTGGACAAAGAGGAAAGGCTGTTATTCCCTGGAGTCACTGTGGTGGGAGCTAGAGATGCAAAGATGAAAAGCCTTATTTCCACTCTCCATGGGAGCTCATGGGAGAGTCTTCAAAACAGAACTATTTAAAACCAATGGTAAGAGACTTCCACTGCTGGCCATGAAAGAGTGATGGGGGGAAACCATGAAACAAAGTTTACAGACAGTGGAAACAGGCAGCAAGCCGCACAATAGAGATTCCTGAGAGAGGGGAACAAATGGAGTGAGCCCTATGATGATCTTAGCTTACTATTTAATCCTGGAGACAGCTTCTGCGCCACCGCACAGGGAGGGAATCCCAACCGGAGCCCAGCGGGCTCACTGAGCTGAGGACGCACAGCCAGAAGCCTGCAGAGGCCCAGGGGCTGGCGTTCCCAGAAAAGAGGACAAGGAAGAGATAATTACACAAGAAAGAGTTCCAGAGATCTGCAGAGCACCCCTGTGAGTCTTCAGTGCTGTTCCCCACGTGCATGTGGGGAATGCTGAGGCCGAGGAAAGAGCAGCAAGGAGGAGCAAGGAGAATAATCCTCAGAGCCCCCACGGGCTGAGGAATCATCCATGCCCCCACAGCCAGAATATTAAAGAAAGACCTTGAAATATATGAGGTGCTGGGTCTGGTTCTCAGAAGATTATTGTCTCAGTTGTGGACCCAAATTAACCCCAGACTAAAGGCTGCCCTGGACCTACCTAGCAACGCTTCCAATTTTAGTATATGTGCTGCCAAAGGGAGCACTACCTAGCAACGCTTAAAAGCAAGCCTCAAAGGACCAAATAATTTCCAGGTAACCTAATTGCTCTCCAGAACAAAACTGAAAAATGTTTAAAGAAATGCAAACATAAATAAATAGATAAGCAAATAAAAATCCACCACCCAACAACATAAAATTCACCATGCCTAATATCCAATTGAGAATTACCAGGCATGCAAAGAAGCAAGAAAACATGGCTCGTAATAATGAGAAAAATCAATTCATACAGATGATACAGATCATAGAATCAATTCATACAGATGATACAGATCATAGAATTGAGAAAGACATGAAGGCATTTATTGTGTTTTATATGTTCAAAGGGTAGAGAAAAGACCAAGCATGATAAACAGAGTATGGAAGATATAAGAAATGCTCAACTTACACTTCTAGAAATGAAGCTTAACTGTTTTTCAGAGGAAAACTACAAGAGATGAGATTCACAGCAGATTAAGTTCTGCAGAAGAAACACTCAGTGTCATAACAATAGAAAATTAGAATTTGGTCCCTCTCCTCTCCATACTTCAGGTATACTAATTTCTACACGGTACCCTTGGGCTCACTCAAGCTTCATAATAATGCTTCTCAAAGTTTTGATTTCATTCTATCTCTGAAAGAAATATCTGAAATGGTAGGGAAACCAGCTTAATTATACACATACACATGTGCATTATACATAGGTATACTGCATCAGATATATACCTATATACATATGTATGTATATATATTTTTATATGTGCTTACATATATATATAAAATGTTTCACTTTTAATGTTTGTTTATTTTTAGAAAGAGAGAGAGTGCCCATGTACATGTTGGCCAGGGGCACAGAGAGAGAGAAAGAGAGAGAGAGAGAGAGAGAGAGAGAGAGAGAGAGAATCCCAAGCAGGCCCCAAACTATCAGCACAGAGCTTAACACGGGACTCAAACTCACAAACTGCAAGATCTTGACCTAAGCTCAAATCAAGAGTCAGAAGCTAACTAACTGAACTACCCAGGAGCCTGCATAAAATGTTTCTTTTCCTTTTTCTTTTTTAAATTAAAGTTAGTTAACATACAGTATAATCTTGGCTTCAAGGGTAGATTCATCTCTTACATATGACACCCAGTGCTCACCCTGAAAAGTGCCCTTCTTAATGCCCGTCACCCATTTAACCCACCCTATACCCAGCACCCCTCCAACAACCCTGTTTGTTCTCTGTTTGTAACTTATTTTTCCTTCTCTTCCCCTTGTTCATCTGTTGAGTTTCTCAAGTTTGACATATGAGTGAAATCATATACTTGTCTTTCTCTGCCTGACTCATTTCACATAGCATAATACCCTCCAGTACCATCCATGTTATTGCAAATGGCAAGATTTCGTTCTTTTTCATCACTAAGTAGTATTCCATTGTGGATATATACATATGTGCCACATCTTCTTAATCCATTCATCAGTTGATGGACACTTTGGCTCTTTCCATCATTTGGATATTGTTGATAATGCTGCTATAAACATTGGCATGCATGTGCCCCTTCAAATCAGCATATTTATATCCTTTGGATAAATTCCTAGTAGTGTAATTGCTGGGTCATATAGTAGGTCTATTTTTAAGTTTTTAAGGAACGTCCACACTGTTGTCTAGAGTGGCTGCACCAGTTTGCATTCCCACCAACAGTACAAAAGGGTTCCCCTTTCTCCACATAATCGCCAACATCTGTTGTTTCCTGAGTTGTTAATTTTAGCTATTCTGACTGGTGTGAAGTATATCTCATTGTGGGTTTGATTTATATTTCCCTGATGATGAGTGATGTTGAGCATCGTTTCATGTGCCTGTTTGCCATCTGCTTGTCTTCTTTAGAAAAGTGCCTTTTCATGTCTTTTGCCCATTTCTTCACTGGATTATTTCTTTCGAGTGCTGAGTTTGATAAGTGATACATTTTGGATACTAACACTTATCTGATATGCCATTTGCAAATATCTTCTCCCATTCTTTCAGTTACCTTTCTTGATTGTTTCCTTTGCTGTGCAGAAGCTTTTTATCTTGATGAGATCCCAGTTGTTAATTTTTGCTTTTGTTTCCCTTGCCTCCCGAGACATGTCAAGTAAGAAGTTGCTGCAGCTGAGGTCAAAGGTTGCTGCCTGTTTTCTCCTGTAGGATTTTGATGGTTTCCTGTCTCACATTTAGGTCTTCCATCCATTTTAAGTGTATTTTTGTGTGTGGTGTAAGAAAGTGGTCCAGTTTCATTCTTCTGCATGTTGCTGTCCAGTTCTCCCAGCACCATTTATTAAAGCGACTGTCTATTTTTCCATTGGATATGCTTCCCGGCTTTGTCAAAGGTGAGTTGGCCATATATTTGTAGGTTCATTTCTGGGTTCTTTATTCTATTCCATTGATCTGTGTGCTGTTTTTGTGCTGTCTTGATGATTACAGCTTTGGAGTAGAGGCTAAAGTCTGGGATTATGATGCCTCCTGCTTTGGTTTTCTTCTTCAATATGACTTTGGCTATTTGGGGTCTTTTCTGGTTTCATACAAATTTTAGGATTGTTTGTTCTTGCTCTGAGAAGAATGCTGGTGTTATTTTGATAGGGATTGCATTGAATGCGTAATTTGCTTTGGGTAGTATCAACATTTTAACAATTATTTGTTCTTCTAATTCATGAACATGGAATGTTTTCCCATTTCTTTGTGTCTTCTTCAATTCTTTTATAAGCTTTCTATAGTTCTCAGCATACTTATCTTTTACCTTTTGGGTTAGGTTTATTCCTAGGTATTTTATGGGTTTTCGTGCAATTGTAAATGGGATCGATTCTTTGCTTTCTCTTTCTGCTGCTTCATTATTGTTATATAGAAATGCAACTTGATTTCTTTTTTTTATGTTCAAATCCTGGATCTGTCATTTATTAGCTCAGCCTTGATTTCCTCAGCTGAAAAATGAGGTTAGCATTCTCACTGCATCTTATAAATAATTCTACTTTTATTCTTAATCATACTTTATTGTAGATATAGGCGTAGTCTACTCTGAGGTCAGACCAGTTCCAGTGGGTTCAAGTTAAATACCAGCCAAAAGGTCATCCATGCATTCTAAAGCCTCAGGCTTCATGGCTGGCTCTACCAGCTCAACCTAGACTAGATGCACCTTCCCCAGGAAGCTTGCCCAAAGGTACAACGTCCTCTGGGCATAGAGTCAAGGAGGAGCTCTAAGGAGTCAGGTAGCCAAGAGCACAAATACTCTATTATTGTTTTCTCATCCCCTTCATTTCTATAGCTTCCACCAGTTTGTTCTCCAGCCCTCTAGTGAGAGCCCATGAAGTTATTTTTATAGCCAGAGTAGCTGATAAAGCAAATGAATTTTGTGTAACCTTCATTCTTACAGACTTCTTATAAAATCTAGACTTTTTTTTTCCAATGTTGATAAGCATCATATTGACCAATCCATGAAATGGTGTTTATAGATACTTATACCTTGTAAAGATGTTATGTGATTATGTATCCAAATACCATATACTCATGAGGGGATAATGACTAGCTGAATCTTTCATCATGGGACTTTATAGTGTTCAAGATGAGTAGAGAAGAACTGTCTGAATAAACAACATATGTTTAGCCAAAGTTCAAGATTTTTAAACCATCTTCATACAGATCATTAATTTTCTATGCATTTTCATAATTAGCATTTTTGTCTTACTCTGTAAAAGAGGAAGAAATTTTCACAGAGCAAGTTGTTCAGGATTATTTATAGATGTAAAAATTTGCCATCCAAGGTCAGTAACAGCTCCATCGAAGAATACTAAGTGTTTGTGGGGTGGCTCTGGGTGTGTTTCTGTCATCACCCAAAAAAGTAAGCCTGAGCAATTAATTATTCATAATTTGATTAAAATTATTTAGAACATATTATTTATTTAATATAATTTATTGTCAAATTGGCTTTTATTTTTATTTATTTATCTTTACTGTTTTACTAGTTTGGGCCTTTATTTCTTTTTCTTTTATAGTTTATTGTCAAGTTGGTTTCCATATAATATCCAGTGCTCATCCCAACAAGTGCCCTCCTCCATGCCCATCACCCCGCTTCCCCTCTCCCCCACCTCCATAGGCCCTCAGTTTGTTCTCAGTATTCAAGAGTCTCTCATGGTTTGCCTCTCTCCCTTTTCCCAAATGGTCCTCTGTTAAGTTTCTTCTGTTCCACATATGGGTGAAAACATATGGTATCTGTCTTTCTCTGCCTAACTTATTTCACTTAGCGTAACACCCTCGAGTTCTATCCACATTGCTACAAATGGCCAGATTTAATTCTTTCTTATTGCCATGTAGTATTCCATTGTATATATAAACCACATCTTCTTGGTCCATTCATCAGTTGATGGACATTTAGGCTCTTTCCATGATTTGACTATTGTTGACAGTGCTGCTATGAACATTGGGGTACATGGGCCCCTATGCATCAGCGATCCTGTATTCCTTGAGTAAATCCTCAGCAGTGGTATTGCTGGGTCATAGGGGAGTTCTATTGTTAATTTTTTGAGGAGCCTCCACACTGTTTTCCATAGCAGCTGCACCCGTTCACATTCTCACCAACCGTGTAGGAGGATGCCCGTTTCTCCACACCCTTGCCAGCATCTATAGTCTACTGGTTTGTTCATTTTAGCCACTCTGAGTGGCATGAGGTGGTATCTCAGTGTGGATTTGATTTGTATTTCCCTGATGATGAATGATGCTGAGCATCATGTGTCTCTTGGCCATCTGGATGTCCTCTTGGGAAAAGTATCTTTCATGTCTTCTGCCCATCTCCTCACTGGATTGTTTTTTGGATGGGCAGTTTGGTGAGTTCCTTATAGGTTTTGCATAGTAGCCCTTTACCTGATAGGTCATTTGCAACTATCTTTTCCCATTCTGTCAGTTGCCTATTAGTTTTATTGTTTCCTTTGCGGTAATGCAACCTGATTTCTATACATTGATTTTATATTCTGTGACTTGCTGAATTCATGTATCAGCTCTAGCAGCTTTTTGGTTAAGTCTTTCAGGTTTTCTGTAGGAAGTATCATGTCACCTGCGAAGAGTGAAAGTTTGAGTTCTTCTTTGCCAATTTGGATGCCCTTTCTTTCTTTCTGTCTGATTGCTGAGGCTAGGACTTCTAACCCTGTGTTGACAACTGCAGTGAGAGTGGACATCCCTGTCATGTTCCTGATCTCAGGGAGAAAGCTCTCAGTTTTTCCCCATTGAGGATATTAATAGCTGTGAGCCTTTCATATGTGGCCCCCACATAAAACAGTTCTTGAAAGATGGATACCCTAAGTTTCATTGTCTCTAGGGAAAGAAACTAAGTGTCTGAGGGCAGGGGATGAAGGGATATTTACTTTTGTGCCCTTTGTGTCCATTGTACTATGTGAACATATCGCTTATTCAAAGCATAAGTAAAATGTGGAATAAACCCTACATGCTGGTCACAAAGGGACTCAACAATGGAGTGTGAGTGCAATCAGGAAGAAAGTAGGGTCCTTCAGTCACTTGGGTGACCAGATGCCCAGGGCTGTCCCAGAGCAGGCAAGTACCCAAGGTGTCTCTGGTGGGCCAGGCGGAGCTGATGTGAGTTTGGGAGCCTCCACAGTAGTCATGCAGTTGCCCCAAGGGTTAAAAAGCGGCACATCCCAACTTGGGTCTTTAGGTCAGTCTCAGCTCTGACTTACACATGGAGCAGCACACGACCCTGCTCAAATACGTTCTGGTTTCAAGGACCATTAGGCAGAAGTTACATGGATATGGATTTCAGTTCAATATAAGGAACAACATTCTAAAGTCAGAACAACCTGGGAGGTAGTTACACACGTTTACACACTGCGATGGCACCATGTACATGTACATAACATACATAACATTTTAAGTTCTTCCGCATGTATATGGAGAGTGAGCAGGCAGGTGATATGTCCCCTTTCTCTTTTGCTAAGTGACGGGCAAGTCCAACTAGACAGACATGAGCATTTGTACAGAACTGATCAGGCGTCACTTGCTGAGAGAAGTTTGCAGGAATATCGCTATCTTTCTAAATAGTGGGAGCAATGATCTAACTGATGGCACAGGATGGGATTTTTGATACTTTTGCCTAGATAGACCCAGTGCCTGCCAGAGGAAAATGATATTCTAGTATGGCAATTCTGTGTTTAATTAAAGAGAAAATGAAATGAAGAAAGAATGCTGAGAAACATGTGCCCTCCCCCCAAAGTTTTTTTTTTTTTTCCTAATTCACCACAAAGGAAGCAAGAGGGAGAACAAAGAGCTAGATAAAGGAAAGAAATCTCTGTTTGGGGCTAAGCCAAATAAACTTAAGTGGTTTAAGGAATAAATTGGTGGAGTAATTCGAATCACGGGCAGGTGCTATGAATGTAATTTAGTAAATGCTCGGGAACCTGCCAAGGAAGAGAAAAATGTGTTGCTTTTGAGATCATTTCCCAGCAGCTTCATAAAAGAAAACTGATTACAGGAATTTAATAAGTAAAACAGAGCCAGAAATATAGTAATCAAATGAGTTTTTAATTACATTTCAGGCAGAAAAAAATTCCAGTTTGTGCTCCTGGGATTAAAAAAAAATAAGTTCTAGAGAAATGCTTTTGTAGCAGGAAAATAACATAAACACTAATTTCCATAGGAATTATAGTAGTCAGTTTAATTAAAAGGCTCGCTCAGAGTGAAAAGGAGCCAGTGCCAAACTATACTAAATAAAACCATGGCATTCGTTGCTACCCTACACTATCGTCCAAATAAAAGCACTGTGCAATGAATAGAAAATGGTCACCTGCATTTTTCTCGATAAATGGGACTTTGATCACTACCTGAGTTTTTATGTTGCTTTATTTTCATATATGAAATATTTTCATATTCCACTAATGCATCTGATGTGAAATTAAACATTGGTTTGTGGGACAAATATCACTCTTGAGAGAGAATGTGCTCTGTTTAAGAGACGTGTGAAGGGTTGCCACTTCGGCCAGGTTGAAGGGCTCCCAGCTCAGTAGGCTCCTGGGTTACTTCTAGGTTTTTCAACCCCCACTTAACTAGTATCTAGTTGCACTTTACTCCTATCCCTTACTCTTCTGGAGTGAGGGTTATTTGAGGGGATAAATCAAGTCTAACAGGTGATTTACTGTCGTCTTAGGGAAGTATGCTCTCAACATGAAGGGCTGTTCTTTCTGCTGGTGGCTTTGCTATCCACCACCCTGTAACCACAGGTCCTGCTTGCAGAAGGCTGTTCAGGAGGTGGTGTGCTGAAATTGCAGTGGATTTGTTCCCCTTGGGATGAATGGGATCCACCTGCAAGGTGTCTAAAAGGACCAGGGGTATAATCTGTAGCCACAGAACACAGACCCAAGGTATAAAGTAGGAACACTCCCTTTCCATGGGCTAACTGGCACAGCTCCGTGATCCTTGCTTTATTCATTGCTCTGTTCCATGACAGAGGCTGGAAACTTATACTATTAGGGAGTAGGGGACTCTTTTTCAAAAACAACAAAATTAAGTAAAAAAGAAAATATTTAGGAGAGTCTCCTCCAAAAAAGACCCTGGATCCTGAGCTTCACTGACCTCATGGCCTGTTGGCCTCCAGCCTCAGCCTATGTGTTCTTTTCCTTCCCCTCTGCTGCTCCTCTGTCCCTCTCTTTCCCGCTCCTTTTCCTCTTCTTTTGCATCCATCTTCATACATGTTCACATTTTAGCACAGCTCCCAGATCCTTAGCTTGAAAAATGAGCACCTTCTCTTCTTTTAGGATGTTACCTGGCCTTTCTTATTCAGGTGAGTCCACCCAGAACTTCCCACGCCACCTGCCACGTGGTAGACTAAATGGTAGGTGTATCTTAGTAAAGCTTTAAGTTCATGGCCTGTTGTGATCTGAAGGTGTCCAGAGCAGGCAACAATATACGTATTAGTAGGCATGTGTGAGCCAGATATTTTGTGTCCTGTCTTGTCTGATGTGGATTTAGAGCAGAATCATAATCTAATTGGCTGGCACCCTGGGAGTAGTACATAGCCACTCTGTCTTACTTTTTCATTTTCTGCACCGGCTCTAGTAATATAGCACAATGCCATTACATGCGTATTTACTTCTTGTCAATAGCTCCTGTTCACCAGAATAACCCTCACGTTTCATGTCTTGCAGTGTTTCCATTCTCCTCACAAGGGAAAGCTAGAAAACCATGTCAGTGACTCAGGTTCCTCTCTCCTGCACCTGTTATTTGTTTTATTTCAGGCCTTGGTAAAGGTCAACGTGAAACTGAAGCCCATGCTGGACTCAGTGGCCGCGAACCGGAGTAAGTGGGAAGAGCTGCACCAGAAAAGGCTGCTGGCGACGGCCACCTTGCCCTCCTCTGCCAGCCTCCTGGACACAGGGGAAGACAGAAACTAACCCTCCAGCTTAGCTGCTGCTGCAAAATGACTACATCCCGAAGGGCCAGCTTCGGGCCAGCCCACGTCATCCTTTTGTTCCTTTAAGCTCAGGCAGAGTTTGTCGGTTTGCACAGGGAAGCACGCCTGGGCTTGCACCTTGAAGTGTGGTCCACAGGTGGGTGGGCGGAGGGAAGCCAGAAGGGGAGGACAGAGGAGGGGGGGAGGGAGCCCCGCCTGGAGTGCTAAGCTTCCCCTGACGGGCACACGCAGACAGAGGCTGAGACGAGGTGCTGGGCAGAGGACCCTGCACCTGAGGACAGCGGGCCCTCCTCATGCGAACTCGACCCGGTGGCTGGTGGAGCACAGAGCAGGGAACGCGCCATTAATGCTGCTTCACTTTGTATCCAGCTCTTCTCTTTGTTACAAGCCAAGCAAATGCCTGCCTTTGCATCCTCTCCCCAGCGCCCTTTTGTGCCACACTGCTCCAAGAATCCTGTTTGTATGCTGTAGAGGTATTTTATAGTTATCCTAAAGCTTAATGATGGATTAGGGCCCTTAAGATTGCCTACCTGAAAAAAGAAACTATAGCATCCTTACAAATACCAGTCAGTCCTAGTTTTCCCCTAAAAAGGTCCATAGTAGGAAGACAGCAAATGTGTCTGTTTGTGTGACTGGTATTTATACAAGATTCATGGCATTGCATTGGGATTGTGGCCTCCTTTTCCAGTTTTTAAAAATTCAACCTTTGTTGTAGACCAAGCCTTCTCCCAGAAGGAATGGATTAATAGACTTTAATCAAAGGAGGGATGAAAGGAAGTCCATAGTTGGACTCACCACTAGTGACCCATGAACACTTAGGAACTATTTCCAGCAGCAAAGACATTTTACAGGCCACAGTAGAGCCACAGAGAATGATTATGGACTACTTTGAGTTCTCTTAGGGAAGAGTTTTTGTATACTATTTAAAGTTCCCACTGAAACCAACCTAATGTGGTGGTCTCCAGTTTTTATTTTTCCTTAAGTGTAAGAAATAATGCTTGAGAAGTTAAGAAATAACAGTCTGGGGGCACCTAGGTGGCTCGGTTGGGCATCCAACTTCAGCTCAGTTCATGATCTTGAGGTTTGTGAGTCCGAGCCCCTGAGTCAGGCTCTGTGCTAACAGCTGAACCTGCGGCCTGCTTCGGATTCTGTGCTTTTCTGTCTCTCTGCTCTCCATGCTCATGCTCTCTCTTTCTCTCTCTCTAAAAAATGAGTAAACATTAAAAAAATTAGTAACAACAACAACAAAATAACAGTCTGGACAGAGAACAAACACACTCTAGGAGGCTAGGTTTAAATCAATACAATGACTAGAAAACTGCTTTGCTCTTCATTTTACCTGAGAGACTGAGGACATGGTTTGACCTGCCCAAAGAATCCTGGACTGGAAGGTACACTTAGAACCCTGGCTTTGACACCAGGTGACTTTGGACAAAACACCTAACTTGTCCCAGCCTGTTTCCTCATTTGCTGAGTGAAATTACATTAGGAAATGATTCGCAAATGTGTTTTAACCTTAGAACTCTTTGTTCAAATAAATCTTACAAGGAATCTCCAAAATATAAAACATCTGAGAGCTGAAATTTTGTTTGATGCCAGGTTGGGGACCCAGAACCTGCAAATTCTCTTTGATTACAGACATGGTGGGTCCGTAAAGGATCTCCGAGGAGTTTGGAGATCCCTGGACTAGATGAACATTGAAGTTCATTCCAGCTCTGAAAAATCTAAAGTTCAGAAATCATTTTTGTTCTTATGTTACTGGTCAATATCCATTATGAACTTGACTACTTCAATATTGAGGAAATAGGGGTCAAGTTATACAAAGAGTACTATTTCTGTGGCACATAGCAGACATTCCAGAAATGTTTCATGAATGGGTAAATGAAGGTCCCAAAACCAAAGAGAGGGAAGAGCAGGTATCTGTAGGGAAGACATAAGATCCCACACAGCAAGAAGTAAAGTCAAAGAAAATTATAAACCAGGCAAAGGTGGGGGTGGGGGGCTGGGGAAGGAAGCTGAAGATGGGAAGCAAAAGACACCCAAAAAAGAAAAGACAGACTGAGGCAGATGGTAAGAGAATTGCCCAAGGCCAGGTAAACATCAATCCATGCAAAGAAAAATGGTGCTTCTAACCCAAAAATGAGGATACAGAATCCTGTTATCAATTGCTTAGAAAAGAGAGCTATTTGAGCAGGGAGGGGTTTGACAAAAGAGAGGAGGGACTGGGAATCTAAAAAAAAAAAAAAAAAAAAAGTTCCTGGTCACCATTTACAGTGTCTCTGCAGGGAAGATTGGAGACTCTAGAGAAAAAAAAAACGAGTGCAGGAAAAAGTGCCTTCACAGAGCAGGTAAGAGGAGGCTGCTCAGATTTATGGATTTTATTAAGCCAGTTTTCTGAACTGCTCTGCTCTAAAGGAAAATCGCCTCTGGCCAGCTGTCTGCCCTCCTTCAGGTGAGGAAGGAAGTTGGGGGGGGGCGGGGGCCGCTGGAGTTGGGGACAGACCCCAGGCAGGGTCCTGTGACTGCAGCTCAGAAGCACTGCAGGCGTTCCTGTTAGGGTGCCACACCATGTCTCTATCACAAAGGGGAATTGGAAATCAGTCCATGTGAGGCAGAGATGAACCCACATGTGTTATCCTCCCCAACAATAAATAAACAAACAGCCCAGACAGACGGATGCCAGTCTATCTAGAGCTTTGTGATAAAATGAGACCCAGGGTCGGATGGAGACTGCAGACAGCTCTGAGCACTGGAGCCGCCAGGAACGTTGATGCTACACATTGCTAAGGGGAACATAATTTATAGCACAAACCCTACGGCTTCCACTAAGGTTGAGTTTTCGTCTCATTTTCTTGCCTTTTTATTGGCTTCACTGCACGGTTGCCAATAGCAACATCCACTGTAGCAAGGGGAGTTCAACACCATTGCAATCTGCCATACACTGGAGCCCTGACAATGTCAACCATCAATCAAGTAGCTGTTTGTAATTGCCTCCATCTATTTTTCCTGTCTTGAGGTATCTTTCCTATTGTGGGTCAAAATTCAGAAACTGCTGACTAATGCCATGGGGCCGTTCCTTGGAGCCCATGAGGCAGTGGAAAAGGACGGCAGCACCCTCCCTGTGCAACCCTGGGGACCCCCGGGCTGAGAGGCTGAACACTTGGGCATCTGAGATATTTTTAAGCCCTTTTTTTTGCTAAATAACGCATGATTTTCCAAGACTGTGAGGTATGTATGATTATCTATATATTTTGCTTTCCTACAATAAAGAGACATTTTCTCAGTCCTTATCACTAATGGTTGTTTCCTACTAGAAGCAGGCATTTGAAATGTGAGCTTTCTTATAAAACCTTCAGCTGACCAGACAAGGTTTGCTTCCTCAGGTCTCCTGGCATTAATGGCTGAAATGACTTCATCCTACCTTCTCCACGTGATATATTTTTTCCAACATGCTATTTATTTTCTTAGCAGTCAATATGGAGACAACACCTGCACAATCCACAATGTAGCTTGCGATCCTGGCTGGGAGAGATAGCGTGCAAACTACAAAGGACACCACAGGATGCATAGTCGATGGGCCCCTGCCCCCGAATTGGCCACCAGTTTGATCTGTTCTCTTGGGACCCTCTAGTTCTTGGGTTTTCCACCTGTAAAATAAAAGCACTGGCTTTTATTCAGTTCATTTCTACCCCAGAGGACCAACCTGCATTTAAAGTTTAAAATATTTACCATATAATTGTCTTACTTACTCTTCTCAAATACAATAGGAACAAACCTAAAGAGGTCTTCTCTCTAAAGACAAAATAAAAAGTTACATATATGAGGTAGACATAAAATACCCCTACCACAGATATGTCTGAGCCTGCCACTAGTGATTATGAAAGATATTGCCATCAGTACAGCTTTTTAAAAATATACCCTTTTACTTCATAAAGGACAACTTTAGATTATCTCATATCTAGATAGCCAATAAATGGCAATTGGTTTAATTTAGAAGTCAATTTATGTGTTTTTTATTTCTAAAATCTGAGATGTCTATACATTTCCAGGTATTTTATATTTGCATACACATTGGACTTGTTTAGAAATGATCTTTAAAATTGTTCATAGTGTAATAGCATATGATCTAATATTAGTGCTACAGGAACCCAGTTGCTTTTTTCATGTATCAAAATTTATCATATTTTATCCACTTACCATAGGTCATTAAACAAAGTCTGCTCAATTTACTTTGCAGTACATTTTAAAATCCATTTCTCCTGCTGAGTCTTAATGAATTGCAGAAATATAAAATACAGTCTCACCCCCAGTAATAGTAGAGAAAAACTCCCTTCAAGCAGGACAGAAATCTAAACATGTTAGGGAAGATATAAATCCAAAGAAAAATGTCCGGATAGAAAAAATTAAAAACTCAAGGATAATTCATTAAACAACAGGAAAAAACCTAATTTAGGTCCCTAAAAACTTCTGGCAATGCCAGTGTGAAGTCTCATTGTCTGCTTCAGAATAACAGTCTGAGAAACAGCTGTTCTGCCACTTCTGTCAAGAACTCCCCAAACTCAAATGTAGCAGGAAACGTAAAGCTGAGTCTGGCTACAAGAAGGCCAGAATTTCAGAAGTTTCATAAGTGAGCAGTAATAGAATAAAACACAGAGATGGCAGAAGCAAAATGAAGCGTGCCCAGGGAATGTCACGATGAGCACACGGTTCAGCAATGCCTGGTGTCCTGCTTACATTGTTTGTGTTACTACCTTCTCCTCAGTTAGCAATTTGGGGTTACATCTTCCCTAATTTAATTTTGAATGTTCTTGCATATTTGGCACATCTCTCAACAGAGCTAAAGATTAGTTGTTTCTGTGCAGCATATCTATACCAATGTTGCTGAATGTATACACTGGTCCAGAAATATATTTATTATGCAAATGAAGTATTTGCTGTGATAAAAGTATGCTTCCATCATTTTTTTGTGTTTACTTTCTATATGCATACATATGTGTATTAAAATCTCAAATTGTTTTCTTTAGATTTATATTAAGTCATGTTTACATGAATTAAAGGATGGAAGGAAGGGAGGGAGAGAAGGGGAGGAAAGGACGGAGGGAGGGATGAGAGGGGAAGGGAGGGAAGAAAAAGGGAGAGAGGTAAGAAGGGAGAGAAGGAGGAAGTAAGGGCATAGTATGGAAATAAGAGATGAGGTTTTGTTAAGTCTCATTCCCATGGGGGAAAATTGCTTTTGCCATTTTATTTTGATATACAGTAATCTAAAAAGGATCCCCTCCAGATTTGCTTCCTAATTTCTATTGTTTTACAGAAAAGAAGGGAAATATATCTTCAGTTGAATTGTTTGAAGTCACTGGCTTTGTGCAGATTTGCCAGGCTGAGGTTTCATTGTAAGAATACTACCTTACAGATTGCAAGCAATTTCACAAGCAACTAATTCATGAGTTTGAGAGTCTGCTTTAAGAGACCTAAATATCTTGGTTTTTAATAAAATGCTTAAATTTTAACTAAACCTTTGGAATAATCTTTATTTCTCTTGAGAAGGGTGATTTTAAAGTCTGAAAGAAGAAAGCATGCAGCGGATTACCTACAATTTAAATTTTGATTGTGAATTTAGCCCATTAACCTTGATCTGTGATGTTTGCCCATATGAGAGGGATACTGAGACATCCTGTCCATGGGGCATTTTAAAGATGACAAAAGGTTCTTCCAATTATTAAACATTTTCTGGGGGAGAAGAATCTGTAGCCGGACGTGGGTTTCTGTGTCCCATACAGACTCGAATTTGCATGGGCAATTACACAGGGGACCGCATCACTGCAGGACTGCCAGCCACACTGACGCCGTACAATTACACAACGGCTTCGGTGCTTAAACTTTAAAATTCTTACACCATTGTGCCTGTTCTATTAGAACAAACTGCAGCAAATGATCCAAAGCCAATTCAAAGGACTGGAGAGGAGGTGCCCAGGGGGAGAGAGGGAAGAGGTGCAGTGTGGCCCCTACTGGCCAGCTTAAGCAATTGCCAGCTCCCGCTGGCTGGCTGCAGCAACCGCAGGCGGCTTTCTGTGCTTTGCAGTCCATGGTGTTCCAGCGGGGCCAACAATAAGAGTCACCTAGTTCACAGAAGGGCTGTGAGGATTAATGAGGGAAGTGAGGCAAAGCAGGACCTGGTCCTGGTACAGAAAGTACTGCATAAACACGAGGCTTAGAGTAGCTCTTTGTCTGGGTGGTTGACTGCTTTCTTTCAATGCCAGTGTCCACAGTTGTGCCTTCCCTATTAATTCCATTTATAAACGATAATGCTATTGTGCTCTCCCTGGTAAGTTAATTCAGATAACAACACTGTAAGCACCTAAATATAAGTGACTTGATAAAAAATAAGGTATATCCAAGGAAGAAATCTAATTAAAATATTAATAGAGCTGAAACCAACAGCAAAAAGAGTTCATAATGAGGTTAAACGTCTGAGCATAAATATCCCCAAGTGTCAGTTTGGTATACAACCTTTCCAAAAGTGTTAAAAGATAGAACAGATGCTCCTTAAAGTCAATTACATTACCAATTTAGTAATAATTTATTATTTTTCCCTGTTTACTGTTGAGAGGAAGCAAAGCATCTGAGCCCCTGAAACTGGCCATCCTGAAGAAAATGGCCTGATATAAGAGGGAAAAAGAAGTAACAACTGGAAAATGTTTTTTGCAAAAGGTCTTCTTTTATCTGACCACAGCTGCGGTAGTTGGGATGTTCAGAAATGACCGGTTTACCAACAGGAAATGATCACATTTAAAGGGAAAATAAGAAATCACACCTACCAACTGTTTTACAAGAGAATGTGAAACAGATTATACGTACAAATAGAATAGGATTTGATCATCTCATGCTTTGGCATAACATAAGCATATGAAGAACCAAATGTCATGCTTTTAGCTCCTACACATTTTGCCTGAATGGAATTCTTCTACACAGTAAACATGCCTTTCTTTTTGCAGCAAAATCCATCGAGTCCAACACCATTTTCTCAAAGCCCAGTTTCTTTCAATAAGGCACTAAATCATTTTATTGCAACCACCAAATGCTTTCTTATTGCTAGGAATGGTCTGATACATTTCCTTTTTAATACATGCTCCAGTTTTCAAGATTCTGTTGGAAACAAATGATCCTTTATGACATTTTACAATATTCCACTACATTTATTGTTTTCCAGAATTTCTACCATTAATTAAAGGGCCTCCTTTCACGGTCGCCCCTCCCTCCAAACGAATCTATTCCCCAACTGCCCATCACAGACTAAATAAAAGTCCGTCTATCACAGCAGCAGTGATGGTCATGCCAATTTCACAGTGTGATTTGTGCACTCATTCCATTTTGAAAATGACCCTGCCCTCCATCTGTCTAAGCCGAATGTCCCGCTTTTTTCAAGCCAGGCCTCGGGAACAGCAGCACATGAAATAACGGGGAAGACACAGAGCGGCCTCCCTCCTGCCCCCATCAGCTGCCACACTCACAGATAAGTACTAACACAAACAGGGGACCCCAACTGATGCCTGAAGGGGTCTGAGAAATTTGGGGGAGCTCAGACAGTCCTTCTACTTTTCATACATTTTTCCAAGAAGCCATTTGTCGGTGAACACGTTCATGACACAAATACAACTCTGAAAAAAAAGACAGACTAAAGATAAAAAGGTAACTTCTCATTTCTAAGTTCTGTTGTTTTACCTTGTTTGAACAGTAATTTACCCAAAGCAACGGTTCATACATAAAGATCTTTAAATAGTGAGCCTGAGTTTCCAAGAGACAAATGTAGTCAGGCAGCCATAGGGGAAGTTCCTCCCGCACCCAACCCTCAGTTACTGAGCAGCACTAACCAGCCTCTGACAACTCACCCACCTGCGGAGTTGAAGATCCTAAAAGGGTGCACCAAGATATTGGGTTGAAGAAGTGTCAGAGTAGAATTAGAATGATCCTCATTGGCTATGTTCTCAGGGTACCTTAGATGGACCAGAGGCCCACTCAACACTCTGAAATGTGTGCAGTTTGTTCCTTTCTTGGTATCCGGTGCAAGTTCCTTTTCTGTTCTCACTCAAAAGTTCACAGCTCTGCCAATTTCTCAGCAAGAGAGAAGACTGAATGAGTACATAAAGTCAGTTGTTTTCTGCTCTGAACAATCACACACCTACAAATGTCTCTGCCTAGATAGACCAGATGACTAGAAGCTATACCACCCCCCACTAATTACTTCCTAACATCTGCTCACAGCTGCAATTCAGATCTGGAAGTTCAAATTTCTACTGACCACACCACGTTGGTTGGTTGGTTGTTGGTTGGCTGGTTGGCTGAATGGAGAAAAAAGACACGTATCTTCCATTAAACGACTTGGTCTTAAACACTTGGCTCTTACAAACTCATCTATAGGGGAATATATGGAATGAGTTATTTATCAGTCACTATTTCCTACTGAAAATAGATGTTGGCTATCCTGGCACAGCTGCTAACTACCAAGCTATGTGGTCTTAAGCAAATAAAGTGAAACTTTCCAGTACACAGACTCCTTACTTGTAACGTGTAGAATATGAGAATAGTTATTAAGATTAGAAAAAATGTATATAAATGGTCTAATAGAGTGCCATACAACATGGCTGGTGTTGGGTCTAAAATTTATATAGAAAAAATGCATGACCAGCAAAACTATAAAGGAGGATGATAAACGACTTGTGAGAAGACTTGCTTTGATTTGGACACTGTTTATCTTCAGGACTAAACAGGCCAATGCAAATGATAGAAGACCAGTGGAGGGGGGTCTGGATGGCTCAGTCAGTTAAGTGTCTGACTTCAGCTTACTGTGTGTGAGACCCATATCCCCTCTGTACTCACAGGTCAGAGCCTAGAACCTCCTTCGCACTCTGTCTCTCTCTCTCCCTCCCCTACTCGTGCTCTCAAAAATAAATAAACATTTTGGGAAAAAAAAAAAAAAAAAGACCAGTGGAGATCTAGGTAGATTAAGAGAGAATGGTCTCTTCTTTGGGGTGAAAGTTAGAGGGCCAGGGCAGGAGTCCAAGTTTAAACTCCACCATCTGTTCAGTAATACTTGTTTATAAAAGAAAGGCGGGGGGGGGGGTTGGAGACACTTGAATCTAAAATTGAGGATCTCACAGTACCAGATAAGATTCACAGAACCTATCCCAAGCCACCTGTGGAAACAACAAAAATAGAGACTTTCGGTCACTCAATATTACATTGCAGAAAAGTATGCCCTAAGGATAGCTTTTAAAAAGAAACCTAATTTTCACCGTACCACGAAGGAGATATTCCAACTTTTCCTTCCCACTAATTGACAATCACAAAACAGGAACCGACACTGTTTCTATGTATCGCACACCGTAAACAGCTAAGAAAAACAAAGGATTTCACCATAAATTTTCCTCTCCTATGCCAAAAACCGAAACGCCACAAACGGAACCAAGCAAACCTCACTCGTGCTCGTCCCGCGAGACTAAACGCCCAGCAGGCAGCGCGGGCACGTTCTGGGGAGCGGCGCGACTGCAGTGCTGCATGCTGGGAAGTGGAGTTTTCGTCACTCAAATGCGTGAAAGCGTTCGTTCGGTCTTTCATGATGCACGGCCTTAGCAGCCTAAAGCCTTCAAGACAAAAAGTTAGTAACTGAAAGGCTAATTTGAGTGATGACTTTTTAGTCCCATTGAGCTTATACCAAAACAAAGTACCCTCAAGACGAGGACCTTTCCATTTCCGGTGGGCTTGTTGCCGTGGTAACCAGCAAGCTCAACCAGCTTGGCGGTAATGGCCGCGCTGAGCAGCGCGCAGATCCCCGATGGGGAGTTCACTGCCGTCGTGTACCGGCTCATCCGCGATTCGCGCTACGCCCAGGCCGTGCAGCTGCTGGGCGGCGAGCTCCAGCGGAGCCCGAGGAGCCGCGCCGGCCTGTCGCTGCTGGGCTACTGCTACTACCGCCTGCAGGAGTTCACGCTGGCGGCCGAGT
>NC_043702.1:53403195-53405267 GCF_006229205.1 Suricata suricatta
ACTCGGCCGCCAGCGTGAACTCCTGCAGGCGGTAGTAGCAGTAGCCCAGCAGCGACAGGCCGGCGCGGCTCCTCGGGCTCCGCTGGAGCTCGCCGCCCAGCAGCTGCACGGCCTGGGCGTAGCGCGAATCGCGGATGAGCCGGTACACGACGGCAGTGAACTCCCCATCGGGGATCTGCGCGCTGCTCAGCGCGGCCATAACCGCCAAGCTGGTTGTGCTTTTGCGTGCTGGATACCAAGGCAACAAGCCCACCGGAAACGGAACATTGCAATAAAAGGAAGTGGGTAGCAATGGGGTAGGAGTTACTTAACTAACCAAAGGACACTGATGTTTTCTCTGCTTCCTAAGCAAATGGGAAACACCCTCCAATATACACCTTATAAACACAAAATCCCTTCAAACTTATTTCCAAAAATGGGACCATCACCATCAACTAGACAAATGGTACAGATTAAAAGTGACATTAGATACCATGCCTCAATATTCACCATAAGCAAAATTCTCAGACAAAACATAGCATTTCAGCACCAAAGACGTCATGCTATCAAGGGATTATTTTGAGCGTACTTCTAGGTACCTATATCGCTAATTGGTGTTCCTCTTTGAAAGGGACATATTATTATAACAGAATTCCTATCATTTATCAAAACCTGTTGGGTCGAACCAAAGGCATTGCTGTTTTTATAGGTTGAAAACTTTCTAAATCAGCACTTCCATATGATTTAACCTAATACTTCTTGAAGTTTCCTAGGTCAGGCTTAGTGGGATGGACAGTAACGTTTATGAGAAGCCAAAAAGGTAAGGGGTGGGGGAAACAAAGAATGAAACTCTTGCAGCATACAGAAAATTAAATGCTTGAGAAAAATAAGTGAGGGTCACACTGAGAAGCCTAACTTACTCATAATAGGGTTTTGAATATGAAACTGGCATTATGAATCTACCAGATAGTTTCAGAACCAGTGATATATCATTCCATCTGTAGTGTGATTAGGAGAATGTGATGGGGTCATGGAAATAATGTAGAATATTTTTCATTTTTTAAGAGGCTACAAACCATGGAAACAAACTGCTGCATGAATGTGTCCTAAAGTTAAGAACTAAATTCCAAGTCTACCTTCTGTTATTAATCATTGTTAAAGATCAACTACATAAACAGTAGGATCATGTTTATGTTTATATATCAGATTAACAAACGAAACAAAGGAAAACCATGGAAATTTGTCAATTGTTTATTGTATCCACACCATAGTATCCTAATTTTGTTATGGCACTAGATTTCCCATGAATCCTGCAAATTAAGAACAACAGCAACATCTAGAACACAAGGAATTTTTGTTAAAGCATTACATCCATATTGGAAAGCTCTGCACAAACATACTATACTCTATCCAAAATTGAATCCATTACAAATTAATGTACTTCTAAGAGTAAGCTGCTGGCAGTAGAACATGTAATCCTTAAAATAATTATTGTCTAGATCACCTATGCATTATCTGAGTTCTGGAGTTGATAGTGTCTAGTTTTTGGATGATGTAATCTTATGATGCAGGGTTTGCTTAGGTTAAAGCAAAGCACAAAATACAAATGAGAAAATAGGTATTATACAGAGTATTTGACACAACTTCTTCATTCAATTTTGAATTTTTCATAAACCCTTCTAGGGTACATGTTCTTTTGATTGTATTACATTTTGTGAGGTTTCTCAAAAGTTATATCTAAACTATTTTAATTATAAGGCTCAATATTTAACAAATGTAAAAATGTCAAAGGATGGATACGAGCAAAATAGAGGATGAAATATAGATAATAGAATAACAGAACCATTTTTATACATGTCATTATCAGACATCTCTATATATTCCATCCTATAATCTCATAAATCAAAGCTTTTAGCTGTCTGGATTCATATGTGACTGTATTCTTTCCAGTATGCATTCTTTCTTCTTCCAGAGGTTGTTCAATAACAGCAGGTATGTTTCTCCCATAGAGTTCACATTGTTCTAGAAACTGGACACATTCTTGAATAACACTGTCACGAAGCACAATCATGTGTTTTGACATGTTTTCTAAT
>NC_043702.1:53405367-53406750 GCF_006229205.1 Suricata suricatta
CTTCCACACATCATGGTCATTACAGAACTCCACAGATTTGCGGAAGATCTTTTCCACCATTGGATAATTCTCAAGGTTCCAGTAGATTTTGGCCTGGGCCATCAACACAGGAATATACTTCTCCAGAGTGTCATCATATTCATTCACTGCCTTCTTGACAGCTTCATCATCTCTATTGTGTCTTGCTTCCTGTACTTGTTTAGTGACTCTCCGGAGCTGTTCAGTCAGTATCCCTGCTAGCCCATCCAGCTTAATGAACGCCTCTTCAGGGGCTGTCTGGCAAGTGATCAAGGCATCCAAGAAGTCATAGAGATAGGGTGTGAGGAACTTGTAAGTGAAATGGGCATTCTCAGCCAGGACATCTGCTGCCAGGTCAAAATACTCATACTTGCAGTAGAGCAGCAGCAGGTTGCCAAAGGTCTCCGGGGGAAAGGGGTTCTGTTGGAGCAAAAACTGTAGCTTTTCAAACCCTTCTGTAGGCCTGGCATCCATGTTCATTAGCGCCTGGTTGTGCAGGGTCACCGGGTCCAACTCTTCTTCTGCCCTGGGTGGCATGTCAGTGAGGGTTTCCTGGGCCACCTCATAGTTTCTCAACTGGTATTCTATGGCTGCCTTGAGGTTGAAGGCTTCCACCAGGGCAGTCTGGTGAAGGACTAAGGTGTTGCCAACACTTCGAACATCAATACCCTCAGTGGTCATGCCCACACCTAGCTCTGGGTGCTGGCGGATGCCATGTTCAATAATGTCGGCAATATGTTTTAGAGCGGAGGCATATTGTCGGTTACTGTAATAGGCCAAAGCCAGGTTGTAGGAAAGGTCAGGCCGGTAGCCAGAAGCCTGGAGGGCCGCAAAGAACTTGGAACACGCGGCCTCATACTGTCCCTCCTTGTAGAGCAAACACCCCAGGTTGACCTGACCATCGGGCTCGTTCTCGCCCCCACTGTCCTCTGCCCCTTCCCCGCCCAGTAGCTGCTCCACCAGGCTCTTGGCCCCTGGCAGGTCACCCTCGCTGTACTTGATCGCGGCTTGTAGACGGAGGACCCGGTTGTGGTAGGCGGGGTTGTCCAGGAGGAGGAAGGCGACCCGGGTGGCCTCTGGATAGAGGCAGGCCTTGTACAGGGCCTGGGCCTGGTACAGGCGGTACTGCTCCAGTTCGGGGTGCAGCTGGCTCAGCTGCTCATAGCACTCGGCCGCCAGCGTGAACTCCTGCAGGCGGTAGTAGCAGTAGCCCAGCAGCGACAGGCCGGCGCGGCTCCTCGGGCTCCGCTGGAGCTCGCCGCCCAGCAGCTGCACGGCCTGGGCGTAGCGCGAATCGCGGATGAGCCGGTACACGACGGCAGTGAACTCCCCATCGGGGATCTGCGCGCTGCTCAGCGCGGCCAT
>NC_043702.1:53406850-53464700 GCF_006229205.1 Suricata suricatta
ATTAGAAAACATGTCAAAACACATGATTGTGCTTCGTGACAGTGTTATTCAAGAATGTGTCCAGTTTCTAGAACAATGTGAACTCTATGGGAGAAACATACCTGCTGTTATTGAACAACCTCTGGAAGAAGAAAGAATGCATACTGGAAAGAATACAGTCACATATGAATCCAGACAGCTAAAAGCTTTGATTTATGAGGTTATAGAGTAGAATATAGAGTCATATCTGTTAATGGCATTTATAAGAAAATGGCTCTTTTTTATAGTTGGTTTCCAATTTGCATTTTATCTTTGGCATCTTCAAATGTTAAATATTGAGCCTGTGCATTCAAAATCGTACTAACAAATATGTGGGAGAGACTTTTCCATTTAATTAAGAAGAGTATGGACCCCATAGTATGAGGTGGCGGACTTTTATATTCCCTCTGCCTGAAGTCACCAAGATTGCCCTCAAGCAACAACTGAACAATTGGTAGAGTGACATCTTTGCATAAGGAATTAACCCTCCATAGTGGTTTATATCCTAATTTTAGGCTGTAGAAAAGGACATGACAAGAGCCAATAAATTGTTCTACTAGGTGTGTTTGCATTCCTCGAGTGACTGCTATATAAATGATTGCTAACACATGGCTGGACCTTTTCTTCAGTCAACAAGGACAGGTCCATTGTGCCATCCCAGGATAGACTGTGCTCTCTAATAAGACCAACTCTGACCTTAACTGTATACTTCCACTCCATTTTTTGGTCCTGTAACCTCTGGGTCTTAACAGTCAAAATGGACCTTCACCTAAGGTCTTGGGGAAGAATAGGTACTAAATGGTTGAGAATTATTTTCTTGGTTCTTTTCAGGTTATGAGGTTTGGTCTGTGGCTTAATTTTTCTTTCATAATTTGGTTGATTGGTTGGTCTTAAATTTTATAAACGATTTCCCCTTGTTTTCCATTATTTATTTCCAGGACTCATTGTGCCTCCTTGTAAATAATGACAAAGAACCAAATGTAAATCTTTTTAATGTGTTCAGCATAGGAAAAAGTAAGCAGTGAACTGACAAAGGACTAAGGTATGAGTTCCAGACTTTCCACAGTCAAGTTTTGCCTTCAGAAATTCATTTACTCCTTGAGGCCCCACACTCATTTGAACTACTGGATGCTTTTTCACAAATACTTCTGGCTATAACATCTGATTCTGTACAACCATACAGAAGACAGTTGACTACTCTAGATATTTAAATAAGTCAGTTGGGGAACAGAATATGTATTTTAAATGAATGTTTTCTGGTATTTTGGCTTACAGTAAGTGTTAACCCATAAGGTAAATATTTGTTGTTACTTTTTTTTGGATGCAATAAAATACTGAATACTGCTAAGAAAGTTGGATTTTTGCCTTTTTCTACTTGGAGCTTTTGCTTATAACTCTAACTATGAATGTATAAAAGGCAGTCCTTGTTCTGTGCTATGGTTGTGCATAAATTAAGAATTTTGTAAATATTTAGAAATTAATTCTACCTTTTTAGTTTTATCCACTAATTTATATATTTGGCAGGAAAGGGGAGATTTTCTTTTAATTCTTCCAAAAACTATGATACCAAAAATGATATGTAAAATGATATGTATTCCAGGAGTTTTATTATCAGGCTATTATGTATTTCTTAATCAATTATTCTTGAAATAGTTAGAGCTTCTCCTGCCTGAGGTGAACACCTCCAGCTGCCAGTCTGCCAGAAGTCTGGAAACAGAGGAACAGGGGATGTGAAAATGAAATGGAGATGCAGTTATGTGATTTACTTCACAACCCACCTTGGATCCCCTTCATGTCCAAATCTCAGTAGTTAATCAAACGTCTGCTGCCATTAAGAGAACAGAAGTAATGGATAACAGAGTACAAGTAACAGATGCCAGAGCTACTTCGGTAACTAACTCACCAAATCGAATCATCAGTCCTTGCACCCTTGTTTTATTTAACACTCGGAGGAGAGGTCATGCAGACTTTCCAAAAGGACAAAGCCACGATGAACGGGAAGGCAAGCTCCAGTTTGTAAAGCTTTCTCTTGGAGTATTTTCTTTTTCTGCCTTCAAAGGGTCTATTTAAGAGATAGTAGTGTTTACTGCTGCAGAATGCATCACAAGATAAGAAATGAAAAATCTATCTACCTTACTGCCCTCCTTTTCTTTCCCTATTTTATCTTTTATTTTCTCCCTTCTGTCAATTATAGGGACACTTCTCTGATAACTGGCAGTTGAAACCACAAGCAGGACTTACCAACCTTTTAACAATATGTGTCAGGTAGGTAGCACTGTGATTATCAAAGTGACTTTAGAAACCATAATCATTCATTTTTGCAAATTGAGACCACACTTATCTATAAAGAGTGACTCTCTAATTGGTAAAGCCAGAGAAAATTTTAAGAGGACTCACCAAAAACACTGGATCTGTATAATTTGCAGAACGTAGTGAGCTTTATTTGTAGACTTGCAGTAATCATTATCTTTTTCTCTTTGACCTCAAAAGGAAAATCTGCGACAGAAATTTTAAAGAGTGCAACATTTTTTTAGAAAATGTTCTGTGACATTGGGAATTATTTAATTCCTCTTAACTCTAGAGGAGACTTACTTTTCTCTAGCTATACTCATTTTATATTTAAAAATGGAGCCAGGCATTAGCCAGAAGGTAATTAATGAGTCATAGGTATAGTGTGGTCTTGTTTTAATATTCTCCTTGCAAGGGGGAGGGGAGGGCATGAGTCTTTACAAGGTGATTGCTTTACACTTAAATCCAAAAGGAATTGAGGTTCTTTTGGTTCTTTAATAAAATCAGCTCCCTTGGATACTGGCAAGATTGACCTATCATATACTGAAATCCTGTCTACTTATTTCCTAAGGTGTATACATTAGAAAAGGAATTGCCTTCATAGGGAAAATCTTCTAGAAAATACAGAGTTCTGTGTACATTTCTAGAATGAAAGATATGCATTTGTTTAAGCAGGACCTGACAATAACTTGATTGTAAATATCATTAGGTAAACATGTAAACTGAATCCAAGTCCTTGTTCAAAAGTGGAATTTGCACATTTGTAAACTTAAACACATCACTACCAATGACTGGATCCCTCACTTCAAAATAACAAAGGACTAAAATTATACTGTTCCAACAGGATCTTAATAATGTGCATGAGAAAACATTTATTGCTATTACTATGTTTCCAGTTATTTTAGTACAAGAGGCAAATGCTTAAGGTAAAAGACACATTAATAAAAGTTTCACCAGCAACTGCTATAAAAAAGTATGCCCACAAAGTGTCCACAGACTCTTGAAGAGATTGTCAAGACTCACCAGGAAATTACTGGCTGGTTAGTGTTTCTGCCCGTGCTCCATAAGGTCAGAGGCTATTATTCTGTGAAGACTCATCTTCTTGGTCGCAGCTACTACAAATTTGATAAAGCCATGTCCTAGGGTTTATGCACTTCATATATGGAAAGGAGAATATATGCTCTGGGGAATATAAGATGTTTAGTCCATCTTTAAGTTAGGAAATATACTTAGAGCAAGAGATGATCACACCCTAACACTGGAAAGCAAAAGAAAGTGTCAGGAATTAAGTCATAACAAATACTTTTCTAAAAAAGATTCTATTATAAGGTAATACCACAGAGCCATATATGTTAAGGAGTGCCTTTCTTTGTGTGTTGATAAGAAAGGCAAAACTTTTTTCTATAGTTAATACAGGATTTTTGTTTTCTCGCCTTTTGTTTCTGTACTTATTCATTACATTGAAACTGTTCTGACAGTCTGCCAAAGAACAAAGGTGAACTATACATGATTTGACAAGACACTGAAAGTAGTTATTAACTCTTTTCAGAAACTAAAGATATTATCTTTCTGACAATGTATATAAGATTTATAATGAGATGATTGGCAAAATTGTAAAATTATTCTAGAAATGATCATGTGAAATATAAAATGGAAAATCATAAATGCACTCTTCTATGATAGTGTAGCTATGACTTAATAGATTTTTAAATTACAAATTGGGTATTATGGTAAAAAATTTGGAATGCATCTGCAACAATGAGCCCAGGGCTTGGAATAGCTCATCTCTTAAATCATAAAACTGAGGCTTGCAGAGTATAATAGGTCTTGCCCAAGATCACAGAGCCAAATAGAAGCAAAGCCTGCATCAGAATCCAGGGCTACTGCTCAATTCCAGTACTCTTTCTACTCTAACACATTCCACCTCTTAGGGGTTATTTTCCAAATTATTCTGACACTATCGATGCAAAGCATTTCTTTTTCCAGAGCTGTGACTTTCACTACTTCTGTTGCTGATTATTTAACTGGTGGTATAATAAGCTTTTCCCAAAGAACACTCAGTGAGCACATTCCAGCATCAGCCTAAATTATAGTTTCCAAAAGTGTGCCAGAGGGGACGTGAGTGGGCACCACACACTGTTTGCAGCAGGCACAGATTTAGCTGTGGTACAATCTGGGCTGGGCACAAAGATTATTGACCCACCTGTTATTTCATCAGCTCTTTAAAAAGTCACTTTTTATGATCTTTCTCCAAGGTAGTGATTTTCTTCTCTCCATTATGGTCTCTAGCCACCAACCACAGTAAAAACAGCTGTCAGAAGTCTTCTCTGCACCTCAAGTGCAAAGGGCTAGGTATGAGGTACTTATTCAGAAATCACAGTAAAGGGCCAGCTGCTTCCATAGGTATTTACAGAGTGTTACCAGAGACTTTCGAGGCTCCATAAAGCTTTACCTTTACTTGCAAAATCAATTTGAGCCAAGACCTTAAAGGCTTACACTCTCCTACAAGATTGCTTACTCAGGTTAGCTTAGATTTGGGGGAGGAAAAATGAAAAGCAAGCTAAGAACAAGAGAACTGTTATCTACCTCCTGTTCCCCTTTGTACTAATACTAATACCTCTTAGTCCTCACTCTGTATCAGAATTAGCTAATAAGCTTTTAAAAAACAGAGATGTCTAGGTCCTCTAACCCCTAAAAATTTGGTTTCAACTTACAGGGATGGAATGGAAGGTCAGATTTTTAAAAGTTCCCCCAGATGATTCTAATATGTAGCCAAGGTGGAGGGCCACTGTTCTATATGTACAAACATAACAGTGACCATGTGGATGTCGCATGCTGGACATATGGGGTGGGACGAGGGTGGGGTACAGTCTATATGAGAATAAAATGATCTGTATATCCAACTTAAATTGTTAAAAATGGATAATTGGAAAAAGTCAGGGCATCTGGATTTTTTTAAGGCATTCAGTCTGGGGTATTCTGGTTCATCTGTATGCAGCTTTTAAACTAGTGAAAACATTTTTAGTTTTATTTATTTCTTTAATCCCAATATAAGTAATATACAGTGTTATAGGAGTTTCAGGTGTATAATACATTGATTCAACAATTCCATACATTACTCATTGTGCTCATGAGTATCACGTGCTCATCGTGATACGTGTGCTCTTCATCCCTTCATCTGTTTCACCCATCACCCATCCTCCTTTCTTCTGGCAACCACCAGTTTGTTCTCTACATTTAAAAGTCTGGGTTTTTTGTTTGTCTCTTTTTTCTTTGTTCATTTGTTTTGCTTCTTTAATCCCACATATGAGTGAAATTATATGACATTTGTCTTTCTCTGACTAACTTATGTCACTTGGCATTATAGCGTCTAGATCCATCCATATTGTAATGAAACCTTTAAAAAATAAATTTAGGGGGCTCAGACAGTTGAGCATCTGACTTCAGCTCAGGTCATGATCTTGCTGATCGTGAGTTTGAGCCCCACATTGGGCTCACTGCTTTCAGCCTGTCAGCACAAAGCCTGTTTAGGATCCTTGGTCTCCCTCTCCTGATGCCCCTCTCCCGCGTACGCAGTCTCTCTCAAAAAATAAATTATGGTAAATTAATATAGTATCATGCATTCAAGAATTCTTAAGAAATCTTTGGCTTTCATAGAGGGAATGTGACAAATACTGAAGTAACTAGAAGCTATTTGATAGTGGAATTTTTATAAGTGGGTTACCAGAATTTAAGAGGGTTTCACACTTTTTTCTTCAAAGACTCAAATCATTTACTGTTATACACTGTTATACTGTTATAAGTGTTATAACAAATACAGTTATATTTTGCTGAAGTCAAAAATCACTCTATATATGCATTATTAAAACCATGCTCATAAGTGGTTTTGATTGGCTTTGGATACACCCAAATTTGTCCTCTTAATATAGACCATATTCATTTGGTCTCCCTATAAATATGGATTCCTCTAAACCTGCTTCCAATCCCATGTGTGCAAAATTTACATTGAAAATACAACAGTATTGAGTGGCTATAGTAATTTATAATCCACTATCCATTTCCTACTCCTACTCTGTCCTCACTCCCCAGACATTTGGTCTAAATTTATGGTTCTCAAATGCTTTGCTGCACATTAGAGTCACCTGGAAGTTTTTAGAACTCTCAGTGCCCCAAGCTGCATCCTAGGATCTCCAGAGGTAAGACTTGGGTATCAGTATTTTTCTCAACTTTCAAAATGCAGCCAAGGTTGAAAATCACTGGTGTAAGCCCATTGTTGTAATCCCCCTTTTTGATAATTAATTTAAGGGTAAGCATGTGGTCCAATCCTTACCAAGGCACCGGAAGTCTCGTGGAGGGTTGATGAGAAAGCTTTTTTCACCTTAAGAAAAAGGGATATAACAAGCACTCTCTCTTCCTCTGGGTATTGTTAATCTGAATCTGCTGCCACTATCTTATGACCATGACAGGAACTAACCTAAGCTTGAAGGGGACTTTGAAGATATCAAAGGAAAAAAAATGAACTGCATTCCTTGATTATAGATTTGAGCTACTATATTACATCCCCTAGAACCTGACCTACCTCTGGGTGTCATATTGAATGGAAAAAAATAAATTATCTTCTTGTTTAAACTTGTTTGAGCCGGATTTTTTGTTACTATTGCTTAAGGGCACCTAGATCAAACTGACCATACTTAGGGTGTACAATTTTGAGTGTTATTCAGGAGGTGATGAATTTTTATGCCTATTGCCAACACTTTAAGTCATCAGCCTTCTCTGAGACCCACCATCCCTCCTTAGATTCAAGTGAATAGAACAAAGCCAGTTAACCTTTGTAAAGAATTGCCTGGAAACTTACCTGCATTAGTATTAAATGGTCAAACAGTCTTTTGAAAATTGTAGCAGCTACTCATGAGATTGGGTATGCTATTTTGGGCAGAGCATTCACTTAGGTAGAGGTAAGTGGAGAATCAAATTGCTCTACCCAAATGAGCTGCCCTAAGTCCAAGGCTTGCTCCCTGTTTCTTGGCAGAACCACAAGATAAACACCAATGCGTATTGTGACTCATACAGAAATACATTCCTCAATTTTAGAATTTCCTCCATATTCATGTAAGGTTATTTCAGGAAAAAGTCAATAATAATAGAATAATAATGAAAATGAAAACAACGGCAGCATTTGTTCATATATAGTAAAACTAAGTGTTGAAGTGAGGCAACCTAATCTTTTTTCCAGCGAGAAATGCTAATCCACGTACGGCACTATTTCAGCTTTGGCCCTTTTCAGTCATAAACCTCGTTATAGGTAAAGCTTCATAAAAAATAAATGCTTTAGTTTTTGATCATCTCCACAGCACGGCATTTCACCCATCAGGCCCAACGTATTCTGAGTTGCTGACTTACATCAGTTCTCTAGAAGAAAGACGGGGAAAATTCAAATTCAAACCGGATGGTCCATATCACATTGGGGGATTGGGACAGTTGATTTACTCATATAATCTCTTTAAACATCTACCAGGAGAGGTTCTCGGACAGAATTTATTGCCTCCTTCTGCCATCTTTGGGCCTACAAAAAGCAAAACAAAATCTTTCTATGAAATCTGAAACTCCAGTCACTGGTTTCCTGGCTGATGTCATTTCAAAGGCATGGTGTAGCCCTGTGATAGTTGCAGCGGAAATCTGCCTCTCGGTGGGGTTCCCATCTGTTTGCCATCAGAAAGAACCTTTTTGGGGAGCCACGGTAAATGCAGAGCACCCATTCCTCCCTATGCGTTCTGGAGTCTTAATGTTTTTAAGATCAATTGTCGTTAGGATTGAATAATGCTTAAACTTTCCCGGAATAAGAAGGTATATAGAATTACATTGCTGTAACTTGAGTTTTCATTTACGTGAGTTCTCACAGGCTATTTTGTATAAATTTTCCATATGATTCTGAAACTACTTTGCAAATGTTACCAAAAGAAGAATTCAGTAACTGAAATCCATTCCTTTGGAAGAAGACTTTTCTTATAACTTTATGTAGTGAACTTCTTATAAAACAGCTTATATTTGAGGCAACTCTTTCTGAGATCTTTAGGTCTAAAGTTGCTCAAAAATATAAATTATGTGTCAAAAGTCTATGTATTCACTTTTCAATAAGGACCAACAGAAATGACATGCTAAGTTAAAGCAAAGAAAAGAGGTTTCAAAACTGAGATTTTATATGTATTGCCTTCAATATAAATAATCCACTGTAAATTGGGGGGAGGGGGTTCACAATAGCACCAAGCTATAACTAGCTGGGAATTGAGTGTATTCATTCAGCAATAAATGCATAATGGTCGCCTTTATTACTGAAGAAACAAAGCTTGAATTAATAACACAGGAATGTTTAATAAGGGAAAAGATTTCATGAAGATCAGCCCTTTTCTCATCCCCATTCTCCACTACAGGTATTATAGCTTTTGCAGGGCCCGAAACAAAAACAGACTCTCCATTATATTCCTCAAGGAATAATTTATTAAGTGGGTTTTATAAATCAGACTTTCTGTGTTTATGTGCCATTTCCTCGGAGAAGGCTGACTATAAGGATGAAATAGAAATAACATCGCTTTTCAATATTTCTGAAGTCTCAATTCCTAGAAAAAGACAAGAATACAAAGGTCTTTTTATTCCTTCTGTCAATTACCAGTTTGTTTCAATATGGTTTCCTGGAGTTCATATCAAATGAGGCACGGTCCCCAGTGGGCAATACAGAGGGAAAGTTTTCCTCACCTCACTGGGGAAGAGGAAATATGAATATTGAGCCAAAGGACTTTGAGAGAATGGAAACGGGAATGAAGGAAGATTCATGACACAGGGTAAAGTATGAAAGAAAGACCTAGCGAAGAAAGACAGTAAAAAACTTGCCTTTAATGGAAAAATAAAATTATGACCACTGTATTTACATGACTTAAACATGAAGTGAATTTACCTCAATATTTCCTAAAGCATGGTAAACACAATAATTAAATGAGATGAATTTAGTTGGTGACAGAATATTTTTAGTAGCCATATATTTATTTTATTATATTTGTGTACACACACATATCAAAATTTCACGAATTCTATTGCATGAGATGAGGCTAAGATAAAAAATGACTTGATTGAAAGAAAAAATATGAAATAGACACAGCAAGTAGTTGGCTGTGGCAAGAAGATGTCAGTAGTACTTGAATGACAAGAGTTTTAAGAAATCTTAGTTTAGACAAATTGAGCACAGAGCTCCATTTGAGGGTGTGAAAGACTTCTCTTCTTCCCTCTAAAAAGTGGGATTTTTACCTATAATTGATTCAGTAGTATTTGTCAAAGGCTTCTATTTTCAGAAAGCTAACTTCACACTTAAATACAGAGATTTTTGCCACCTACTGTGAAATTTTCCTCAGTAGAATGTTGCCTAACACATTTATAAGAAAAAGTTTAAATGTTCTAGATCTCTGTTTCCTGGGTTTCAAAGTTGAGAATTTAGACTAGGTATTCACATTTCCTCACAATTCTAATCTGTTCTGATCCTATAATTTTTTCCCTCCGTTTCTCACAAACCTTACAAGTTCCAACTTTTTGGTGGATGATGAATCCCACCACTAGAGGGGGCCTCTCTCTTTCTCTGCTTGAAGAGTGCTTCGAATAGTTAAAACTGAGAGGGAGTCAAACCAGAGGAAACTCTTAAATACTGAGAACAAACTGAGGATTGATGAGGTGGGGGAGAGGGGAAAAAGAGAGATGGGCGCTTGTTGGTCCGAGTACTGGATGTTGTATCTAAGTGATGAATCGTGGGAATCTAGTCCTGAAGCCAAGAGCACACTATATACTCTGTATGTTAGCTAACTTGACAATAGATTAAATTTAAAAAAAAAAAAAAGTGCTCTGAAAGGCCAAAGGGGTGGTTGCTCCACTCAGAACAGAATCACCCCTCCATTTGTTTGCTTAAAACTCTGTGGCTTTTCTCTGAGTAAATAATTTTAAAATGAGACCACTGGCTTATGGAGCAGTCTGGCAGTGGACACGCTGGCACATTTGTCTCAGATCCAGTCTTCTTAAGTTTTCCTAAGGATCTGGTAAGCCACTGTACAACACATGAAGCTAAAATAGTGACGGTTCTAATTGTTACCACATTTTTCATTATATGCATAGTAGCAGTTCTGGGCTGACTAGGCAGGGGTCCAATTGTGTTCATCCTGAGTGGAATTCAAAGTTTTGAGTTGGAAGAATTTTTAAAAGCATCTCTTCCAACTCCCTCATATCACAAATGAAGGACAGACACTCAAAGAACTTAGGTCCCACAGAGAGACACTAGTGCCGAAATAGGACTATTCAGTGTATGTAAGAAGCAAAACAAAACAATACAAACAAAAGCCAGTCATTTGCAGACTTTTAAGTCCTAACTGTCCCTGGAGCTGTGTGGCAGGTCATTTAACCTTTGCATCTCAGTTTCCTTTTCTATAAAATAAAGGCACAGAACCAGGTAACAGCTAAGGTCACTTCAGCGCTATTTTATTAGGCTCTCTGCCTCTAACTGATTATTGCTTTGGTTTCCATTTGCCGGCAATACTAAGGCTTCTTGTTTGCTTTATAGTTCATTCATCTTCATTAAGTTTATAAATGTGTTTTACCTTTATGAGTGTAAAAGGAATTAAAATTCAACTACAGAACAAAAAGCTAAAACTCCACTCTGAATGCAACAATCAAAAATATAATCCAGACAATAAGAGAACCTAGAAAACTGAAAACAGTTGGAGTATTAAGACTGTAGAGCTATGAACGATTTGTTTTTAAAAATAAAAAATGTTTACAACCAGTGTATAATAAACATAAATTCAAGAGGATGAAAAAGTCCAACTAAAAGGCAAAGTTGAGGTTAACAGGTATCAAACCACTGCCAGCTAGCGATTTTAGGAGGTGAACTGAAAGCAATCAGCAGACCCTCAAGCACTCACGCCCAGGTTCTCCACTCCTGGTATGCCTCAGCCTTCCAATAAAGCTTCCCGTTTTTCAGGATATTAAATTCGAGTTTGGGGAAAGCCAGACATCATGTAATCACAGTTTGGAATTACAGTACAGTGTATATCTAATAAAAGCCCACAGAACTTGCCAAAAAAAAAAAAATCAGAATCTTTTAAAGAGCTATGTGTTTGCTAGGAAGGGAGGCGGGAAAGAAATGGTGTGTAAGGGAAACCTTTTCACAGAATCAAGGCAGCTCCAGACCAGACATAGATACTGGCAGACAGCTTAAAATAGGGGCCCCTCCTCTGAAGGAGAGGACGGAAGAGGAAGAGGGAAATAGTCTCCACCACAGAGTGAAGACACCTTTGTTCAGACTGGACCCTAGTGAGGTCCAACCCACCCTTTTCTCCTGTGGCCATTGCGGCTCTGTGGAGAAGGCAAAGTCCTCTCTCTGACTGCTGTGCAAAACGAATGAGCAGAGTTCTAATGATTCAGCACCCCACACACTCATATTAATTTTACAGGAAACACAGGGCCAAGTTCATGGGTGGCTATGCGGTCACACAAGGCTCTGCACACAGAAGGGTCCCCATGCTTGGTTTAATCCTCTGCTGTCACTGTTTAAAAATTCTTAATAATTTATGAACAAAGGACCCCAACATTTTCACTTTGCACTGGGCTTCAAAACTGATGTAGCTGGTTTTTGGCTGGGCATCTTTATAGGCTGTTCATACTACTGCTTTCTGTTCTTAGGTTGCTGCTCCATGATCAAAATGTTTGACCTGCTTAATCATGATCTAACAGACTTTGAGAGCCTGTGTCTTCTTGCATGTTCCATATACAGCCTGCAGGTTTTTTCCGTGAGGATTCATCCTCTCGCGCTCAAAATATCCAGGTCAGAGCCTGTGTCTTGTCATATACCATCCAGCATGACTTTTGTCTCTTCCCCAAATGTCCACTCTAATGCTCTTAGAACCAACATTAAAAACAGCTGAGTCCTTTTTAAGATTTTTGCCTGAGGGCAAAGATTAGTGTAAACTGCTGCTCTTGAGTGCTTCATGTTGTCCTTAATCAGGCCTGTCTGTGGCAAACAACAAAAAGACCCAGTGTGCTACTGAATCTTGCTCAAACTTCTGTTGACCCTTAACACTTGGTCTTCTGCACGTCAGAATCTGCTTTAAGAGGTTCCTTCAAGTGGCAAAAATACAATGATTTAATGATAATTCTGGACTAGTCTGCAGCCAAAAATTCATGGGCTATATCACGAACTGGCAACCTCCCTACCCCATCCACACACAAAAGGCCTGAGGAGAATGGGAATAGCCCTGGGGCAATATAGCTCCTTTAATATTCCAGCAATCTTCCCCTTCCACAACTGGGGGCAGAGCCAGAAAGAAACAAAACACCAGTGTGCACAGAAATGGGGCTTATTGTCTCAAGAGGAAAAGGAGAAAGTGGGAGAAAGTGGAAGAAAGAAACACATCTTGCAAATTTAGGAACCACTTCTCAATATCAATTTACATTGTACAATCCCTAAAAACTAATGTGGCCATTGGGTAATGCTGGCAAACACAACATAAGGGGCGAAGGAAAGAGCATTCTTGTAGCTCACCATGGTAGAAATAAGGGGGGGAAAATCTGACCAGTTGATTTCAGGTCTACTACCCTTCTCCATACAACAAGGAGTCCTTTCTGTTTTATGAGGTTTAAAGTGCAACGGGTATCGCTACCCATTTTGTGAAGACCCAGATGGTTTCTGTAGACCAAATGGGAGGGTGTGGATGGGAACGGAGTTTTCCCAAAGGAAATGGTGTGCACCTGAGGGCCAGTGAGCTAGTTGTGACCCAATTGGGGAGTGTGAATCTCTAAGGGGTTTTCTTCCTGTGAGAAGGCCTTCATCTTTGAAGTGCATCCCCTTGAGATTCAGGGTAAAGCCCAAATTAGCTAAAGTCCTGCCTTTTCTTCTGCTGTTAAAGGACTGGAAAAGTTTTCCCTTTATCTCTTTTGGGTTCTTTGACTGGTCTAATAATTAAATTGACAAAAGACAGATGAACAGGAAAACAAAATACAAAACAAAACAAAAAACAAATTTCATTGTGTGTATGGGAGCCCCATAAAAATATGAGACTCAAAGGCAGGTCAGCCAATTGAGGATTAAAGGCCATCCTGAGCTAAGGAATTAGATAGGGGCAGAGGGCTTGAGAGGGATGAGGGCAATTCTCAGGAAGATAAAAAGAGCAGATGTGTGGTAATTAGAGGTTTGCCATGCCCGTACACATGGGCCAGATAAAGTTATCTCCAGTAAAGCTCTCTTTCTCAGCTATGCCCCCTGTCTTACTTAATTCTTTTAGGCAGTTAAGAGAGAGGCAAAAGTTTTTCCTAAGTCTGTTGGGTCTTCATTGCTTTTGGCTCAAAATAATCCACATGCCAAAGTGGCAAATTTTGGGGTGGCATATTCAGCTCCCCTTCAATAAGTGGTCCTTTCCAAAACCACAGAACCTGGGACAGATTCAAGGACAGAGTGTCAACCTCTGTCTGCACCAAGGGGTGGATATCACCCTATCACATAGACCAAGACTCAGAGGGCTCAAGATAGCAGGTAAAATGAGGCCCTCTCCTTCCCCCATCAGTGCCCTCTGAAAGAGAGGAGTGTTGAGATTGGACACTCAGGTAACCAAAAGAAACTGGCCCACTGTCAAGGCCTAATAGGGAAGCTGCACTGTTTCTGTTCACCTTCAAAATTCCGTGAAAGGGGCATTCTGCATCAAATCATCATCCAATTTCTAAAATATGTATGATAAAGATGACCATTTCCCTCAGCTTGGCCAACCTTTGGAAATGTAATCATCAAAGGAGACAGCACCCCTATCTCCTGGTTCCTGTGGGAGAGTGAAAGCCCAACTGCTGCAGAAACCATGCTCCAAGTTGTAAGACTACAACATGTAAAGATTTACTTTTCCTTAGGTCAAGCCAGTTAGCAAACAGAGATGGCCCATGATCACGGTTTCTTTTCAATGCTTGAAAAGTCTAGCACCCTTTGTTTCAGTGGAGTTGAAATCAGACTGAGTTCTGACCTCTCCCTCCTATTGCAACGGCCTTGAATAAAGTCTTCCTCTCATGTTTAACTTTGGCCCATGTGATGTTTGCTTTGACACCAACTGTGGAAATACTGTCCACCAAAATGTGTTGTGTTCCTGCAAGCCCTGACTGCTTTGCAGATGAAAGATCAAGGCGGCCAAGTGCCTCTCGGTTTGTGCATCTCCCTGGGGGATCCTGGGAAAGCACATCTAGGTCAAAGCAGACACAGGAAGGAGGGACATTACCAACCACTCTTCATAACTGGGACATCTTCAGGGAGCAAAAGGGGGTGGGCTGGAACCGGTCTCCTGCCTTCCTAGATTTAACAAAGCCTAACACTCACCTCACACCAGGCACTGCTCCAGGCACTACAAATAATAATCATTTAATTCTTACAATAACCCCATGAAGCAGATTTTATTAATAGCCCTATGTTTTCGGGTAAGGCACATCTCTGGCACCACAGAAAGCCTAAGTTCAAGCTTGTTCAAGCTCACACAGTTGGCAAACTGATAAGCCTGGCATTTTGGTTCCAGCAGCTATGTTTTAATGCCAAATTCTGCAGCTAGAACCGAGGTGCACAAAATCCCAAGAGGTGGAGGTAGGCCCAGTGAGACCTGATCAGGAAATCAGGTCTGTTTTAAAGAAGTCTCCAAGTCTCTACTGGAAAGCCGTTCTCTATTTCAGAAGTAGCCAATGATGACCCATACAGCATCCACCCACCACGTCCTCTATCCTATAGGACAGAACCATTCTGCAGCAGTATGAGGTTAGAGGGCATTCCTGCGTAAAAAGTTCTGTAGATCCTTTCTGTAAAATCTGCTTTCACAATGAGCATATGCCAGGCAGTTCCAGGAGAAAAGCCAGTTTTTCTGCAAAGCGTTGTATAGAGGTGGTAGTGTCTGAGAACAATCAAACAGTATCTGAGTTTTTTCCTCCCTGCAGTGCTGAAGCTCAAAATGACCTTGGGTGATCTCTGCAGTATATGCTTACAATGAAATCGTGGCCCTGACTGCCGGTAAGGGCAGACCACATTCACATTCAGTGTGCAGAGTAGCTGTTCCCTTCTCCCCTTTGTTCCCTCCCAACTTACTTGCCTCCCTTGCTGCTTCAAACAGTGCTAGAAGAGAAGACGACCTGGGGCAGAGTGAAAGGAAATAAAGCCAAATGAAGTTACAGGTTCACTTCAACTGCACAAAAACTGCTGAATCCCTGAGGACTGCTGCAGAGCCCCGGGAGGTCTCTGCATGGCTGGCCTGGGGCTAGGCAGGAGGAGACCTTGGCGGGGCACCCAGCTCACCTCATCATCACACTCTGAACTTTCCCTTTTCCATCTGTAAAAACTGAATCACAATATCTGTGCTTTGTGCTCTCCAGGGCTGTTATGAAGCTCAAATGAGATAATGTATGTAAAGCGCTTTGTAAACTGTAAAATGCTCTACAAATGTAAGGGATTATTATAAACCACAATACAGCGATGTTTTATGCTTTTATAAAACTACTGGCTGGAACTGCAGGAAGGGGAATCCCTCTGGTGATTTTTATTTTGGAAACAGGAGGATTTGGGTTTGCTTCCTTGCCAGGAATTGGATTCTGGCAGCAGCTGTTTATTCCATTTCGCTGGGCGACGTGCATATGGCCGCCACGCGCCTCCTGCGGAGCTGACAATATGTACTGCTTTGTTTGGGCACATCAAGGAAAAGCGTCTTTTCGCCTCCCTGGCTATTTCCAACTTGCCAAGTCTAACACCTAGGAAACAGAGACTTTCAAGTCGCAGTTCACCACGGCAGCATTTGGTTTTTTCAGATGAGATTTTTTTTTTTCCTCCTTGGCAATCAGAAATTTACAGTCGCACTCTCACCATAAAAACAGGCTCCCCCTGAGCTGTTTGATGCTGCTTTTACAAAGCTTTGCCTTCGTTCAAATGAACATGATATTAATATTTGTCCTGGGACTGAGTTTGGACCAGCTGAAAAGGATTAAACTATGAACAGGGTGCCCCCCCCCCGCCCCCGCACCTCTCCAGCGACTGATGGGGGGGGGGCCCCCCGCTGGCTAACGGTGACTGGAGGGGAGGGTGGTGGCAGGGGAGCCCAGGTAGCAGAGTGCCCAGCTGCTCTGCACAAATACCTGCCCTGGTGCTTTGTTGCAGGTAGCCGCTCGCTGCAACCTGAGGTCTAAGAAATAGTACTTGCTTGTAAATGTCAAGAGGAATTATGAACCTTTGTAGAAAAGTAACTGTTAGACTAATTTCCGGTTCCGTGGAGCAAATGCACTACCCTGTGTATTTAGAATCTGGTGCTGACAGCCAGGCCGTGGCAAGCTTCAAGGTTATAGGATCATAAATGGGATTAGATAACCCAGACAGTGTGGATCAGGCTCTAGCACTTTTTAAATATTATTAGAACCCCAGAACAAGGGCAAACAATTTTGGAGGGAAAGTAAGACATAACAGACCCTCAACAAAAAGATAAAGGAATCCTGGAGATGGTACTTGGGACTTGTTAACCCCCTGGAGCATTTCTAGAGTACATGTTAGAATAAATAAATATTTTAGAACATAAGACATAAAGAAGCAGGTCATGATTTATAGCTTAGAAAGATTTTTCTATTAGATTTGAGCCATGGGAAAAAAAAAGAGACAAGGAAAATGTGTGGAGAAAACCAAAATTGACAGTAAGAATTTGCAACTCGAGATAGCAGAATTCAGGGTACCACCTGGAAGCCTTTGTATTTTAAATTATCTGTTTCTTTTTAATTGACCAGATTAATTATTTCCACCTTGCCACTTGGCAGATAGGTCACTGTTCCTTTTCACAGCATTAATGAACCCATTCACTTTTTCTCCATGTAATTAAGACTGTGAGTTACAGATCACATTCTTAAATTGGTTTAGTGTACAACCAACTTAGTCTTTATTAAACAAAATATATGACATCAGGTATTTCTCATTAAAAAAGTGTTGAGTTTCTACGGCATTTTGTTCCAGTTGTGAGAGTGGTGACTTTGTTCTTTTCATTTTTTGGAAAAGAAATACGGACCTACAAAGGTTATAGCATCTGGGGTGGTGTTTCATTCTTAATGTACTCACAGTCTGGTGATCTAGAGGACAGAGATGCATTAATGTTCAAGTATTTTTATTGCCACCAAAATTCTGACCAAGGCCTTTCATGAGCTATTTGAAAAAAAACAACTTTGGTTATACTGTTAAAGTTAGTTAAGTGAAATGTATTGCCCTCTTCTGTTAGCTTTATTCCTAGGCTTTAGGAAACCCTAGGAGGGCGCCTGGGTGGCTCAGTCGGTAAAGCGTCCAACTTACATTCAAGTCATGATCTCATGGTTCCTGGGTTTGAGTCCCATATCAGGCTCTGTGCTGACAGCTCAGAGCCTGGAGCCTGCTTCTGATTCTGTGTCTCCCTCTCTCTCTGCCCCTCCCCTGCTCATGCTCTTTCTCTCTCTCAAAAACAAATAAAACAAAAAACCAAAAAAAAAGGAAACCCTAGGAACAGTAAGAGTTACTCAGTGCATTAAATACAGTAGCTGAACCCAGTAGAGAAAGCTTTGTTTGTGGTGTCTACAGCCCTCAAGAGAATGAGCTTTAATTTAACCCAACCCAAGCTGTCTCCCAAAGCATCCAGCTTCATTTAGGACCTCTGGATCTCAACCTTCTTCTCAGAGGAGCTAAATTTAGAACTAAAGTTTAAGGTGCTTGAATCTTTCCAGGTCCTGAATGGGATCTTCTCCATGAAAATGAGTGTGGTGGAGCACCGAATCAAGACGCAGACTTTGGACACAACTCTTAATGGTGGCCATCTTTGCTGCTGGAAAAAGACTAGAAACACAAATTTAAAATATTAGTAATAATGGGGCACGTGGGTGGTTCAGTAGGTCAAGCATCTGACTCTTGACTTCGACTTAGGTCATGATCTCACAATTCATGAGTTAGATCCCGGCATCTGGCTCAATGCCCAATAGTGCAGAACCTGCTTGGGATTCTCTGTCTTCTCTCTCTCTGCCCCTCCCCAACTTGTGCTCCCTCTCTCAAAAATAAATAAACTTATGAGGCGCCTAGGTGGCTCAGTCATTTGAGCTTTCAACTTTGGCTCGGGTCACTACTCACAGTTCATGATTTTGAGCTCCATGTCAGGCTCTGTGCTGAGAGCTCAAGGCCTGTGGATCCTGTGTCTCCCTCTCCCTCTCCCTCTCTCTCTCTCTCTCTCTCTCTCTCTCTCTCTCTTTCTCTCTCTGCCCCTCCCCTGCTTGTGCTCTGTCTCTCTCTCTCTCAAAAATAAACAAACATTAATAAAAATTAAATAGAGGTGCCTGGGTGGCTCAGTCGGTTAAGCGTCTGACTTCAGCTCAGTTCATGATCTCACGGTTCGTGGGTTTAAGCATCGGGCTCTGTGCTGACAGCTAACTCAGACCCTGCTTTGGATTCTGTGTCTCCCTCTCTCTCTGACCCTCCCCTGCTCATGCTGTCTCTCTGTGTCTCTCAAAAATAAATAAAAAACATTAAAATTTTTTTTAATTAAATAAATAAACTTAAAAAATATTAGCAATACAAGTGCATTGTTTTTACATATTGGAAGCTTGTGAAAAATTCTGCTTGCATTGTCTGAATACAATGAGATTGGGACCAAAGATATACCAACTGATATTTTTCCAATTCTTTATTGCTTTGTGGAAATGGAATCTTCTAGTCACACATAATAAGCTCTAATCACTGTGGCAAAAGCTCTCAAGTTTGTAACATAACTTACTTTCTAATTTTTTTTAATGAAACCTCCATTTTGCAATCTTTTGTCCCACAGTTGTAGAACTTTATGGTGTTCTTTTACTATTGAGATTTCAGGTGGTTAACTGCTGTATTTCCTTCCAACCCAAAATGCAAGTGCAGTAATGATCTCCATGTGCTTTGATAAAGGCACACTGGCCTGTGGTTATGTTTTAAATGAGTGCCTACACATACATACTCACACAGAGTCACAAAGTCAGCAGGAATGGCGTTTATTCTTGATCTCACTGTGGGCAGACCTTGGTTGTGACAAGAAATGTACAAAGCTAATTGCAGTGTAGCTTAGCAAGGCTCTTTCGCACTAAAAGGGACAGCTTAAATGCATTTTACCCATGTTGGGATGGCTTGAAACAGTATGCAGTCCTTATATGAACAGGGTGTTTCATATTCATGTCATGTGAACGTGTGGGAATACAGGTGATGGAAGAGAAACATACCAGTTTCAGGAACTGGAGTCCTTATACACTCTGTTGGGAACCCTCTTTGGGCCCTGTACCCAAATTGTCCTGTGCTGGATAAATCCAAAGACTGGGGCACTGGAAAGGCACAATAATAAAAGAGAAACGTGCTCAGAGAAATGAAGCTTTCAACTTCCAGGAACCTAACCAAACTAGGAAGCCATCTCGATACATAACCAGTCCTGGCTGGCCAATTTCAACACAGGGACAGAGTCATTCCAAATGACAGCAAGTCCATCTCTTTGCTTTCCCCTTTAGGAATAGGCTGCCAAAAGCAAAAACATCTGCCTTGGGGAAATCTTTGGGCATCATAAAAGTTCCCCTTTACCCAGATTTTACTCTGTGCTGGCACATGAGGGCTGCCGGACACAGCACCTGGGGAGCCTGCACAGATACCCTGCTCAATTCCAGCTCCTTGGTAGCCACGTCTTTACTAAGACCTCCCCTGCTTGCTTCCCTCTCTCCCCTTCCCGTATTTAGCTTATCTCATTTCGGATGGCATCTAGATTAGGAGCCTTCAGGACAAAGAGGGAGAAAAACAGGAACAGGACTAAATTAGGTCTTGAGAGCTTATCCCACTGTATAAAATCCTGGATATGCCATTTAAAAATAATCATCATAAGGGATCGATTCAGTGATTACAATACTAGTTTTCAGTTTTCCCCTGAAAAAGAAGAAAGAGAACATGGCAAAGCCACACTAATGCCTTTGTGACCTTCTGCTCAGAAGTAGCATTTATCACTCTGGTCATATTTCATTAGCCAAAGAACGTTATATGACCAGGTCTGACATCAATAGGGTGAGGAAATATACTTCTGCCCCAAGGAGAAGCAGTGAAGTATTTTGAACAATACTACAACATTACAATCATAGTCTGATTATCAAACACATTTTTAAAAATTTTTGTTTAATGTTAATTTTTGAGAGACAGGGAGAGAGAGCACAAGCAGGGGGGAGGTGCAAAGAGAGAGGGAGACACAAAATCTGAAGCAGGCTCCAGGCTCTATGAGCCCGACGTGGCGGCTCAAACTCATGAGCCATGAGATCATGACCTGAAGTTGGACGCTTAACTGACTAAGCCACCCAACAGCCCCTCAAACAAATATTTGAAGCTAAAAGTTTAGAAATTAATGAAAGTGAAAAAGGAAATTTATAGGGAATAAAAAGACAAGATCTTGATCAAACTTCAGTAGCTAAAGAGAATTGAATGTCTGATTATAACAAAGGCTGAGCAAAGGTCCACATCTGATGACTGGCTTAGAGTGTTTTACAAATGACCTGTACAGCATCTGGCAGAACTGGCCATCTAGAACGTAGAGCTAAGGTGCTCTAAAGAAGTGAAATTCACATAAAGTACTCACAGCCATGTGGGTGCAGAGTGAGGAAAACTACAATCATTGTTAATATTGGGAGAAAAGCTCAGCATCTTCTGACAAACACAATTCATCAATATAGGTCCCTCTATAACAAAAGACATCTAAGCCCAAATGGTGGTACTCAGCAGTTTGGTGGTAGGTGTGGCCCTGAAAAAAGAGTGTGGCCTGGAAAGAAGAAACATCATAATTTTAACGGGGTCATTCCTTTGGGGCTGCACAGCAGCTCTGAGAGGTAGGATGTCTTAGACCATAACCTTCAGTTGGTTACATGATTTGGGTTTTTGACCTCACTTCTACTCAGCCAGTAGCCTGGTAAAGAATCCCCTTTTAAGAGCAATGAAGAGCTGAAAGGCCCCTACCCATTTGCTTAAGCCTCATTCAGCTAGCCAACAGCTCTGAGCAGGCTGCATCTCCTCTGTCCACCATCCCCCCTGCCCCTCAGCTGGATGATGAGAGAGAACTCTGGCTCATAAGGCAACTGTTTCCATGCCTGCGTCCACATCTGCCTGGATTGCAGTGAGTGCAGTCAGTTCAGAAGCCAGCCCAAATTGTTTGCCTCTGCCTCTAAGTTTTTGGCTTTGCCTAGACAGAAATCCGTGCTCCACTAAAATTCTACTGAGGCCCCCTTCAGGCTTTCACACAGATCCACTGATCCCTGGATGGCCGGCTGAGTGAATGGCAGTTCATGACCCTATGAACTCTCACACCCAGAAACACGCAACTCAGCTGCACACTCACTGACAAGGAGGTGGAATCCTGGTTGCAGGCTACTCACATAACAGGACCTGCCATTAACTGGAAGCCACGCAGCCAGCCTGTGCTGACACACCCTCAGTGGCTCTTTGCCCTCTCCTCATCTGAGACATGAGGATGATTAATTGGAAACATCCCTGTGAGAAACCCACCGTCTTGCAGTGCCTGACTATTCCTTTGCATTCACTAATTCCACCTCCATGGATTAATGTTAGATTCCTTATGGGGAAAACTGATTTTGAGGAAGAGGTCTACAGCTGTCCTGGCCAAAGACGAAGCTCATGAGATGTATGGATATGAAATAACTGGGTCATACACCAGACCAGGAGAATGCTCTCAAAATGTTCAAATGTTTCTAAGGTTAACTGAAGGATTGTGTCACCTCAGGATGAGGGAACACGCAGTGGTGGGTATGCAGTCATACCAGCCACCCCTATGCTGTGGAAAGCCAGAGGGTCCACTGTTTTTATCTTTTAAATATTAATCTACTCAGTACTTGTATCCCAAAACACATCATGTCTTCTGGAAAGAGTTCAGCTCCAATGGCCACAAGAGTGGGAACACGTTTGGCCCAATCCCAGTAACACATACACTTATTTCAAGATGTGGACAGATAATCCAACTGGGACTGCCTGGAATCCTTCCATGAGATTTTTAAATGGTAACTTGCCTCTTGAGTCCGTGAAATTGATGGTACCACATTCAGCCACTTTAGAAGGAGGGTGGTGATGATGGTACTTCCTTGGGGGGTGAGGGTGGGGATCAGTGAAGTAGGCACAGGACTAATGTGTCCTGTACAGGTCTGGAGATACAAAGAAAGAAGAAGCAAGGACCATATCCTATTCTTACTTGCATCCCCAGTGCTTATAGGGGGCTACATATATGTTTGATGAATGGATAAAATGCATGAATGAACATGTGAGGCAATAAATGAAATTAATGAAGCAGAAGCAAGTGCTACTCAGAAGGCAATTAGTCTAACACCAGGACAAGAAGGAATTGGTATACCACTCAGCAGCCTTCCTGGACCAGAGCTGTTCCTGGCACACTCTTGTGTTCCTGGCCCCCAGACCTGCCCCTCGCAGGCTATCTTCTTGGAGAGTGAGGAAGGAAAACCCTGTATGCCAGGTGTTTCACCCAGAACCTCCCTCTGGCAATGAAAACTTCCCCCATGCCAATGACAGGGGCTTGACCCAAGAGGCCTCTGGAATAGGAGAGGACTTTAATTGTACTCTCTAATTAATCTTGGGTTTGGCAAGAGTAGCTGAGAGCGTCAAAAGTCTGTCATCAAACAGATGCTTCTCCTGAGCTCTAACAACTAACAAAGTGGTCAACTATGTTGAGGAACAAGAAGCCATAAAATTATTTAACAGTCCAGTGCGCTTGTCAGAGAGACATGGATTGGAAAGTACTGGATTTGCACTCAGAAGGAGGTGAGTTTGAATTTGAGTTTGACCTGGGATAAGTCACTTGATCTGTAAGGCCCTCATTTTCCTTTAAAATAAAGATAATCCCTTCTGTCCTCCCCATGCCTCATTTGGTTGTAGGGAAGACTACGTTAGTCAACATTTATGAAAAGAGTTTGTAAATGGGTGAAACATGGTTATGAGAGATTGTTAACTAGACTCACCAAGCAATTAACAAAAAGTGGACTGGTGGTAGGAAAATCTGGAGGCAAAAAGGTCAGTCAGGAGGCTGCAGACCACCACCTCTAGGCAATGCTAACTTGAACCAAGGCAGAAGCAATGGGAATGAGAAAAGAGGCAGGGTCTCTCTCTTACTTTTCTGCCCATAAGAAGCATCTAAATTATTTAATAAATGAATGAATGAACCATAATCAGCAGTCCTTTGTAATGAAACCATATTACTGGGGTGCCTAAGTGGCTCAGTCAGTTAAGCATCCAACTCTTGATTTCAGCTCAGGTCATGATCTAATGGTTTGTGAGTTCAAGCTCCACATTGGGCTCCAAGTTGGCACTGAGGAGCCTGCTTAGGATTCCTTCTTTGTCCCTTCCCTGCTCGTTCTTGCTCTTTCTCTAAATTAAATAAATAAACTTAAAAAAAAAAAGAAACCATCTTACTTATCAAAACATTACCTGTTACAGTAATGTCTAAATTCTGAATTTCACTCCTATTGTTTAACACCAGTGAGTTTGGTATGTGTTTTATTATTGCATTTATCACCCTGATTTAATGTATTTGTTAAATGTTACATCTCCTCTTCTAGACTTGAATCCTGCAGAGCAAGGGCCATGTTTTATTAATAGTTGAAATCTCTCTTGATGCCTAGCACACTGCTTAATGCATAATAAACATGTACTGTTTGAAGGATGAATGAATGATTAATCAGATCACTGTGGATTAAATCCAAACCATCCCAAAAATCTTGCAAGGCAGGTATTTTCATTCCCATTTTGCAGAGGAAGAAACAAAGACTTAGAGGTTAAGTGACTATGTTACCCAAAGTCCCACAGCTGGTACAGTCTGAATTCAGATGGCCTGTTCTAGAGCCCACACCACCTCTGCCTGCTTCCTCAGTGCCCAGCTATCCAACTCTGTTCTTGCCTTAGGTGGACATACATTTTACTTTGGGGAAAAGTGAAAGGTCCTCTGGGAGTAAGGCATGTTGTGAAGACCATGGGAAGAATTGAGTTTATAAGTCCTCTTCTGAGAATGAGCGGCTTTTTCTGGGCCAAGATTCTCAAGAATAAAGCCTGATACAAAGTTTTAAACAAGACTAAGGGAAGTGCACACTGTACTGAACTTGAGGAAACCTGGCATGCCCCACCTTGTCCTGTGGAGTCTTCACTGTTTCGGGACGAGGAAAACATGGAGAGAATGGAAAGAGCAGGACTCTACCTCTGTCTAGCCAGGAAAGTGGCTAGCAAAGTTGTCCAGATAGGAAAGGAAGTTTCTAGTACCACTGCTAGTATAGAACATATGGGTTTTAAGGCTGCTTGTTATTGATAAGGAAACCAAACTCTTCTCATCTGTCATGTCCCTGTTTTGTTTTTTGTTGTTGTTGTTGTTCACGTATCAGAAGCACATCTGACCTGCCTGGTCCTGCTGATACACTGATGCTCAAATATGTTCCTCTGATAGGGGACCCAGAATTCATAATGCTATTTATAGAACACCATTACAAATTGCTCCATTTCATTATAAATTTCAACATACAAACCAGTGACAATTTTACTGAAACAAGTGGTACCAGGCACTAGAAATTAAAGGGTATTTAAGCTCAGAGAGTACAAAAGAGCATAGAATGTCAATGTATAAAAGGGTATAAACCGTAAAGTCTATAAAATGCAAATATCTCCTTCCTGAATGGCCACCCCTCTGGCTACCCATCACACCCCCTCCCCAGAGGGACACTATTGACAGTCTCTTATGTATCCTTCCAGAAATGTTTCAACTTATGGAATGTACAAGGTCAACTTATAAGATATCAGAGAGCTTACTGTATATAAGTTCAGTTTAAACTCCCATCCTGGTGAATAATTAAAGATTGGGCAATCTGGAAAGACCCTAAGAATGTAACTCGATAAGGAACATTGTAACCTAAAGTTTAACTTGTTTTCAAGATTCTGTTAAGTAACCCCACCCCTCTACTAAGACCTGGCTGAAGCAAAGTCCACAGGTGAAAGTCACCTGGTCACTGTCTCTCTGTATCTTAGGTGTCTAACTATGATTGGTCATTCTAAAGGGACAAAGAAGCTTAAAATGATAGGTTCCCACCAAAACTAACGTCTGTGTATTACAATGTAATTGGCTACCAAGGAATACTGTGAATTGTAATTGGTTAACTAAATGATGACGTGTTCTGTCCATATAATCTCACTGCCACCATTGTTTGGGGCCATTCTCTGCTCCTTAACACCAGGGAGATCAGGTTTGGCCAGGCCGTAATAAAAGCATGCGGCCATAAATAAAATTATGCCTCGCTTCTATTTGGCATTGGTGGTCTTTTCGTAATCACCCCGTAACAAGTTTTCATGTCTATATAAGCTTATTTCGAATATGTATATCCTTTTATTAAAAAAAAAATGAGTTCGTATTATAGATGTGCTTTTGTATTTTGATATATCCACTAAATACATGCTATAAACAATATAAACTATTCATTTTTAAATGGTTTTGAATGAAATAATAAATGAATTATGAATGAATAAATGAATGACACATACTGTATACTTTGACATGGTCCTGAAATGACCATCTAGCTATAAACTATACACAGATCTTGCTCTTATTTCCCATTCAGTCCCAGTTTCTAGTTTTTGAAAGGTGTCCTGCCCTGTTAGTCAAGTAGGAGCATGTGAGCATTGACCTCCACCCCACTTCTTCATCCAGAAATCCCAAACAAATGGGCTTGGGAAACAGAAGGTAGTTGGTTTACTTTTTCATTGACAATCCAAGCGCATACTTCTACAATCTCACTAATTTACTTGAAATGAGCCTGAGTTATAGGCTAATTCTTTTCTTTTTTAATTAAAAAAATTAATGTTTATTTATTCTGAGAGAGAGCTGGAGCATGAGCTCCAGTGCCTGAGCCATCAGGGGAGGGACAGAGAAGGAGGGAGACATACAATCCCAAGCAGGCTCCCTGCTCTCAGTGCAGATCCCAATGCAGGGCTCAAACTCAGGAACCATGAGATCATGATCTGAACCAAAATCACGAGTAGGACACTTAATGGACTGAGCCACCCAGGCGCCCCTACAGGATAATTTTACACATAGACTCTCACTGATATAAAAACATCCCCTCCCCTCCAATAAAGTTGAGGCAAGTGGCCTTAATTAAGGGAAAAGCAAGATTCCTATGCTACTTACTCAGTCCTATGCATATCAACCTACAGATACTCTGAAGTCTTTACATCAGATTCCCATTAATAACCTTAGCAAACACCTGGGCTGCCAAAACAAAGAACACCTTCATTTCAAGCAGGTTAGTGTAAAGGAATGAAGTCTGACCACATTCCTGAGCTGCAGCCCTCAGGGTCTGGAGCCTCAGGTACCTCTCCGTCCCAGTCCCACCACATTGTGGGGAGGGAAGGGCTGTTGGAGGAGCTGCAGGAAGTGCTAACCTAGGGAGGGTGCTGACCTGCAACCAGTCCCTTTCAGGTTAAATGAGCCATGGAAATCCCTAGAATCTCAACCTGCCTCTGGGACCTATGAGTGGGAAGCCCAACCACAGCTGACTTCATGGTCTCCTCATTCATCCTTCCCACAGGCAAGCTCCTGACTCCTGCCTGGCTCCCTCCTCAGTCCCTACCATAACATCCTGCTGGCCAAACAGCTAGGTGAACAGATTTGTTCCCAGCAGGGGTGGCTCTATTTCAGAGAGTACCCCAGGATGCCCATCTTCACCCCCTAAACCACACAGGCACAAAGATCTTAACCAATCCAAAAGTTCTGGGGGGAAAGGGAAACTGGTATCTGGAAGGCTCTTCCCTACCCTGCTGAAATTTGTGGGAGTATGAGTGTAGGAGAGCAGGCCTTTTCTTCACAAAGGAATCAGACACATAGACATTAATATCCTGACTCCTTCACTCAATAGACTTACAGGCTCCTTGACATCTCTGAGCCTCAGTTTCACAAACAACAGAATGGGAAGGCATCACCTACTTTACAGGACTGTTCTAAGAACTAAGCTACATATAGCCTGGTGGTTCCCAGTGTTAGACCATAAAGCTAGCATCCATTTTTGCAGCTTGGCCTTCATCTTTACAATAGGACCCCTAACCTTGGTAAACCAAATCTCTCACCACTGATCAAAGTCACTCTTATATGTGTATCAAGTGAGGAGAAGATATACTGTTTGTACTCCAACTGGGGGCATGTTCGGTTCCTCTTTGTATAAAACACAAGACAAGGCTAGCTGGGGTTTCATATGGTTATTGTCTTGTGCAAACATTTTTAAGCAGTATGAGCTAAAACAGCAGGGCTTGGGTAACCCCACATGTTAAATCATGTGACAGCTGACCAAGCCATGCCTTGAAACCCATAAAGAGCCCTAAAGTGACCCCTGAAAATCCCTGAGTTTGCCTACACCAACTAGTGCATTGATCATGATGCATTTTTTTTAATTTTTTTAACGTTTTATTTATTTTTAATACAGAGAAAGACAGAGCATGAGAGGAGGAGGGGCAGAGAGAGAAGGAGACACAGAACCAGAAGCAGGCTCCAGGCTCTGAGCTGGCTGTCAGCACAGAGCCTGATGCGGGGCTCAAACCCACGAATGTGAGATCTGACCTGAGCCCAAGTCGGAGGCCTAACCGACTGAGCCACCCAGGCGCCCCTTTGATGCATTTTTCAAGGCATGAGATTAAAGGTTAGTCTCTCCAACCCCTCCCTTGTAGACAAAGAGACACCCACATACCTACAAGGGAACTGACCATCCAAGGAAGTGTGTGATAAGTGCCAAAGAGTGGCACAGGCAATACTCTGATGGTATGAGCTGAACAACAACTTACTAAATTACAGAGAATTTTAAATTGGCCCTTCCCCACCACAATTTCTTTGTTTTGAGCTGAACCTGAGCTGAGCGTTAGACCTTGAAGTCAGTCATTTAAACCTTGTCTTTGTCCCTCTCTAGAAAGACAACCAAATTCCTCAAGGGCTTTCCTGATGGCACCGTAGCACAATATGCTCAATTAGTGATCAAATAAATTCACATTTAAGGCTATCAGTTGCCTCAGTTTAGACCAGGCACGCATATGGGATAGGTAGCAGGTGCCCGCTCTGAGCAATCCTGTGTTTTTTTTAAGTTTTTTTATTTATTGAGAGGAGTGAGGGAGGGGCAGAGAGACAGAGAGAGAGAGAGAGAGTGAGAGAGAGAGAAAGAATGAGAGAATCTCAAGCAGGCTGCTCTGGGCAATTCTAATGCTATTGTGATTGCTTCCTTTGATATTTCTTTGTAGAAATACAACACAAACATCTGGCAGGGTGTGGATGGGACAGAAGTGGGGAGGCCTCTTTGTTTAAAGGAAACTCAAAGGTTTATAGAGACAGAAGTGAGTCCTTGTCCAACTACCGACAGATGTTCTGCAATCGCTCCTGGCTGCTGAAGACCTGAAAGCTGAAGATCCCAGGTGGCTGCAGACCTGCCTGAATGTGACAAGGAAGGCCATTCATTAGATCCCCCAAACCATTGCCAGAAGCCAGTCTCAGGGTTCCGGGCTGGGGCTGCCTTTCTGGGGACACCACCTGGGCCATGTGGCCGGGAAGATTACCTTGATGGCCACATCTATTTGGCAGAAACAAAAAGGCACTGAGACATGAGGCAAGCTGCTATTAGTGTCCATGTTTGTGATCTTCTGGCACTTGCAGCCCACGTTGGCTGGCTTTCTAGCTTGCCCTGGCACTCAGGCCTGGCATTTCAGAAAGTTCTGGCAGCAGGACCTGTGAAATAGTAACTTTAAAAATTGTGGAAAAAGCTAATGTTGCACTGGCAAGGCTCACCTGGGGCCACCTCCATCTGTCGGCCCCTCTCTTTATGGCTCTCCATTTTACTTTCTCTTTAGTGGTCAGAGCCTCTGTTGTACTTTCCATGCCTTCACTGGGGAGAGGCCTGGGGATGGTCTTCCACTGTCTCCTCGTCTACGATTCCCTCTTCTTACACTTTGACAGCCGGGCAAGACAGCTGAAGTAATTCCCATAAGGGCTGTCAACTAAGACTGGAGAGGAGAGGAAATGCTTTTGAATGCAGTGTACATACCACACTCCCTCCCACAGATGGTAGAGGGAACTGGGCAGAACATGAGATGTTCATAATGGGGCAGCAGGAGCAATCTCAGATCTCCTTCTGTAGCCCAAGGCAGACTGAACAGAGACAGTTGTACCATATAGGGCCTTTCCTGTCACCCTCTGAGCTTTAGCTGCAGTTCCCTAGGTGCAAGCAACAGATACAAAGTATGTTAAGTTTTAAAAAAGGAAATTTGTTGGAAGGGCACAGGGTTGATTAGCTGAGTCTTAGAAAGGGCAGGGAACAAGGAAGTCTTGGGATCAAGGTAATAAAGCATGAGCACATATTAATCCCTTCAGAACATTTTTGTACCAGTTTCAAAATGTACACTGTACAACTTTCCTGGTGAATCTGATTGGTTATCCTTGGATCAAGTGACCTAAACAAAGCCAATCAGATTGGCCTACTTTGACTGACAAGAAGCTCACGTGTGAGAGAAACAGTAATGAGGAGACCCACCAAGACCTCACAGAGCACAGAGGAGGGCTTGTCCTCAAAGGGAAATAAGGGCTCTACCAGGAGAATGTTGGCCAACTACTGGGTGGCCCAAAGCAACAGAGTCCATCACTCAAACCCACAGAATCCCTTTGTCTTCACTCCTGCATTTGCTCTAACTTGCCACGAAATGGATTTTACTATGAGAAAAATGGTGGAGGAGGTAAGGGAGTCAAAGACAGGAGATATCCCTATTACTGTTGGCAAGTTCAATAGACTTTGACAAGAAAGTCCTGGACCTGTGTCTACTTCCTTGAAAACCTGAATCAAAGTTCATTCATCCAAGCCAGAAACCTGGGAGAAACCTAGATGCCTCCATTTTCTTTCTTCTTCTCCTCAAATCAAATTTGATACCAAGTTCTTTGACTTTATCTCCTGAACCTTTCACCTCTCTACACAACCCTTCAGGTCTCCAGCCTGCCTAGGGCCAGAGCCTCCTAATCCATCATCTTGCCTCCAGGATGCTTCCTCCAATACTCCCTCATGCTGCAGCCAGAGAGATCTCTTAGGAACCCAAATCTGATCATGTCTTTCCCTCTCAGGGGCTTCCATTGCATTCAGGAAAGACTTGGTGCACACAGGACCCCTTGATTAGTCTCCAGCTTACTTCTTCAACCTTCTTGCAAGTTTCTCCTTTCTTCACAACTTTCACATGAAGTTTCTTGAAGTACTATTAGTGCTGCTAATTGTTTGCATCGAAGAGGTGGATAAAAGAGCTATCTTCTCACACTGCCTAGATTTTAAGGGATTGAGTTGTGTCCCTTGAAATTCATATGCGAAGCCCCAATCCCGTTTGACTGTATTTGAAGAAAGGGCCTAGAAAGAGGTAATAAAGGTTATGTGAGATCATAGGGGTAGGAGCCTAAACTAATAGAATTGGAGTCCTTATAAGATGAGGGGGACCAGAACTCTGTCACGTGACAACACAATGAGAAGGAGGCAGTCTGCAAGCCAGGAGGAAAGCTCTCAACAGAAATCAACCCTCGCAGACTTTGATCTGGGACTTCCAGTCTCCAAAATTGTCAAAAAAAAAATTCTGTTTTTAGGCCACTCAGTCTGTGAAACTTTGTCATGGCAGCCAGAGCTAAGATAAGGGGCAAACTGTGAAAGAATCCACATAAACCTTCACACAACTTTGAAGTCTTTTTTTTTTTTAGAATAAGTTTTGGTATTTTTGCATTCTGTCTCAAATAGTCTTATTTGCTTTGATATACATATATTGTTTTAAATCACATGCAGTGAAGCAGCCAGAGTGATCTGCTGACTTCTAGCATCCCCAGCCCGCCGCATCCCATCCCACCAAGCAGTTTCAAAGCCCATATCAACTGTTCTCCTCAAAGGCTTTTGCACACTTTCCTCTCTGTGAGAACATCCTCTTCCTGACTCCCTTTTGCCCAATTGATGAACCCTTTAAAGCAAAACTCAATTGTCGCTTCCACTTTTAAAATGCTCCTGGCCTCACACCTCAACATGGACATCCTCCTTTGTGCACTCACTATGCCTTCTGCAGATGTACAGCCCTTTATAACTCACACACATGTTTATGTTTGACCCTACGTAATTGTAGGTCCTTGAGGGCAGGCAGGCAGTCTGATTTATTGGCGAGTCCCCAGGGCCTAGAAGAGGGTGCACAAAGTACATGCTTAGTAACTGTACAAGAGTGAATGAGTGACTAAATGAATGAACTCACAAATGAACTTATAAAGCAGCAGTAATCTCTGTGGGATATTATTGGGGATAGTGATAAAATGTGAAATGTCTCACAAAGATGAAAAGTGAAATCTCTGTGGCTAAAGGTGGCAGCAGCAACTGAGCTGTCTCTCAGAAGTTGGGGATGGGGGGTGGGGAAGGGATAGCTCAGAGAGTCTATTGAGATTTCTGCAACTTGTATTGAAGAGCCTGCTCCCTAAACCCTCATTGCTCCTCACACTAAACCCCTTTCTGAGCTCTAATGTAAGAGAGCCCCTTAGTGTCTCATGCTTGAAATATCGCTTAATTAGGACAGTGGCCTAAAAGCAAGCCCCTCTTCAATCACTCTGCATAGCAATGCCAGGAGTATTCATTCACTTTGCCCACAATTCTATCCCAATCCTCCACATATCTGGAGAACTGAGTCTGAGGAATTTAAGCTCTTCCGGTTTCTAGCCTCAATTTACTTATCAGTAATAGTCAACAAAGTGAATTAGCAATACTGGGTCTAGGTATTCTAAGGAGCTAATTCAATGGATGAAACTCCCAGCCCTTGGGAGTTTCTACCCTTGTAGCCTTATCTACCCCACTTCCCCTCACCATCTTTCCTCACCTGTTCCTCATTACGTGAACATACCTCTCCATTCATTTCCTTGCCTTTGCATAGGAATGTCTTTTCCATCACGAGAATGTACTACCTGAAGGCTTTTGTCTCCTATGGGTCTTGCCCAGTGCTCTGCACAGGGAACTCAATGAATACTGACTGAAGCAAGGAAGTTAGTTGGCAGGGAACAGGTTTGTGGGGTGCTCCCTGACCTTGTTGGCTTCATTTTCTACTTCCCAAGATTCCCACTTCTTTCTGTGCCTCTGTCTGGGTCCTGCCAGCTGAAGCACTTGTGGTGATCTGTCAGCTTAGGATGAAGCCCTGAACCAGGGTGCTGGTGATGGGGGAATGACCCAAATCTTGAAAGTGTCAGAAGCAGACATTTTCTTTAAAGCTTAATAGAACTGGCTAGGTCTTTCTTCCTTTCTTGACTTCTCCAGAATAGAAACTATATATATAGTTTATCACATACATATATGTATACGTATATTTATAAGTATATTTAGTGTACATAGTATATATAGTTTCTCCACACACATAACATACACACAGCCTGAAACATATTCTAACTAGTGGGAATTCTTTTTATTTTTGTGAGTGACAAGGATGTAGAGCAGAGAGGAAAAATAAAGCAGCAAGAAGACCCCCAAAGAGCTGGGTGTCATCTAAGGAACTATATTACATGTACATGTGTGCACATGTATGCACACACGTGCACAGGAGCACACGGGCTGGGGAGCCCACAGCATACCCTGCCACTGGAGTGGAGTCACAACAAAGGTCTCATGAGCATCACATCCAGATGGCTTCCCTGGCATAGTCAGACAAAACCTGCTCAGAACACACAGATTGTGCAGGTTGTGTCTCTCCTTCACAGCAGAAGTCACTACCAGCACCATCTCCCACTGTCTGTAGCCATACATACTGCAATCTGCCAGAGGGGGAGAAAGGGAAGCAGTTCACGGACATCATTATCACTTGCTCAGCAATGTGGGGTCCTCCTCTAAACTGGCTTTCCTGTCTGCCAAGCATGGCAGCCAAGATAGCTCCTGCCCTAAGACGAAATCCAAGAAGAGAGAAATTTAAGAAAAAAAGTTAAAATCCTCCGAGACGGCAAACCCACAGTGCTCTGGAGCCACATCTAATTAACTTAGAGCCTCTGATGTCAACAGCTTCCAAGGCTGGCATGGTGCATTTGCAAACACATTCCAGGAGAGGCAACATGATCTGGTGTTGACACAGGCCCATAACTGTCAGAGGCAGTAATTTTCAATTTATGGATGCCATAAAGCTTTGGCAATATGATTGCTACAATGCATGGTGTGTTTTTGACAATAGGCAAGGGGGTGGGGAGTTGGAAGTACTGGCTCCACATTTGGCCATGGACATGGGCTCATGAGGGCAAATCTGTAGTGATTTCTGCTATTGCAAAGGAACTGCAATAGTAGTTCCAACAATGAACTTAAGAATATTACATGGTTCTCTACTAGCAAACTCTAGACTTCTGCATCAGATCAAAGGTCATTATTTATTCAATAAGCATTGATTACCACCTATCATGTGCCAGGCATGTTGTGCAGAATCAGCACAATGGAAACACAAGAAATGGAGTGTAAGTTTACCTTCAGGGGACTCAATAAATGTTAGGTCTCCTTGTTTTCAAGAATACTCATGAAGGAACAATGAAGGAAGGGATAAAGAAGGAGGGACAATGAACCTAGCTGTCATCAGCCTTTGCTCCTTTCACCTCAGGATTAGAGTGTTCACAGATGCATGTTTGGGATTGATTCATGTGGGCTGCAACAGGAAGAGTAATTCCTTCACTGTCTGAGGCCCAAAGACAATAATGGGCCTGATTATTGACCAAAATAAAACATAACCAAAAATATTCATCATTTATTATCAGGGCCAACACTTGTAGGTCCTCAGGGGCAAGGGCTTGAAAGTCCAGGCAGTGTGTTCCCAAGCTGGTACAGAAGAGTATCTCTGGTTTTTGCGTGCGTGAATGCATGTGTACATGTGTGCAGATGCCTACAGGCTGGTCTGAATCTCTCCAAATAGATCCCTATAGTTCACAAAAGCAGAGGTAGCCCGGTCATTGAAAGCTATGCAATCAGCAAACACTTTCTAAATACCTAAAGGGTGCCAGGCTGAAACAGAGGGGCTAAAGGGCAAACTGTGTGGCTCTCAGAAGTTAGTGTACATCTGCCTAAGAATAGAGAGGAGAAAACTTACTTAGATTCATATTCACACACTCACTTTCAGGCTATTCCAAGCAGGCAAGACTTTTATCTTTAACAAAAAAAAGAAAAAGAAAAAAGGTTACCACTTGTAGGAAAGTGGATGGACCTTGAGGGTGTCATGCTGAGTGAAGTAAGCCAGGCAGAGAAGGACAGATACCATATGTTTGCACTCATAGGTCTAATAGGAAAACAGGAGAGACCTAATGGAGAACACGGGGGAACGGAGGAGGGAGAGAGAGTTGGGGAGAGAGAGGGATGCAAAACTTGAGAGACTATTGAATACTGAAAATGAACTGAGAGTTGAAGGGGAAGGGGGAGGGGGGAAAAGAGGTGGTGGTGATGGTGGAGGGCACTTAAGGGGAAGAGCACTGGGTGTTGTATGGAAAACAATGTGACAATAAAATATTATGGAAAATAAATAAATAAATAAATAAAATAAATAAAAATATAAAAAAAAAAGAAAAAAGGTTACCACTACCTATCAGAATGGCTAAAATCCAAAACACTGACAACACCAAGTACTGCTGAGGAGTGGAGCAGCAAGAAGTCTCATAAACTGCTGGTAGGAGTGCAAAATGGTACAGCCACTCTGGAAGACGGTTTCTTATAAAACTAACTATACTCTTACTATACATTCCAAAATCATGGTCATTGAAATTTACCCAGGGGAGACAAAAATTTATGTCCACACAAAAACCTGCCCACAGATGTTTTTAAGGCAGCTTTATTCATAATTGCCATAACTCAGAAGCAACCAAGATGTCCTTCAGTAGATGAATGGATAAATAAACTGTGGTACATCCAGGTAAGAGAAATATTATTCAGGAGTAAAAAGAAATGAGCTATCAAGCTATAAAAAGGACATGGAAGAAATGTAAACTCATATTACTGACTGAAAGAAGCCAATCTGCAAAGGCTACATGTTAAATGATTCCAGCTAAATGACATTCTGTAAAAGGTAAAATTATGGGGACGGTAAAAAGATCAGTGGCTGCCAAGGGCTTAGGGGAAGGGAGGGATGAATATGTGGAGCACAAGAGATTTTTAGGGCAGTGGAATTATTCTGTATGATACTATAATGGTTGACACATGTCTTTATACATTTGTCAAAAGCCATAGAAGGTGCAATACCAACAGTGAATTCTAATGTAAACTACAGGCTTTGACAAATAACCATATGTCAGTATTGGCTTGCTGACTGTAACAAATGTACCATTCTATTGGGAGCTGTTTATGGTGGGGGAGACTGGCGATGGGCAGGGGAGGGAGTATAGAGAGAACTCTCTATACTTTCTATTCGATTTTGCTCAATTTTTGTGAACCTAAAACTCTAAAGAATAAAGCCACAAACAAACAAATAAATAAGAAAAAATGGCATTCCAACTTGTGGACACTTGAAGAAAGGAGTGGATATGATGGCTCAGTTTCTCAGCTAAGGTCCTCAGCAGATTTCTTGAGTTCCTTTGGACATGGAAATCAATTGTGCATTTTAAAAGTTTATTTAATTTATTTTGAAAGAGAGAGAGCAAGTGAGCATGAACAGGAAGGGGCAGAGAGAGAGAGAGAATCTCAAGCAGGCTCTGTGCTGACAGATTCGGGGCTTGAACCCACAAACCATGAGATCATGACCTGAGCTGAAATCATGAGTCAAGCACTTAATTAACTGAGCCATCCAGGTGCCCCAGAAATATTCCGTATGTATATAGCCATATTTAGAACTGGGACAGTGGCTCCAATGAACTTGTATCCAGCTCTAGGAGTCTGGGCCATTGCTTCCAACCCAAGAGCCAGATGACGTCTACACAGGGGAGTTGATGCAGACAAGAGCTCTCCATGTTCCACTGCCATGAAAAATTATGTTGAAGAAAAAGAATGGTTGTGATGCCTGAAAAGCTCAGTTGGTTAAATGTTGGGCTTTGATTTTGCTCCAGGTCATGATCTTACCATCCTGAGATTGAGCCCTGTGTCGGGCTCTGTGCTGAGTGTGGAGTCTGCTTGGGATTCTCTCTCTCCTTCTCTCTCTCCCTTTCCCCTCCCCTGTTTATGCTCACACTCATGCTCTCTCTCAAAATGAATAAACATTTTAAAAAATCTTTAAAAAAGAGAGTAAGAATGCTTGACCAGGCACAGTAGCATGGCTGTGATATATTAAGTGAAAATAAAAGTATTTTGCAAAAGATAAATGGGATGGTCCTAATTCTATTCGATCTTAGACAAAAAGACATACCAGTTGTTAACAGTAGTTGTCTCAGGATGACAAGCTAATGTGTGATTTTTATGTTCTGCTTTATGCATCTCTACGTTCTAAATTTTCTATAATAGAGATTATTTTTAAATCAAAGACATAAGAGAGAATAATCGTCCATCATTCTGTCCATCAGCAGAGTTGCCATTAAAATTTTGGGTTTATCAGGCTGGAAAATGACCCGTTGGTAAACCTCCCTAACATCTGACCCACAGTGAGCTTCTGAAGAAGGACTGGGGTACTTTTGGGTTAAAATTAGAAGTGTGCACATGAGAACATAAAACCATATGTGTTGTTTTTAAGTCAACCACTTGGGCCATCCATAGCAGTAAGGATCCTCTCAGTTCCACTCCCAAGAGAAGAGAATCAAAAGAGCACAAGTATTTGAACATGGCAGGCTTTCCCATTAAGACTCAACCTCTTCATGCATGGAAAGAAAAGGCTCTTTCCAAAGGCTCTTGCCAAAGGGCAAGCATGGTAGTGTCTGCATCCCTAAAACAGATATATATAAGACAACTGGAGTCATGGGCCTGTGGGTTCAAATCTTAATAGGTTGAGAGTAGGGAGGCGGGGGGGGGGGAGGAGACAGAAATTAAATAAATCTGAACTACAGCCAGGAATCAAACCCAACACCTTCTACCTGATGTGATGGCTCTTCCAGGAGCCTGTTAACACCTCATAACTTAACTGACACCCACAAAAGAGACCCTTCCACAGCGGGAACATATGACAATCCACACATCCAGAAGTGATCACAGTCTTTGGAGCAGAACAGACAATTCTTCCCAGAAAGGCTCAGCAATGAAGAAGTAAAAGAATATGGGGACATTTTTTTTAATGTCCCTCAACATTCCTGGGTATGATTTGCCAACTCAAATCCTGGGAATGCATGCACATATTTGTATTTCAGTGAAGGGCTCCTGTTAGATATGTGAGACAGTGGGTTTTCAAATCCCATCCAGGAGGGCGGATGAGAATGTGAGGATGGGCTGTGAGTTCCCACCAAGAGTTGCTAGGCCATTGAGGTGCTGTCACCTTGGGTACCTTTAACATGATAAGAAACATCCTGAACCAAGGTCACTGTGGAGGTCAGGGGCTCAGCTGAAGGTCAGATCTGCAAAGTCAAGCAGGTATCATTCCAAACATCCTGGGCCTTAAAAAAAAATTAGAGTTGAAAAATTCTCAGGAATCTTATGAATTGACAGATTTCTCATTAGGGGTTAGAGAAGTAGGGTTAGGATTATGTATGTGTTATTAAACATAAAATGGTCTTTCTAGATTTTCATGATCTATGAAAAGCATTGATATTAACATCTCCTTTATCTTTCACAACAAAGCTATATGATAAGTAATATTGTCACTACCATTTTATATGAAGAAACTGAGCCTCAGGGAAAATGCCTTGTCCAAGATGGTAAGCTAGTAAATGACAGAGCTGGAATATCAACCCAGATCTTCTCACTCAGCACTCTGTCCACACTGCCTACCCTAGGACAGCTGGCAGAGTACTACAAAGGAATGTCCAAGCAGGACTTTGAATGGGAGCCTGGTCAATATGAGGGCCTTTCTAGGACAGGGATCGTGTCCTGTTTACTTTTGTCTCAGGGTTCGTGTATGGAAGACTGTCATCACATATGATGATGATGGAGGAAGAGGAGCCAGGAGGATTTGAGGCATCCAGTGGGACTCAGTGCCAGCTCAGAGACTGATGGCTTGGGGCAATTCAGTGTCTCATGATTAGAAGGGAGAGGAATGAAACTTCTTAGAGCATCTCCAAGGGTAGATGTGGTATAGTCTACTATAGCTCTGGGCATCGGTGAATCTTCCTCCCTAATCTCTGCAGACTTTCAGAAACAAATTTTGAGCCACTTCTAAGGTCCAATCTTTCAGCTACTGAAGACTGAAGCAGGTGACATTTAAATTATTTTTGTGTTTAAAGATATGGTCATACATGATTTTTAACTTACCGATCTAGAGTGGATCTCTTTTTAAGTCAGTAAATATATAGATTTATATTACCACAGTTAATAGTTGTATCGTTCTCCACAATGTACAAGAAAGAACACAATAATTTATTTAACAGACACCCCATTAATGGTCATTTATGTTACTTCCCATTTTTTGCTACTATAACCATGCTGCTGTGAACATCCCTGCAAAGACAGTTTCTGAACTTAATAAAGAGGATTGGATGGTCAAAAGAGAAAAGGTGACTTTCAGCCTGGAGAGGAAGATTATGTGCCAGGCTTTATGGCACATATGGAATTTGAGCTGGACTTAGTGGTCAGATAGAAATTATGAGGTGAGGATGGAAGAAAAGGCAATTCAAGTAGGTGACTGACCTAGAGCAAAGGCAGAGAGCTGGAAAAGCATGGAGTGTGCATGGGGAAAGAGAATATTGTACAATGAGATTAGAGCACAGGATGGATGAAACAGAGGGGTTGGAAATAAGATTCCCAGGTGGGTTTGGACAAGACTGAGGAGGGCTTGGAGAAAGGGATCTACTATTGTAGATCAACAAGATGGTTTCATGTTGACCCATTCATGTTAGATATCATCCTTCTAGGCCTTAGTGCTCAATGGGTAACTCAAAGTCAATTCTCCTGTTAATGATAATAAAGGAAAAAGAATGCCCTTGATTTCAGACTGGAAAATTGGAAAAGAAAATTCACAGAATCAGTTCAGTGAAACATGCATGAAGTTCCTTAGTATGCAGTAACTGCTCAACAAAAGGTAATTATTAGTATGCATTACAACAAGAGGTCATTTTGAAATTCTGGGATTCTGCAGTTAGAAACTTAGCTTTTTTCATGTTGACTTTGCTCTCTCTGCATTTGTGTTTTTAGTTTCTAATTAAGTTGCATGGGGAGAAGGCAAGCTTGCTTCAAGGAGAGAAAAGGAGAAACCCCACACATCCAGGAAGCTACTGGAACTAGTTTTCAGATTGCTTTATCTCTTTAGTATTCAAATCCCCACTATCTGATCATCAAATTCATTGCAGTGTAAACGGGCCTATGATTTTTTTTTCTGTTTGGAGTTTATATTAGAAATTAAGATTTACTGCATCTGCAGACCATTTTTAGCCTTTTTATGAAAAAAATGGAGGCAATAGAGACCCACTTGTCCAATGTGTCATTTTAAACACGGTGGGCAAAGCGGAGGGTGGCAGCTTTATTTATCACCACATGCTCGCTGGAGTGCTGGTAAATGGAATTGCTTGCTCTGCCAAGCACACAGGGAATAAGCACAGCAGTGAGGCTGGGTTTTTACAGCAGCTCTGTGATCTTGAATTATGAAAGGATTAGACAAGGTTTGAGAGAAGGGAGGCTTTGTTGTTTTTCTTCCCTCCTTTGTGAAGATTTGAGAGTGAGGAAAAGCCCAGAAGACAATAAAAAAGCCTACCAGATGATGCTCATTGGAAAATGGGTTGGAAGATTTCTGATTTATTCCCTCTGGTTATTTGCCAAGTCAGAAATCATGATGCAAATAATGACTTCTCTCTCTGGAGTGAGGAATTCATTAGTGTTAGATCTAAAGTCCTGCTGGGGCCCTGAAGCACTTGCTTTCACAGCCACCCTTAAGGGCCACAATCCATTCCATGAATTTGAGAGTTGAAACTCATGTCTGTTTTAATGACATTACTTATAAGTGAACTGTATTTTTTGGAGGTGCTTATCTTTTCTCTTTGCCACTAAATTGTGTCAAATCCAACTGACCTGCAAGCCGATTGCATTTGGATATTTTTATTAAAGGCGTTACAGATGCCACTAGTACCATTTCTATGCCAATCCCTTACTTCTCTCTGCCTGCCTAACCTTTAGAGCATTCCCTCAGGCCCCTCTCTTGTCTTCCCATTATCCTTGGGTGCCACTGCAAGGTGTGCCATCTTCCTGAAAAGATGCCATCTTCCTAGAAACCTTATTCAAAAGCCTTGGTGTAATGGGAAGTTCTCTCTGCAGATCTCACCTTAGCTTACCTCTCCATACTCACTGGCAGTCACCAAACTCCTTGAACAAGTCATGCTCTCCCTTATTTCTGGGCCTTTGCAAAGACTGGTCCCTTGGGAAAAATACCCATTTGTTAAGGCCAGCAAGGGCTGTCATAATCAAATACCATATATTGGGCAACTTAAACAGACATTTATATCTCACATTTCTGGAGGTTGAAGTTCAAGATCAGGGTGCCAGCATGGTCAAGTTCTGATAAGGACTCTTTTCTTGGCTTGCAGATGGCTGCCTTCTCACTGTGTCCTCACAAGGTGGAGAGAAATCTCTTTCTCTTCCTTGTAAGGAAACCAATCCCACCAGGAGGGCCTTACCCTCATTACTTCATCCAACTCTACCTCCCAAAGGCCCCATTCCCAAATATCTTCACATTGGAAGTGAGGGCTTCAACTTATGAATTTTGCAGGGACACAAACATTCAGTTCATAACACCATTCCATGATCAAATAGGCTTTGCTTCAGGACTTGACTTAAATGTTACCTCTGCTGGAAGCATTTCCCAAATGCCCAAGGTTATGTTCTCTTACAGCATCCTGTGTTTATCATGGTACTTCTCACACTGTAATGCAACTGTTGGTTCACCTGTATGTCTTTTCCTGACAGGCTGAACTCCATGAGGGCAGAGACTGTGTATTATTCACTGATGGATCCCTACTACTCAACATAATACCATGCATATAGTGAGCATTTTAATGCCTGTTGCCTGACTGTATTAGTCAGGATCATGCCAGTTGTTTCAAACAACAATAAAATTTAAGGTAAAGAAGTGTATTCCTTGTACACATAACAGTCCAGTGCAGTCGTCTGGTAAGAAGCATTCCATGGGGTGATTCAGGAACTAAGGCTCCTTCCACCTTGTGGCTCCACCATCTAAGGCTTTAGAGTGCTATTCCAGTTAACAGATGGGAACGAAAGGATAGAAACAACATACCTCTTGCCTGCTTGGAAGTGACATGTTTCTCTTCCAATCACATCCCATTGGTAAGAAGGGGCTCCAGTCATATACAAGAGGTGAGAGGGCAGGGGGAGCAGGCTGATAAATATGGTCTCTGATGGGCAGCTGCTTCCCCACAATCACTCCTTATTATGGAATGAATGAATAAATGAACAAATGAATGAATGACATCAAAGATACAGCACAGTAGAAAGAAACATGAATGTTGGGACCAAGAGGCAATATATTAAACCATCCAACACCCTGATTTTATAGGAGAAGCAAGAGATCCAGAGGAAATGACTGGCACCAAACTGTTTAGTGGAAGGCCTGGGGTTTGAATTCAGGTAACCTTGGTTCTTGCCCTAGTTTATTGAATGGAAAAGCCACTCCCTCCTTCCCCACACACACACCTCTCTGAACTTCAGCTTTGTTATCTGTAAAAAAGTATTGTGCTAAACGCTCCCTAAGATCCAGCCCAGAAAAGGGGCTACCACCAAGATCCTGAAGGTTTGTTCTGAGAATGGTACAGTTCAGGTCCCTGGGATTACACCTGACAGCCAAGAAATAAAAATTTGATCTGTTGATTGGTTGTTTTACTGCATTTCCTCTGTTGATCAGAAATCATCTAGAATTAGGGTGACAGGACACTAGCCTCATACCCTTATTCATCCATAATTAGCCTGGGTTTGCACCTGAGGTCAAGGAGCTGGCCTGCACGCCCGTGCCACTCCTCAGGCAGACCTCACACCATCACACAGTGAGAACGAGAGTGAGACTGTTTCTCAGTTATTTGAGAAGAGAATTTGACCTCTGATGGTATTCTGATTCTTAACAGCAATTGTGTTCTTTCTTTGTAAACATTTGTAACCATGCATTTCATGCTATTCAGATATGCTCTAAATCTCAAATTTTAAAACAACAGGGTAGAAGAGATAAAAGAGGACTGAAAAGCATGCTAACTTCATTAGGAGCCTATTTTAGGAAATAAAAATAATAAACTTGAATGACAGTTTTCAAAATGAAGTTCAAATGGGGAAAAACAAACTTAACTAGTCATTTTTGAGAAGTTACTGTGAAACTTCAAATGTTTCTTAGCCCCAAGACTTTCTTTTAGCTATAATGACTTTCTAGACTCTCATTTAGCTAAATGGCTTAGCTTAAATCCTCAAAGTGTAAATCAGTAAGAAAGTGTCCTAGAATTCTTACAAGTTTTTATTTTCGTTTAGACCATTACATTGCCTCAGGGGAAAATAAAAGGCATCCCCAAAGTTCTGAAAGCTTTGTACTCCCATGCATATGACTCAGTAAGCATGATCACAGCCTCCTTTATACCCCCCAGCCTCTAGGTCCTCTCACAGTGAAACCCTTCTGCCTTCTATGCCTTACCTCTTGTCTTATTCCCTCCATATGTCCCTTGGGAAGAATATCCAACTTCCCGAGGTTGGCAAAAGAGTAGCACAGAAAGGAAGCTGCTTTGAGAGTTACTGGCAAAGCACTTCCTAGGCGCAACTTGGGGAGGGAGGCCGCGCCACCCTCCCCCAGCCCCACCACTGCCATGCCACACAGTGTACCTTCCACCCCAATCTGGAGCACCCATCTATAAAGAAGAAAGGGAAAAGCAAGCTGTCTAAAGAGTCTTAATTCTTCTTCATGGAATAAAGCAACATGTTACTGTGGCTTTTGACCTCCAGGGGTTGGATTAGATGATTTTCCACATGGTTTACTGTGAAGGGTTTTATTGCGCTTTCACCTCACAGATCCCCCCCAACAATTTAATTGCCATAAAAATAGCTAACATATGTGGCAGGTTTTAAAAATGTCCATCCACCAAATGGATTTGCTTTCCATGAGGCTGCCCAGGGCTGGCAGCTTTTTCTCCACGCACCTCACTAAGGTCCTAAGAGACAGGGTTAGAGTCACCCTGAGGAGCGGTAATGAATGTAGCTCTCAGGAGAGAGGAGACAGACTCCGGCCCCTACAACCCTCAGAGACACGGCTCGGTTGTCATTTGTCTTTTTCTATGCTGGTGGGAGTTTTGTTTGCTTGTGTTTCCTCTTTGGGAGGTGAGTTTTTAAGAACATTTGGGGAGGTGAATAGGGGGATGGGCTAAATGGGTGACGGGTATTAAAGAGGGCACTTACGGGGATGAGCACTGGGTGTTGCATGTAAGTGATGAGTCACTGGGTTCTACTCCAGAAACCAATACTATACTATGTGTTAACTAACTTGAATTTAAATAAATAATCTTTTTTTTTTAAAAGAACATTCTCTAAGGAACATCAAAAGTTTGTATAGTCCCTGATTCTATGAACACAGAATGACCTAATAGGGCCCATCATATTCTCCCAAGTGTTCTCATTTGTATGCCAGCAACATTACTAACCTATCTGTTAGAAGATTATCTACCATAATCTACTAGAAGCAATGTAATCATTTTCCTGGTAGGAAGTCACTGTCTTTACATCCCATTAGCTAGTAACAATAATACTAAAATAAATAAATAAATAAATAAATAAATAAATAAATAAATAAAACATGGATGCGCGGCTCCTGGGTGGCTCAGTCGGTTGAGCATCCAACTCTTGATTTAGGCTCATGTCATGATCTCACAGTTCCCGAGATCGGAGCTGTCAGCACAGAGCCTGCTAGGGGTTGTCTCTCTCCCTCTGCCCCTCCCCTGCTCATGCGTATGTGTGCATGTGTGGACTTGTGTGCATGTGCATGCTCTCTCTCTCTCAAAATAAATAAATAAACTTTAAAAAACCATGGATGCACTTCTCTTTACATAACAGATGCTACTTCTCAGAGTGAGGCTCCCTTCTGAGAAATCCTCCTAGTTAATTAATGTCTCCTCCACAGACCCAATAACCAAGTGTGATTTCTCCCTTCACCTGTCTTGTGACTTGCCACAGTGTCCCCTAGTTATTACTGGGTAATCCAAAAGGCAGCCTCATAGAAGTCCTGGATCAAGCCTCTTAACAGCAATCCCCCATCCTTCGTCAGTAGTGGTGCCCCCTTCAGCTGCCAACGACCCAGCCTGAAGAGGACACTGCCCATCAGAGGAATGCCATTGTATGTCCCTGGGTGCCAGCAAGATTTCCTACACTCCAGGTACCATCCAGGCCCAGTGAAGTCTCTCTTGAGCAACTCTATCATCTTCTGATCTCAAAATTAATCTGAAGGACCACAGAGGATCCTTCCTTTCTTTATTCTCCTGGTCCAACAGGCATTTTTCATTGTTTTTTATTTTTTAAATGTTTTTATTTATTTTTGAGAGAGGGAGAAATAGAGCATGAGTGGGGGAGGGGCAGAAAGAGAGGGAGACACAGAATCTGAAGCAGACTCTGTGCTGACTGCTCAGAGCCTGATGCAGGGCTTGAACTCACAAGCTGTGAGATCATAACCTGAGCCGAAGTTGGACGCTTAACCAACTGAGCCACCCAGGCGCCCCAACAACAGGCATTTTTAAAAATCCTCTCCTCTTTCCCCCTTTCAAACGACATCAGAGAAAGTAACATTGTTTTAGGAGCTAGTAGCAGAATTCATCTGGTGGAGACTCATGTTTTGTGTACCAAAACATTTGGATAGGCCACTTCGGCAGTAGTAGATGGGAGACAGTCCATAGGAGATGGGCTGAATGAGACAAGAAGATTTATGAAGTAAGAAGAATTTTTGAGTTTCTAGGAGCAGTGCTGGAAGATGATGGGGCCTGGGAAAGGGGAGAAGCTAAGAGAAATGAGAAGAGATGATGTGAAGGGATTACCCAGGAAGAGAGCAGGGACACAAGAGAAGAGAAAGTGAGTGAGAAATCCCCAGTGTAGGATATGACAAATGGACCTTTTAGAATATATTAAAAAGAGCTGAATTAAATTCATTAAATGAAAAAAGCTGTAGGTTTAAAAATAATGAAGATCATTACTAATTAATGAATATCATTTTAATTAGTTCAATGTATCAAAATATATCACGTATATAGGCACCAAAAATAAACTAAAATTCTTTTTTATACACAGCTACATATTGTACCTGGGAGAAGAAATAGGGTTTTACCGCTTCTCACTTACATATCCCTTGTCAATGTTACTCCTACTCAGCACCTAGTGGGAATGGTATTTGGGAGAGGGGAAAGAAAACGAGTGTCTTCCATATTTGTATAGCTATTTGTATAGCTATGAGACCTATGAGACCTAAAGAGAAGATATGCAATGAAAAGTAATAGATCAAAAATTCAGTGGAAGTGAAAAATCCATTGGGGGTGGGGTAACCAGTTAAAATACAGAATGCCCAGTTAAATTTGAACTTCAGATAAACAAGTGACTTTTCAATATATGTCCCAAATATACTTCTCCTTATACTAGATGTTCCGCAGTTTTAAGATGTCCCGCAGTTTTATCTGCAAAAGCTGGCAAACCTAGAGTAGGGGGGTGCTGGAACAAGTTAGCAGGAAAAACCATTTTAAATGGCCTAGAAGAGTATGATTTGAGTACAGTGAACATCTGGGTTAAATAATATTGTACAGTTTCAAAGGTACTGTATTTAGAATCAGGCTCAAAGCCCTTCACTATGAAACACATAATATGAATATATCCTTGAAACATCAACACCAGCTATGAGATTATCAAAGAGGTCCTAACACCACTGTCTTACAGATTGTCTAAAAATAAGCTATTTTATCTTTTAAGGAAATTGCTACTTAAGACCCTTAAGCTTAAAGAAAAACTAATTACTAGAGAGGCAAGTGAATAGCCTCTCCTTTGACTTCCTACCTCTGGGAGCAACAGAATGAAATGCAGCTTGGGGACCCCTACCCACCAAAGACTGCAGTTCTCAACTAGGCCAGCTTAGTCACCAAATAATCAAGTTGTAGGCCCTCTCCCCACTCTCCTACTACCTGGCCTATCAGGCAACAATAGTCATCCTCTTAAAATGTCCAAATTTTGTTTTAAAAAAGATGTAAGCCATCCACAGAGGCAAAGTGAAACAATAGAAAATATTTTCCAATTTAAAACAGGTTATTACAAAGGTGCTTAATAAAATACAAGGTAAATGCACTTAAAGTCATAGCTTAAAGTGAAATGTGGGGAACCTGTTTCATTTTTATTAAAGACTTATTGCTTTGGTTTATTGGTTTATGTTCCTAGAATTTAATTTAGTCTCTAGATGATTTGCCCAAAGGAAAGCAGATGGATCAGCTGGGCATTAAGACTATACTAGCCAAGGGGTTGTGTGTGATATAGGTACTAACTTTGGCTCATGTCAGCCACCTCCAAACAAACAAACAAAAAACATTCCAAAAAGTCTAACTCACTCCCAACTTCATCAGGATGAACTTTTTATACACATACCTATGCTTTTTTACCTTTGTCTTGGAACCCTACCTTTCTTTGTCTCATATTTGCAAACTTAAATCCTACCCATTCTTTAAGGTTCCTTTATGGCATCACCCCCCTATCTCTAGCCTGTCAGCCCTTAGTGGGGCTGCACTACTCTTAGGGGGCATTTCGAATATCTGTGGGGATGCTTTCTGGTGTTTCTATGACCTAGCACCTACATATATATATAACTACACACTGTTTTATAGAAATAATTTTCCTTTTATGTCTTCTTAATATTACAGCAGAAGCATTATGTTGATAATGTTGAATTAAAAATTAGATATATAAGGAAAAAGAGCCAAGAGTAGCCATGACATTTCATTCTGAGAAAGAAAAGTGCAGACCAGGTATTTGCCCAGTCATATGTGGATTAATGATGGAGCTATAGAGATTAAGGCAATGCTGTGTCAGTTCAAAACTTGATAAACTAAGAATGGAATAGAATAGAGAGCCCAAAATGGGCCTACATACATATGGAACTCTGTATATTACAGAGAAGGCATGCCAAATTGAGGTAAACTGAGAGGTTATTCAATTAGTGGAGCTGAGACATAAAGGTTATCCATTTGGAAAAAAATTTGAGTCTCTACCTCACACCATATACAAACATCAATTCCAGATGCATCAAAAATTTAAATAAACAAAACTTTAAAAACTTTTAAACTTTTAAACTTTAAAAAATACTTTTAAACTTTTAAAACTTTAAAAAGTATATGCGAATAGGGCCACTTGGGTGGTTCAGTCAGTTAAGTGTCTGACTTTGGCTCAGGTCATGATCTCACAGTTCATGGGTTTGAGACCCACATGTCTCTGCGCTGACCATGTGGAGCCTGCTTTGGACTCTCTCTCCCTCCCTCTCTGCCCCTTCCCCACTGTACTTTCTCTCTCTCTCTCAAAATAAATAAACTTAAAAAATATACACGTGGACATAATGTAGCCATGAAATAAAGAAGTTTTTAAAAGAAGACATAAAAAGCATTGATTATAAAAGATTAATCAATTTGACCACATTAAACTTAAGTACTGTATCTTAAAAATTTTTTTTGGATGTTTATTTTTTGAGAGAGAGAGACAGAGTGCAAGAGGGGAGGAGTGGAGAAAGAGACAAAGAATCTGAAGCAGGCTCCAGGCTCCAAGCTGTCACAACAGCACCTGATGCGGGCTCAAACTCATGGACTGTGGGATTATGACTTAGCAGAAGTCGGACACTTCACCAACTGAGCCACCGAGGCGCCCTTAAGTACTTTATCTTAAAAGAAAGTGAAAAGTTACAAACTGAGAAAAGAGGCTTGCAACTCATATAACCGATAAAGAATTAGTATCTTGGGTATACAAAGAACTCCTAAAAATCCTAAGAAAAACACTCATAAATTAATAGAAAAATGAGCAAAAGGTAAGACTGGGCTTTCCAAAAGAGAAACTATAAATGGGCAATAAATAAGAATTCTGACAATATAAAGTATTAGAGATAATGTGGATTTCTACAGTCTCTGATATGCTGCTGTGGGAATATAAATAAGACCAACTATTATGGAAAACAGTTTGACTTACGTGCTAACATTAAATATCCAAATACTCTAATGAAACAATTTCCCACTTCCAGGCATATATACAGAAAAAGTTGTGGACATGTACACCAAGGAGTATGTACCAAAATGTCACAGCAGCACTTTTCTTTCTTTTTTTTCTTCTTTTTTCTTTTTCTTTTTATTCTTTTATAGTTTATTGTCAAGTTGGTTTCCATATAACACCCAGTGCTCATCCCAACAGTGCCCTCCTCCATGCCCTTCACCCCCTTTCCCTTCTCCCCTACCCTCATCAGCCCTCAGTTTGTTCTCAGTATTTAAGATTCTCTCATGGTTAGCCTCCCTCTCTCTCCCCAACTATTTTTTCCCATTCCTCTCCCTCATGTTCTTCTGTTAAGTTTCTCCTGTTCCACATATGAGTGAAAACATATGGTATCTGTCCTTTTTTACCTGACTTACTTCACCTAGCATAACACCCTTGAGTTCCATCCACGTTGCTACAAATGGCCAGATTTCATTCTTTCTCATTGCCATGTAATATTCCACCGTATATATAAGCCACATCTTCTTGATCCATTCATCAGTTGATGGCATTTAGGCCCTTTCCATGATCTGGCTATTGTTGAAAGTGCTGCTATGAACATTGGGGTACATGTGCCCCTATGCACCAGCACTTCTTTATCCCTTGGGTAAATTCCTAGTAGTGCTACTGCTGGGTCATAGGGGAGTTCTACACAGCAGCACTTTTCAAAACAGCAAATATCAAGAAACAACCCAAATGCCCATCAATAGGACAGTAAATGAGTAAGCCATGGAATGTCCACACAATGGCTCATAACAAAGTAGTCAAAACCAGCGAACCACAGTGACACATGCAACAATATGGATGAATCTTAGAATTATAACATTACGAAAAAGATATATGTGAATTCTTTTTATAAAGCTAAAATAAAAATGTGTTCAAAAATGTCATATAGATTCAATGAAACTGTATAAAAATGGAAGCAATACAGTCTACACCAAACATGGGATTCAGGTTTTGGTTAATCAGGATGAGAGAGACAGAAGGTGGTTTGGAAGACCTACATCTCCAGAGTCAGATGTAGGTTATGGTGAAGGTTCTACCTTTTATGTTGGGTGGTGGCATCACTGGAGGGTTTTACTTTATTAAAAATAGCTAAACAAGCAGAAGACTAGAAGAGGACTATGCATGGACCAATAATGGATATTTATGGGTGATCAAGATTATGACTGATCAGTTCATGCACCAAAGTTGTTTTTTTTTTTAAAGAAGAAAAACTACGGTGCACTTGGGTGGCTCAGTCAGTTGAGCATCCATCTTCATTCTAGCTCAGAAAATGATCTCACAGTTCCTGAGATTGAGCCCTTCATTGGGCTCTCCTGCTTGGGATTCTCTCTCTCCCTCTCTTTCTCCTTCCCCCACCTGCCCCTCCCACACATGTGCTTTCTCTCTCTCTCTCAAAATAAAGAAATAAACATTAAAAACAATAAAAAGAAGAAAAAGGAGAAGGAAAGAAGGAAGACAAATTATGTGTATAGGATGCTATTTATCATATATAAATTTCATTTCAAAACAATAAAAGGGAGAAGCAAGATACCTAATAAGAGTTGTAAACCATTGCCCTAGCCAAATGCTGGTTTGTTTTTACCATAAACTCTGAACCTCTATGTCATACTGTACCACTCATAAGGCACTGCACATATTGTCTGGGTTGTAAATTTTTAATGTACTTATAGTATCTCCCCTAGACTATAAGTTTCTTGAAGGTTCTGGATTCTCCACAATGCATAGTGCCTTGGGTAAAGTAAACATTCATTGTTGAATGAACAACTTATACATTAAGTTTGGTGCTTTAATTCTCTGGAGAAGCAGGCTTAGTGAAGAAGAACAGATAATAGCCCCTCCACTTTCTGGAGTTTATGAGGCACTCTTAGGAATACAGCATCTGAAATGTCAGGAGAATGCCCACTCTTAATGTTAAACTTAACAGTTTTGACCTAAGCTATTTAAGCCCAAGATACTCTAATATGAATCCCAAGGAATCTCAATTATCCCTATATATGTAATAAAAATATTTAAAATGTATTAACTATCTACTATGGGCCAGACACTCTGTGTTATCTTGAACAAAGAAATTGTTTTGGTCCCTGTATTACCAATAAGAGAACTGCAACTTAGTGAGGTTAAGAATGTTTTCCATGGCTACACTGTTGGCTGTGGCAGGACAGGGATTTGACTTCAGATGGTTTTATGCTGAACTAGTAGCTTCTTTCAACTATGTTATGCCACCTGGGGACCTTTTCAGATCTTCATTCAATTTTTGTTTATTTCTTTGTTGTTGTTTTTAAGGGTACTTTACAGATAAACGGCAAGGTCTGCAGGGTTCCATTTGCTGAGGTTAGAGAAGAATAAAATCATTTCTATAGGCAGGGAAAAGGCAAATAACCCTTCTATGCTCAGAAGTCCAGAGGTAAGAAAAGCCTTTGATGTGCTTATAAAACAAAATAATGTTATTAAATTATTCAGTGGGAGAAAGTGACTAAATCAATTGAAGTTCTACATCATTCTCAACTTCTGCTACTGTATATAGCAACCATCCCTTTCAAAACCACTTGGGGTCTTAGTCCCAAGGCATTTCCATACATTCAGGCAGCAAAAACCCTTAGAAGGAATGACAACATCTTACACACCTGAGACAGGAACTCTGACTGAGGAAGCAAAACCAGTGGGAGTTCTGTTTTGCACAAGGAGATCCCCAGAGCAAAACCCTTAGTAAAGAAGGGAGATAAAGTGCCTTGAAATTTTTGTAAGGGCCCCAGGGCAAGATGAGAAGTCATTTAGGAGACTTGATGCAGATCCAGGAGGGAGATGGTGGTGGCAGAAAGCAGAGCAGCAGTAGCGGAATTTGGAGAGAAATACACAGTTAGTATATTTCAAAGGCAGACTGTCAGATCTGTATTTATTGGATATGGGAGTGTGGGAGCAGGAGGCTTAAAAGAGAGTTTGGGTTTCTAAGTTGGGTCTCCTAGTCCACCAGCATAGGCCCTGGGAGTGTGTTCCACAACCTTCTGCAGAGAAAGCCTTAAAAAATAGTACTGTCCTTCTGAGATAACTAGATGGCTGGTTGTCAAAACCATCATGGATGGCTCTCTGGTAGAAAAAACAGTCTGGAGGCTTTGCAAGCCAGAAAATGGGTTTAGAGGCTGATGACAACTTTCTTTTAAGAATATCATCTTCTGACCATGGACTTCACAGACCTTTCCCATCCAATTTAAATGCTCAAATGAAGTGATTGGGTACCAGCCCCAGCAGTGCATTCCACTGTGGGGAATACATTTTTCAATGGCAGTACCACAACTGTGTCTACTCCACTAACTCCTTTTTTTTTTTTTTTTTACCATGTCATTGTGTTTTGCCTAATACATTAGTTTGGATATACCATAAACCCCAAAATAGAAACTATTTGATGAAAAGCAAGATATATGAAGAAGGGAACATATTAATTACTATATAAAATATTAATAGAGCTGGAATTACCAGAGAAAAAAGATTAAATCTTATTGAGGTTAAATTTCTCACCATCTGAGCATAAACGTTCCCAACTGTGGATTCAGTATAAAATCTTTTCCAAAAGTCTCTAAAGGTCAGTGAACTACATTGCAAATCTGGCAGTAATTTATTCTTTTCTTCCCTATTTACAGATAAGAGGTTAGAGGTGTAGAAAGAGGGTCTGTTCTATCATCATCAATAGATACAGAGGAACAAAAAAAAATCAAGCTGGACTCCAGAGGAAGCAAGGAATCTGAGCCCCTCAATCTGGCCATCCTGCAGAAAATGGCCTGGAATGGATGGGGAACAGAAATAATAACTTGGCAAACGGTTTTGCAGAAGGTTTTCCTTTATCAAAGAAAATGTTTAATCAGAGCTAATGTTGAAATGCTCATAAATAAACAATGTTTACTAAAAGGAAGTGGCTGTTTTTACAGGATAAATAAGAAACAATCCTTTCTGATTAGATATAAAGAGAATGCCAATATAGATGGGATTTGATCACCTCATGCTCCGACAGGGAGAAACATAAGCTTATGAAGAACCAAACATCATGCTTTTAGCTCCTACACATTTTGCCTGAATGGAATTCTTCTATATGGTGAACATGCCACCCTTTATGCAGCAAAACTCAGCAAGTCCAACATTGTTTTCCCAAAGACTAAATCCTTTCAGTAAGACTCTGAATCACCTTATTGCAAATGCTTTCTTATTGCTAGGAATGATGCAATACACTTACTTTTTGATATATGCTCCAGTTTTTCAAGATTTTGTTGGAAACAAATGATCCTTTATGACATTTTACAATATTCCACTACATTTATTGTTTTCCAGAATTTCTACCATTAATTAAAGGGCCTCCTTTCACAGTCACCCCTCCCACCAAATGAATCTATTCCCCAACTGCCCATCACAGACTAAATAAAAGTCCGTCTATCACAGCAGCAGTGATGGTCATGCCAATTTCACAGTGTGATTTGTGTACTCATTCCATTTTGAAAATGACCCTGCCCTCCATCTGTCTAAGCCGAATGTCCCGCTTTTTTCCAGCCAGGCCTCGGGAGCAGCAGCATGTGAAATAACGGGGAAACATACAGTGGCGTCCCTCTTGCCCCCCTTAGCCGCCACACTCACAGACAGATACCGACACAAAGAGGGGACCCCAACTGACGCCTGAAAAGATCAGAGAAATTTGGGGAAGAGCAGACAGTCCTTCTATTTTTCATACATTTCCAAGAAGCCACTCGAAGGTGAATGCTTTCATAATACGACTCCAAAAAAGATGAAAGAGATAAAAGGCAATTTCTAATTTCCATGTTCTGTCATTTTACCTTGATTTAGTAGCAAACTACCAAAGGTAACAGCTTAATACATAAGAATTTAAACTAAATTAGGATTTTTAAATATTGAGCCTTTGGGATAGTATTTTTTTCCCCAAGAGGTAAGTGCCAATCAGGCAGCCATAAAGGAGAAGACACCCTATTTCCTGGTTATTCAGGCACACTATCTAGCATCCCTCAAACCACATACCTCCCTTGGTTGAAGACCAGAAAAGACTGCAGCCAGAGATTGGGTTGGAAGAAGTCTCTAAGTAGGGTTATACTGGTCTTCCTCAGCGGCTTTCTCTGTAAGTCGTGAGTGGCCCAGACCCCCTTCAAATCCTCTGAAATGCGTGGAGTTTGTCCTCCTGTCAGTGCTCCTGCAGTAGAAGGCTCCTCACCCAGTCCTATCTGGAAGAACACAAGGATGACAAACTTCTCAGCAAGGGAGAATAATGTATACGTATGTGAAGTCAATTGCTTGGTAGTATCGCATCCAGATGCCTTATTGAAATCTCTTTGTAGCCATCATAGGTGATTAGAAACTACACTGCCCCTGACCAATCACTTCCTAACATCTGCTTACAGCTGCATCTCAGGCCCAGGAAGCCCATACTTTACTGCCCAAACCAAGGTGGTTGTTTTAATGGGAAAATAACAACCAAAGAAATAAGACACTAGTATTTCCTTAAAGCTAGGCCCTTAGCTAATAAACATACACTGAATTAATTCAAGTCACTTTCTCCTAATAACTTAGCTTTTGGATATCATGGTCCAGTTGTTTCTTTTCTCCATCTTACTAAGCAGAATATAGAGTGATTATTAAGCTTAGAAAAAATATATGTAAATAGTCTAATAGAATGCCCTATAATATGGTTGATGTTGGCACCAAAATTTATGTATAGAGAAGACTTATGGGCTGCAGTACTATTGAGGAAGATAAGAGATTTGCACTAAAGTCTTTTTTTTTTATTAATTTTTTAATGCTTTTTATTTATTTTTGAAAGACAGAGACTGTGAGCAGGGGATGGTCAGAGAGAGGGAGACACAGAATCTGAAGACAGGCTCCAGGCTCTAAGCTAGCTGTCAGCACAGAGCCCGACATGGGGCTTGAACCCACGAACCAAGAGAGCCCGACATGGGGCTTGAACCCACGAACCAAGAGATCATGACCTGAGCCAAAGCCGGACGCTTATCCAACTGAGCCACCCAGGCGCCCCTGAAGTCTTTAATTATATAGCAAAGACATGATTTTACCTGGACTATGTTTATCTTGGATTGTACCAAGGCCAATGGAAATCTGAAAGACTGTGATAGATTATGAAATAAAACCCCCTTACCTCAGGCCACCAGCAGAGGCACTGTCTATGACATTCAAAAATTACAGCTAATTTGGGGGCAGGGGGGAGAGGGGAGAATAGGTGATGGACATGGAGGAGGGCACTTGTTGGACTGAGCACTGGGGGTTATATGGAAACCAACTTGACAATAAACTATATTTTTAAAAATTATAGGTAATTTTATTATCTTAAGAATTGCCACTACCTCACTGGGATGAGCCAGTTTTGCCTTTTGCTATCTTGTCTACTTTAATTCTTGACTGATAAAATAGTGTTCGTCCCCCAAAATTTTACAGTTTCCGTATCAGTCTAAATTACGGGTATGCTTTTTATTAGTGATCCATTATAATTAATAGAATAATTAGGTCCCTAGTTTTCCACTGCTCCATGAGGGGCACTATTAAATTCAAAAGTATTTATACAAAATAGCTCTGAGGTTGTAACATGGAATCTAGAGCATCTATTCCAAATAAAGACAAAGCAACAAAGGGAAATTCAGAATTTTGTATGTGTGTACAGCAGCAAATTTCCAGAGATCTTCAAACTAAGAATCTGAGGGGAAAAAATTAAAGGGTAGTAAATTTAATTTTTCTTATTTAAAGAAAATCCAATTTTTATCGGCTCAGTGATACCCAAACACATCATTAAAGCCTGACGAGTACAGGTGGGATCGATCTCCCTCCCCCGCCTGCTTCTATCACACCTCCACACTAACACACAAACTGAGTAGGCTTGGAGAATTAAGAAGAGAACACTTTTGGTCGTGCTTTTATGCCTACCCCACCTTGGAAAAGTCTACATCACGGATTTCTCCATTGTCTCCATCTGGTAGTGAAATTCGCAGTAGCAACGCAAGGTATAGGGGCAGGTTTAAACGCTAATCTATGCTTAATAATCTGGAGTGGCGTAGGAGACACTTGAGGACAATTCTACGCCTGTACCAGATAAGATCCACACACTCTGCTTTTGTGAACCTTTGTAAATAACAAAATAAAGACTCCTGGTCGCTGCACTATTTTGTTCTTATTGTGTCCTCAAGGAGGCCTGAAAACGAAACTTTCTCTAATTTGAGAATACCAAGTTGACATTCCTCCTTTTCAGTTCCCGTTTCTTTCACTAAAAAAACATGGAACGAAACCATACCAGATAGTGTATAAAGTCTCAAAAATGCAAGCAACTTCTGCCTGTAAACCTTTCTCTCCGCACCAGAGACCAAAGTGCCAGTACAGGCAGCCAGCAACTCTGCGAGGTAATAGGAAAATGGAGTCCGTGAAACCTCACCTTCTGAGGACTGCCGGTCCATCCGGCAGAGACTACGCCTCCCAGCAAGCAGCGCGGCAGCGTCCTGGGCAGCTGCGCGACTGACCCGTGCATGCCGGGAAGTGGAGTTTCAGGCACGGAAATAACCGGTGGAGTTTCCTCTTTGCTAATGCCGCTCACACTGTGAAGTCTTCGTGGACGAGACCATATATGAGACACTCACATTAATGATTCCTTTCCAAACACAAACTGGTCTTCCCCCTGAAAAGTAACTTTGGGAACACGCGAAACAACAATAATAAACCCGAAACAATCTTGTATCTTCCGTTTCCGGTGAGCTTGTTGCCGTGGTAACCAGCACGCAAAAGCACAACCAACTTGGCGGTTATGGCCGCGCTGAGCAGCTCGCAAATCCCCGATGGGGAGTTCACTGCCGTCGTGTACCGGCTCATCCGCGATTCGCGCTACGCCCAGGCCGTGCAGCTGCTGGGCAGCGAGCTCCAGCGGAGCCCGAGGAGCCGCGCCGGCCTGTCGCTGCTGGGCTACTGCTACTACCGCCTGCAGGAGTTCACGCTGGCGGCCGAGTGCTATGAGCAGCTGAGCCAGCTGCACCCCGAACTGGAGCAGTACCGCCTGTACCAGGCCCAGGCCCTGTACAAGGCCTGCCTCTATCCAGAGGCCACCCGGGTCGCCTTCCTCCTCCTGGACAACCCCGCCTACCACAACCGGGTCCTCCGTCTGCAAGCCGCGATCAAGTACAGCGAGGGTGACCTGCCAGGGGCCAAGAGCCTGGTGGAGCAGCTACTGGGCGGGGAAGGGGCAGAGGACAGTGGGGGCGAGAACGAGCCCGATGGTCAGGTCAACCTGGGGTGTTTGCTCTACAAGGAGGGACAGTATGAGGCCGCGTGTTCCAAGTTCTTTGCGGCCCTCCAGGCTTCTGGCTACCGGCCTGACCTTTCCTACAACCTGGCCTTGGCTTATTACAGCCGCCGGCACTATGCCCCGGCGCTGAAGCACATTGGTGACATTATTGAGCGTGGCATCCGCCAGCACCCAGAGCTAGGTGTGGGCATGACCACTGACGGCATTGATGTTCGAAGTGTTGGCAACACCTTAGTCCTTCACCAGACTGCCCTGGTGGAAGCCTTCAACCTCAAGGCAGCCATAGAATACCAACTGAGAAACTATGAGGCGGCCCAGGAAGCCCTCACTGACATGCCACCCAGGGCAGAAGAAGAGTTGGACCCGGTGACCCTGCACAACCAGGCGCTAATGAACATGGATGCCAGGCCTACAGAAGGGTTTGAAAAGCTACAGTTTTTGCTCCAACAGAACCCCTTTCCCCCGGAGACCTTTGGCAACCTGCTGCTGCTCTACTGCAAGTATGAGTATTTTGACCTGGCAGCAGATGTCCTGGCTGAGAATGCCCATTTCACTTACAAGTTCCTCACACCCTATCTCTATGACTTCTTGGATGCTTTGATCACTTGCCAGACAGCCCCTGAAGAGGCGTTCATTAAGCTGGATGGGCTAGCAGGGATACTGACTGAACAGCTCCGGAAACTCACCATACAAGTACAGGAAGCAAGACACAATAGAGATGATGAAGCTGTCAAGAAGGCAGTGAATGAATATGATGACACTCTGGAGAAGTATATTCCTGTGTTGATGGCCCAGGCCAAAATCTACTGGAACCTTGAGAATTATCCAATGGTGGAAAAGATCTTCCGCAAATCTGTGGAGTTCTGTAATGACCATGATGTGTGGAAG